>NC_051254.2:39782522-40140198 GCF_015237465.2 Chelonia mydas | reverse complement strand
AAAAAAGCCTCTCGCCCCCCCCCAAGAAACTATTTTGCAAGCCCTGGTGTCTCAGTCCCACTGGGGTAACTGCTTCCCCCTGTGCCCCTGCCTGTGCCGGGTTTTGCCCTCTGACACCCTCTGCCAGCGCCTCGCTCCTGGGCTTAACTCTGCCTCCTCCCCCTCATCCCTGATTTTCCCTTTAGCCCCTCTCCTTATGCTGCCTTGAGCTGCTTGACCCCCCTGACCAGTCAGTTTCCACCCCCTGCTCAGACCCTGGCCACCCCCCTCTTCCGATTCGCCCCCTTGGCAACTTTTTAACCCCTGTCAAAAGCCGTCCGCAGAATCTTACGGCTAGGAAGGGCAGGGTGAATGGCCGTGGCTTCAGCAGATGTACGGCTCAGTACCCAGTAAGTAGCACATTTCTACGCAGAGCAATTTACTACACTACACCTGGCGCACCCGACTGGCTGGACAGAGCTCGGGGAGGGGGCGAGCTGCTGGCCCCAGCCCAAGTTCACTCATCAGACACAAGGGCAAACTTTTCTTAAAGGAGCCACATCCTTTTGTTTGTCCCCCTGCCAGCACTAAAGGGGTCTGCAGCTGGTTTCTCCCGGCTGGAGGGGGAGCACAGGTTCTGGGGGAGACACCAGGGTGGGCTGAGGATGCTTGGCTCGGTCCTTGAAAAACCCCCGGCCCGTACTGCCCCCAGCAACCCCCTGGGGCCAGCCCAGAAGCTGCCTGCCCATCTCCCCCCAGTTCCCTGCGGAGACGCTGCCCACCCCATCTGCCCCACCCCTCCGCAGCCAGCCCAGAAGCTGCCGTGACCAGGCTGCGTGTCCCCCCTGGCCCAGCTTCCTCTGCCCTGAAAATTAAAAGGCCTCACACCTGCCTGCAGTGGGAGGTGGGAGCCTGTAGGGAGCTTCAGCAGCTGCAGGGGAACAGCTGATAGGCGGGGCGGGGGCGGGAGGGAGCTCTGTGGGTTGCTCTTGCCTCCAGGCACCGCCCCCCACAGCTCCCATTGGTTGGGAACAGGGAACCGTGGCCAATGGGAGCTTCAGACGAGGTATCTGGAGTCATGGCAAAGGCAGCATGTGGAGCCCTGTGCCCTCCCCTCCATCCCCCACAAGGGGCCGCTCAGGGACGCGGTTCCGGCCACTTCCCAGAGCGGCGCGGCGTGGGGCCAGGGTAGGCTGGCAGGGAGCCTGCCCTGGCCCCGGTGCGCGCCGCTGCCACCCCGGAGTCGCTTTATGTAAGTGGCGCCAGGCTGAAGCCCAAACCCCTCCTGCACCCTGCACCCCAACTCCCTGCCATGAGCCCCCTGCTGCACCCTGCACCCTCATGCACCCTAACCCCTTGCCCTGAGTTCCCTCCCACAGTCTGCACCCCTCCTGCACCCCTGTCCTGAGCCCCCCCTGCACTCTGTACCCTGAGCCCCCTGCTGCACCCCTCCTGCACCCCAACTCCCTACCGTGAGTGGCCTCCCGCAGTCCGCACACCTCCTGCAACCCTGTCCTGAACCTCCTCCTGCATTCCGCACCCCTCCTGCACCCCAATCCCCTGCTATGAGCCCCCTGCTTCACCCACATCCCTCCTGCACCCCAACTCCCTGCCCTGAGCCCCCTGCCGCACCCTTCCTGCACCCCAACCCCCTTCCCTGAGCACCCTCATACACCCCACACACCTCGTCTGCCCCAATCCCTTGCCCCAAGCCTGTTCCTGCACCCCTTATCCTCTTCCACACCCCACACTTCCTCCCGCACCCCAGCCCCCTGCCCCAGCCATGCATACAATTTCCCCACCCAGATGTGGCCCTCGGCCCAAAAAGTTTGCCCACCCCTGCTTTAAGCCTCAGAGTAGTTCCATTGACTCTTGAGTTGCCATCAGCACTCGATTTGGTTGGGGTCCTGCCAGGTGTTTTGTAGGATAAAGACCTTATCTGCAAGCTCTTTGAAGCAGGGATCTGTCTGCAAACTCCAAGCCATGTGTTAATGTGCCCCAGGGCTTGTAAAAATGGTTTTTCAGTTGGTGACACATGCGCACAATGTGAAACCAGGAGACCTTGAACTTTGCCTGTTTCTCCAGGGCTCTGTTGCACTTGCACGGCGTGGGTCCTAAATACTCATTTAAAATCCCCCAAAACAACCACTGGATGTTTCACTTCCCTTCGTATTCTCAGTGTTGTCACTTGTTTGTTTGTGGGTTTGTTTTGCTGTTTGTGTCACTTTATTACTTATTGTTACTATTCTATGTGTGTAAAATATAAATCAAATTTAGAGTGGACATGGCAGAGAAATTGTATAAGCCTGAGTGAATGCCTCTTACAATCTTTTCAGATATTGGAAAGGACAGTATTAATATTTACAAGGAGAGCATGACTATTTCTAGTTGACTCACAGATCTGTTTAGCATCTTAAGACTGCGCGATGTGTGCAGATAATATGTATGCAAGAGGGTTAGCTTTACAATAGTTAGCTAATGGTACAAATGACTTTTGGAAAGATCATTAAGTGGTCGGCGGAGACCCTCAGCAATTATCAAGTGGTCCGCGAAAAGAAAAGTTTGAGAACCCCTGCTCTATGCTAAAGGTATGAATCTCCTCTCGCACTGGTGAGAGTCAGGAGTGACTCCATAGAAGCCAAGGGAATCTGTAAACTGGGGGGAGAGCAGAATTCAGCCCTAAATACTTCGAGGAGCTTCACAGACACCCAGTGTAAAGCAAAGACACGCTAGGATGCTCCTTGGCTGGGATGCAGGGGGGAGAGGTAAATTCATTTACACACCACAAGGCCCCACACCTTGTTCCCCACCTTCATGAGCCAGCTAGCCCGCAACCCTGGTGCTAGATTGGAGCCAGTGCCCCAGTAGGGTAAAGCCCCTTATCCCATTTCTGAACCCCTCAGCCAGCCAGCCAGCCCCCTTCCCTCGGGTCAGATCAGAGCTGGCACGCTCTCTATGGAAAGGCCCCATATCCATTCCCCGCCCCTCTGGGCCAGCCAGTCCCCCAACCCTGAGGGTGAATTGGAGTCAACACTCCCGAGAAGGGAAAGGCCCCATATCCATATTTCCCCGCCCGACACCAACCTTTTGTTTGGCTTCTGGGACCTACGACATGATATGCTGACTGCTACAGGGGCGAGTTTTCTCTGTGTCCTGAAATAACTCATTTCACACTGGTCACACCCTGTGCTGGGCTTTGGCCATCCCAGCTCTGAGACCACATCCCTGGGCACCAAGGCTGCTACTGACCATTGCTTTGTGCCAGTTAGTGTCTCAGTGAGGAATTGGGGTGCAGAAGTGGGTGAAGAGAGCTCAGAGACCGTCACCCTTACGGCTTTTCTGGGGGAGCCCTGGGTGCCTTTCTTATGAGGGGCTGGATCCACAAAAGCCAGTGTGCTGGATGGAGAGCTGCTGGAACCAGCCAGTTGGAACAGCTCAGGACAGGGGTGGCCCAAGCCTTCTGCCACAAAGGGACTTAGGTGCTTCCTGTTGGTTGTTGTCAGTTGGGCGCCTAAGCCTGGTCAGCCTTGCTCACCTAACTCCACCAGAGGTGGAACCCTTGTTCTATGCCCAAGCTCAGTGTTTTGAGCACTGAGTCAGCAAGTGGGAGACCCTACTTCAAATCCCATCTCTATCTGATAGGAGCAGCGAGGGGCACCCAGGTCTCCTACATCCCAGTTGGGTGCCCTGGATGGGGCAGTCTCAATTGCCCCTGCTGGCGCTGTTCCACTTTGCATAAATCATTAAACATTAATTGCACCCAGGAGAGCGATGCTGCAGGCTGGTGGTCAGGGCACCAACCTGGGAGATCAGGGTTCAAATTCCCAGTTCCAATGATTTAACCAAACTGGAGCAGCTTCAAGAGGAGAGATGGAGAGCGACCCACAGCAGAAGATCCCCTGACAATGATTTACAAGCTTTCGGTAGAGATCTCACTGCTATGCTTCCTGGATAAATGTTATAAAATCAGTGTATTTGGTGTGGTAAGTTTGTCAGGTCTGAGAGAGGAGCTGCTTGTAAATAACAGTGACTCGCATGCACTGAGCTATACCATCCCACTCTGATAGAACAGAATGGCCAGCACAAAAAATAGAGAAAGGAACAATAAGATACTAAAATGACAATGGTTGGAAGTCTCCATGTCTCTCAGTCTTTGGATTGATGGGTACTAGGAGCTGTCGCTACAGTTGAGGGACCAGGCGATCAGACAGCTGGCTCAGCCCTCCATACAAGTGGCTTTCTGACATACAGGAAGATGGGTCAAAATTGGAATTGATGTCATGACTTGCTTTCCATAGGGGATCAATCTGTCTAAGGCTATGTCTACACTTCAAACACTGGCTAACACTGTCTACACTGGGGCTCAGGTCACATTAACTACTTCTCTCAGAGGAGTGGATTTTTCACACCCCTGAGAGATGGGGCTATGTCAACATAGCTGTTCAGCGTAGACCAGCTTTAGATGGCTTTTTGATATGAAAGGCAATGGAGTTCAGCCTTTTCCTTCATATTGATGGTTGACAATGGCGGTTTTCCGACCTCCTGGACACGTCCTATGACAGATGTGATGCCTCTCTGTTGCAAATTAGAGAAGTGGGGAAGTCAGTGACCCTTACAGTGTAAGTGGGCAAAAAGTTACACAACTTGTCTCAAGTAGTTTTCCTTTTAATAGAAATTGATTTTGAGGCTAAGCAAAATAAGTTCTATTTGAAATACAAAAAATTAAAAAATATACTAGTCCAATATTCTCTTATACACTCTCTCTCACACACATTCTCCCAGCCCAACCTTTGGAGCAAGGTTTTCTACCAGAACTTCTTACACTACAGGGGGTAAATTAAATCAAATTAACTTTTCAAGACTAGCCATCACTTCCTGTACAACTGAAAAAAACAAAAAACAAGACGACTCTCGGTATTCCAAAATAATTCAGATTATCACACAATTAGTCTCTTACTCTTTAACCAATAATGTCACCTATCATTTCATTTTCATTGGTAACAATAACATATTCAAAGATTACAAATTCTTGTCATATGTTGGGATTAAAAGAAAACTCATTCCCAACAACTGAACCTTGGCTCAAGTTGTGGTTTCTCCCAACGTAGGTCCCAACCACTTCTGGGAGTTCATATATCTCAGGATCTTCTGCATTTGTGTTGGTGGAAGAGGTCTCCTTTGTGGGAAGGTTTGCATCATGAGGAAAAATACCTCTTTTCTCACTTTTTAATCTTTCATTGCCTCATTGGTTATCATCATTCCCACCGCCTCAAAGTCCTTGTTACCCAATCAGGTAGCCAGTGTGGGATCCACGGAGAAGGGACGTCCTATGAAGCACTCCCTCTTTGGATCAAAATGGTGAAGGATGATAGTTCTCAATCTAACCCTGGTATCCTTTGGAATGGTAATCAGTGACACTAAACTAGTAAGTGGGGTTGTACAAACAATTTTCCTGGTCACCATAGCTTCCTTTACTGGAGTAGAAACCAAGAACTGAGTGTGTACTCTTTTCACCCCAGTTCTTTCCAAATCCTTGGTCTTGGTTAGGGTAAATTTACACTTCTCTGAAGTAGAATCCTTTACAAAACCACTCAAATAGGATCACATAGGATTAACTAGGAGAGATTAACTAGGAGAGATCTTTTGTAGGGCCTGGGTTACACATGATTTGGGAAAAAGCAAAGCTGAAGTGAGGAATGACGACTTTAGGAAACGGTCATTTGTCTTAAGTTCTCCATTAGATCTGAGCTCCATCATATCAAACTGAACTAATATCCGATTGGGTGAGCAAACAGCCCTCAGGACAGACAGAAACCACATCACAGAGAGAGAATACATGACAGTGAAAGTGTCAAGTGAAATTCCAGAGCAGGTGACGTGATTATTCGGAATCAGGAAAGAGGTTCTCCCAGCACATTCTCCTCTGATCCATTCAAACATACTTCACTCAGCGCTGTCTCAAGAGTCAGTTATGTTATTTTCAACATTTTCAGTATACTAGGATCTAAATAATAAGGGGGTGGGGGGGAGGACGGACACAGCCACTTTGCCCAACGTGGATTTGCCAATAGATGGAACCTGGGATTTAACTCCAAATGATCACACTGTGTTTGGGATCCATTTGAATTCCCCTCCCAGGTCTTTGACACTCATCTCCAGTCATAGCGACTCTGATATAGGATTAAAGAAGTCAAAGCATGATCTCCAAGCACAGACAACGAGAATGCTTCATTACATGACACTTTGCCAGGTAGATGGATAGAATGTTACAGAGATAAACTCGACATGGCTCAGACAAAAGCTAACAGTTCTGCAATGATGGGGAAGGAGGAAATCTCTGAGTCACCCCATCTCCTTCCAGTGTCAGAGAGGCTGAAATTACACTTTTTTTTTCTGGCCCCTGCTTCTCTTCATTTACATATCATTTGAAAAGTTCCCAATATAACTGCTCTTCAGGAAAACCCAGAGCAACATGAGAACAACTGGCAATGATACAATCTGTATCATTGGTGACTAACAATAACTTTGCAATAGGAGGAATGGTATAAATGTGATGCTCCCTGGTTCCTGATAGGAAGTGCACACTCTAATTACTCATGGGACAATAAAAAGGACAAATAGGTCCACCTCAAGAGGGCAAACTGCAAAAGGAAAAATGGGGCACTCATCTGGATAAGCTGAGGGATAACGGTGCAGCAAACAGTTCAAACAGCATTCCAAGTTATTATATAGGAATCAGGAAAAGTATTAATGAAAAAAAGTACTGATAGCCCTAGAGGTTTTTATGGTGTTGATCTCCCTTGCAGATTCTCTGATGGCTAACATGGGCTGAGTGCAAAGAGAAGGTATTCCCACACTCACTACATTCGTAGAGCCTCTCCTTTGTGTGGATTTTCTGATGACTAGAAAGGGCTGAGCTCCTAGAGAAGGTTTTCCCACACTCACTGCATTTGTAGGGCCTTTCCCCTGTGTGGATTCTCTGATGCTGAAAAAGGGCTGATCTTTGAATGTAGCTTTTCCCACACTCACTACATTCATAGGGCCTCTCCCCTGTGTGGATTCTCTGATGGTAAAAAAGGTGTGATCTTTGAATGAAGCTTTTCCCACACTCACTGCATTCATAGGGTCTCTCCCCTGTGTGGATTCTCTGATGCTGAAAAAGTACTGATCTTCTACTGAAGCTTTTCCCACACTCACTGCATTTGTAGGGCCTCTCCCCTTTGTGGATTCTCTGATGCTCAGAAAGGCCTGATTTTTGAGTGAAGATTTTCCCACACTCACTGCATTCGTAGGGCCTCTCCCCTGAGTGGATTGTCTGATGACTAGAAAGGGCTGAGCTCCCAATGAAGGTTTTCCCACACTCACTGCATTTGTAGGGCCTCTCCCCTGTGTGGATTCTCTGATGGTTAGAAAGGTCTGATCTTTGAATGAAGCTTTTCCCACACTCACTGCATTCATAGGGTCTCTCCCCTGTGTGGATTCCCTGATGCTGAGAAAGGCCTGATCTTTTACTGAAGCTTTTCCCACACTCACTGCATTCATGGGGTCTCTCCCCTGTGTGGATTCTCTGATGCTCAGAAAGGCCTGATCTTTGAATGAAGCTTTTCCCACACTCACTGCATTCGTAGGGCCTCTCCCCTGTGTGGATTCTCTGATGCTGAAAAAGGTGTGATCTTTGAATGAAGCTTTTCCCACACTCACTACATTCATAGGGCCTCTCCCCTGTGTGGATTCTCTGATGGTGAAAAAGGACTGATCTTTTACTGAAGCTTTTCCCACACTCACTGCATTTGTAGGGCCTTTCCCCTGTGTGGATTCTCTGATGGTCAGAAAGGCCTGATCTTTGAGTGAAGCTTTTCCCACACTCACTGCATTCATAGGGCCTCTCCCCTGTGTGGATTCTCTGATGGTGAAAAAGGTGTGATCTTTGAATGAAGCTTTTCCCACACTCACTACATTCATAGGGCCTCTCCCCTGTGTGGATTCTCTGATGGTGAAAAAGTACTGATCTTTGAGTGAAGCTTTTCCCACACTCACGGCATTCATAAGGTCTCTCCCCTGTGTGGATTTTCTGATGCTGAAAAAGGCCTGATCTTTTACTGAAGCTTTTCCCACACTCACTGCATTTGTAGGGCCTTTCCCCTGTGTGGATTCTCTGATGCTCAGAAAGGGCTAAGCTGCTAGTTAAGCTTTTCCCACACTCATTGCATTCATAGGGCCTCTCCCCTCTGTGGATTCTCTGATGTTGAAAAAGGTGTGAGGTTTGAATGAAGCTTTTCCCACACTCACTACATTCATAGGGCCTCTCCCCTGTGTGGATTCTCTGATGGTGAGAAAGGTCTCCTTTTCGAATGAAGCTTTTCCCACACTCACTACATTCATAGGGCCTCTCCCCTGTGTGGATTCTCTGATGGTTTAAAAGGTGTGATCTTTGAATGAAGCTTTTCCCACACTGACTGCATTCATAGGGTCTCTCCCCTGTGTGGATTCTCTGATGCTGAAAAAGTGCTGATCTTTGAATGAAGCTTTTCCCACACTCACTGCATTCGTAGGGCCTCTCCCCTGTGTGGATTCTCTGATGACTACAAAGGGCTGAGCTCCTAATGAAGGTTTTCCCACACTCACGGCATTCATAAGGCCTCTCCCCTGTGTGGATTCTCTGATGGTTAGAAAGGTGTGATCTTTTACTGAAGCTTTTCCCACACTCACTGCATGTATTTTTCCTCCTTCTCCTGAGGATTTCCTGCTGGGTCGTCGTTTCCT
This sequence comes from Chelonia mydas, assembly GCF_015237465.2. Classification (NCBI taxonomy): domain Eukaryota; kingdom Metazoa; phylum Chordata; order Testudines; family Cheloniidae; genus Chelonia; species Chelonia mydas. The sequence goes on along the minus strand of NC_051254.2, from coordinate 40,131,456 downwards.
TGAGGCCCTGCTGAGTTCCCCGACAGGAAATATATTTACCCATTTTCTCCAATGGCTGGTTTCCCTGCTCTCTTTCTGGTCTGTGATGAATCGCAAAGGATTTTCCCTGCTCATGACTCCTGGACACATTCCTTTTCCATCTTTGCGATAATTCTCTGTGTTTATCCACTTGTTCAACATTTTCCTGCTGAGAATTCTGCTCCTCCTTCTCACAAAGAATTGCATCACCTGCTGTGATAGAGAGAGAAACCTCAAACAGGGATGGAAAGGGGAAGACCAAACGAAAACAAGTGCTGGAGAGGGGTCAAATAAAAATCAGGTATTGAACTCCCCCAAACTCTTCCACCAAATAGGAGAGAGGAGGGGGATCAATTCAGCCTTCACATCCCACCCAAATTCACAGGGGGAAGGGAGGAACTTCTGCCTGACGTCTGCTAGGATCTATAGGAAGCCATGAGCTATATTTACCCTGAGGATACGACCCCTGCTAGAGACAATAATGAACTGAGAGACCTCCCAAGACTTTGTAGGGCATCCCAGAGGTTTTTTTCAGGCCCTTATAGATTCTGAGTTGGTTTAATGTTTCCTCACCTGCGCAGGGAGCTCTCAGGATCTCTCTTTCCTCTGGGACCCATGGCTCTTCCCCTTGTTCCAGCTGGGAGATCACATCAGGTTTGGAAACTGGAAACCCTGCTCCGATGAAAGAAAACAAAGGACTTCAGTTGATGTCACAAGACTTTGTCAAAAATAAATATTCTGTTAATTTAACTTCAGTGCTTAGTGTGAGCTGGTGTGCCTGGGGCAGTCCCTCACTGAAAACACCAAGGTCAGGGCAGGCTGAAAAAGGGATAGCATATGCTTCCCAAACTGGTGGTGAACACTGAAGTTAAAGTCACCGACCAGTCACAAACTGCTTCTCCTCACCCACACTGGTTACCGAGAAGCTGAAAAAAGAAATCACACAGCCCCCTTTATTGCATTCCAGTTCTCTGACTCCCAATCAGCACCTAGGTCCACTGCAGTCAGAGGTTATTTAAAAACTCTGCTCACAAACAAAATGTTCTTCTGATCCCAAAGGGTTAGCACCAGTACCAGGTCACGATACGTTTGGATCTTACCCAAAATACCATGCTGCCAGCCAATCCTTTAGCATCTAAACTAAAGGTTTAAACAAAAGAAAGACAGAAAGAAGTGAAAGGGGAAAGCAGTCAGGTTCATTCTGAAATCTATATATCAGGTTCTTAGCAGTACTGGTGAGTTAGTGGCTTGAAAGTCCATCTGGAACACATCCACAGCTTGGATGGGTCATTCAGTCCTTTGTTCAAGGCTTCAGTTTGTAGAGAAGTTGCTCCAGAGGTAGGAAGAGGGATTGAAGACAAAATGGAGATGATGCAGCTACCCTTTATATGCCTTTTGCCATGTGGCTTAGACTTCCTGTGCCCCAAACACAAGTTTTACAGCAGATGGCAGGGAAAAGCCTTGGAGTTCTCAGTACACAGGCGCACCCCTGCATGTCTTGCTGACTCAATAGGTGTAATCCCTTGGTCCTTTCCATGGGCTCATTGTACAGCTGATGACCCTGGATGGGCCATCAATCAGGCTAGGCAGTGCTGACGCCAATATTTCTGGGGGTGTCACCCAGAAACACTACACAAGTCTGGAAATACAAATATACCCTACATCTCTATATCTCACAATACAAAGGTGATACAAACAGAAACAAAATGATCATACTTGGAAAATCATAACATTTTCACTGACAGCTTACATGGCACATCTAGCAGGATTAATTGCAATTTTATCATATTGGTATTAATAATAAAATAAAAATAATAATATAAAGAGTCTCACAATTCCACATAGTGTCACACTTAGTAAACCAGTGAATTCCCAGGACCAGCTCCCCAGGTCCTTTAAGATGCCAAATACCCACATATCGGCTGGGAACACACACAGACAGACATTGTGTCAGTCTGTACCCCTTTGTTCACTCTTCTGGAAAATTATGATCAATATGGGACATAGTATGGCTTGTGAGATATCATTTGAAATCACATAATCTACTGAATATTATCCTGCTGTTAAAATGTGGAGCAACACTGTAAGTAAAGTTATGAGATTTTACTGTATGATATTACTGAAAAGTTATAATTTTGGGGAACACCCATAGACCTGTTCCCTCAGAGGCCGCAAGGCAAACAGCTGGTCAAATAGCCATTCTCCGGCAGTGGGAAGGTGTGAAGAAGACTTTTACATTCCTTCAAAGGGACCACTTGAAGCTCATATCGACAACAGACAGCCTGTCAGCAACACTCAGCTGAGAACTGAAGTTGTTTCTAGTACAAAGGACTGAACTATAAAAAGAGGTGAGCAAAATACTTGAGACTCTCTCTCTCTCCCCCTTTTCCCTCTGTTCATGACAACTCCTGAAGAAGTGAAGTTGGGCGGCAGGGGCAGGTTAGGGGAGTCCTGGCTGAAAGGACAGCCACCAGCCTGTCTCAACATATGGTGAGAGAAACATTTGCTTTGAATCCGTTTTAGCTTCTTAAGTTAGATGTTAGTTTGTGTTTTATCTTGCATTTCTTTTGTAAACAATTCTGACTTTTAGGCCTCATTACCTGTAGTCACTTAAAATCTTTTTTTTTCGGTAGTTAAGAATTTGGTTTTATTATTTTATCTAACCAGTGTGTTTGGATTAAAGTGTGTTGGAAACTCCATTTGGAATAACGAGGCCGGTGCATGTCATTTTCCACGGACGAAATGACAGACTTCGTATGAGTTTGCATTGTTCAGCAGTGTGCTGGACAATGCAAGATGCACATTTCTGGGGGAAAGGGCAGGGATATTACTGAATGCAGGAGCTCAGCAGTACTAGATGTCAGGATAGCACGTACTGCAGCCCATTGGAAAACACAATCCCAACAATACATAGAAAATGATAGGGTCTAAATTAGCTGTTTCCACTCAAGAGCGGGATCTTGGAGTCCCTGTGGAGAGTTCTCTGAAAACGTTCCCTCAAGGTAAGGAGACAGTCAAAAAGCAAACAGAATGTTGGGAATCATTAAGAAAGGGATAGATAAGAAGACAGAAAATATTATATTGCTTCTCTATAAATCCATGGTACGCCCACATCTTGAATACTGCATGCAAATGTGGTTGCCACATCTCAAAAAAGCTAGACTGGAATTGGAAGAGGTTCAGAAAAGGGCAAAAATATGATTAGGGGTATGGAAGAGCTTTCGTATGAGGAGAGATGAAAAAGACTGGGCCTTTTCAGTTTAGAAAAGAGACGAAAGGGGGATATGAGAGAGGTCTATAAAATCATGGCCACTCTCGAAAGACGGGACACTGGGCTACATGGACCTTTGGTCTGACCCAGCGTGGCCGCTCTTATATACTAGGGAATCTAGTGAGCCCAGTGTAACAGGAGGGAGTAGGAAAATCCCTGGGTGTGGAGAACACTGGGAAATTAGAAGCTATAATTCAGGAGCAACAGATGCTAATTAGTCTGGAAAAGCAGAATGTGAAAAATAAGAATCGGGGTTATATGACAATCAGGCATCAAAAATCCAAGGAGCCTGCAGAGAAGAGAGGTGGTGGCTATCACACGTGCGGATGGAGAAGCAAGACTCTCCATGTCTCAGGAAGTTTTACTACCAACATAAGCCATTTTCACACGCTGCAGTGCAATCCAGACCAGTGAGGATTTGTGTCATCTGTAATCCTGGGTGAGATTCAATGTTCTGCTGTTGGAGCTCCCCTGTCTGGATACCCCCAGCCAGCATTCAAGGATGCACTGGGTGTGATAAGTAGCCCTGGACCAGCAGCTCTGACTCCAGCAGCCTGCTTGTTACACCCCAAGCACATTCTGGTCCGGGTGGAGTAGGCTCAGGGTTTCAGAGAAGGCCGGGGGTAGGAAGCTTCCATTGGTTATGCTGGACCTAAGCCCCAGTTTTACTTGAGCAAAAAGAGATATCTGACACTGTGCGATACTGCTCCTGTGCTCTGTTCCCAAAGTGTTCTTCAGCAGGGGAAGGTCTCTGGTCGTGTGTGTTACTGGCATATTGGGGTGATGCTGAAACAGGACAGAGCAGAGATGCCATTGGGGGGTGGCGTGAACCGTCTCTCTTCATTTCCCCTTCCAAGAACTGAGGGGACGGGAATCCTTACCCAGTGAGGTCACATTCTTATAGTTCTCCTGCATGACATCTCTGTAGAGAGCTCTCTGAGCAGGGTGCAGCAGAGCCCACTCTTCCCTGGTGAAATACACAGCCACCTCCTCGAAGGTCACGAGCCCCTGAGAGAGCAAAAGTCCAACACTCAGTACCTGCTGCCCCACTATTTGTGTGGGAGAGGAGCCAATCAAATGTAAGCTCTGGGTGGATCACGGTCAGAGTCCCACCCCCACCTCGCTCAGAGCATCCTGGAACCACCAGGGTGAGGGAATGAAGAGAGAGCCTCTCCTCTCTCCCACCAGATCCATCACACATCTACTAGCCACAGACTGATACAGGAGATGGAGCCCCTAGCAGGGTCCAGGGACAGCTCCTTGGTAGGAAGTCCAACACACTCCTCAGTGCGAGGAGCTGGATATGAAGGGAGGGGAATCTCCCCTAAGCCTGACTGGTGGGTGCCCCCTTCATATCTCACGGCACCCGCTGCTTAGTCGGGTCAGGCTCCCGCACTATGAGTCTGGTTAGGTTTCCTAGCCCCATGTAGGTGGGTTATTTTCTGTTCAACAAATTAGAGCATTTCCACCTCCCAACCTCATGGGTCTGGTCCCAGAATCTAGGCCACTTATTCAATAACTCCCAGCAGGTTTGCCACCCCCTTTCCTCCTCCCTTTCTCCACCTTGTGAATTTCCAGCCCCGGTCCAACCTCCAAACCAGACTGCGCAAACCTTCCCATCTCTGGTGTATTTGGTGTCGCCCTCCCTCCAGAAGGAACCCACCCAAAACTCCCCAATAATCCCTACCTGAGCTGGCTCCACTGCAGCCATTTCTCTTCCCTGTCCCATGGGAGGATGGGAGGAGCTGAGGTGGAGGATGGACGTCGTTCTGCAGCCTGGGAGGGTGAGAAGCGTAGTTGTGGGGGTTTCAGAACAGGCTTTAGTTAATTTCACATCAGAATTCCCCCAGAGCCCTTTCCCTGCAGACAGATATCCTAGATTCTGCCGTGCTGGAAAAATGCTTGAGCTCTTTATTTCAGTGTAGACCTGGCCCCTCCTGCCAGGCTAAGCCCACAGAGACATTTTTAACCTCCCTTCTCCCTCCCCCCACCCCGTAACAAAGTCTCTCAACACAATGCTAGAAAAGAGCAAAACCAAAGGAGTCACTCTGGGGAATTCCCTCGGACATGGATCTCACGGCAGCCACAACCGAGCAGGGGGAATATGGAGTCAGGAAGTGGGTTTTCCTCTGTCTGATCCTTTTCTTGTTCACTGGAAAGTGATTCTGCCCAGGGATGCTGCAACACATGTGTCTGGGTGGACTAGAGCTGGAAATCTCTCTTCCCACTCATTTCTACCACTGTCCCTTTCAGTCTCTTCTTCGCCTGTCCTCTCTCCCTGCCTCTCTGGCTAGGAAAGTCCCATTCCTGGATTCTTTGCAATCCCACGGCTGCATTTTCTCCTGGGAATTGCTAATGGGAGTAGAAATGAGGAGGGGTTGTTTGTGCAGAGTCACTTTCTTGCCAGTCCCCAGCACTTTCCGAGAGGTCTTTCAGTTACCTGAAGTTTGTGGCTCAGAATTTGTATTAACAGAGCCCAGGTCTGCCCCAAGGGGCTAGTACCAGCTGGAGAAAGTCAGCACCTGGGCCGGGCAGAGAAGAAGCTTTAATTAAGGTCACTTCCCAGCACAGAAGCCCCGCTAGGGTAGGAGCAGCTGCTAAACCTGGTCTCCTGGATCACAATGGAGGCTGCAGTGTCTGACCCAGGAAGCTGAACCCCAGTATCCTTAGGAGAGAGGGACAGAGCCTTTGAGCAGCCTTCCCTCCTTTAGCTCTCTGGGGAGAGCAGCTAATGAGAGCACCTCCTCACAGGGAGACTTGCTAATCTCATTTGCCCCACTGTTCATCTGGAGTCACTCCTTGTCTTTCCATACAGTGACTCTGGATTAACAATGGTCTCAATGAAACCAGATTTCAAAAAGGATGAGTCCAGAGTGCTGTGGAAGAGGTCATTGTGTGGCAGTGCTAACCCCCTTCCCACCTCCCTCACCCCCCAGATCTAGGAGAAGGACTCGGGGCACAAATTTAGTAGCAGTCCCCAGAGCCTCTGCCATGCCGTTTGCCTGGGACCCCCCCTCCTCCCATTTTGCAAATTAGAGAGAGGAAAGTGGAAAATCAGAGGGATTTTATATCAGTTGTTGATAGGAGGTAAAATCTGAGTGTATTTCACATCAATATTTGAAAAATGAATCGAGAGGAAATGGGCAACAGTTGCAAACATTTTATTTCCATGTTGAAGAATCGGAGAAAAGGTGTAAATCTGAGATTTTCTTAGTATTTTATAATTAAGGGAGACGGAAAATCTCAGGGCATATTCAATTAGAAGTAGACAACTAGAGAAAAAGTGGGGCAAATGTTTAGGGTATTTCATAACAATCTTTGAGATCTGCAAAGAATACGTGTCACAAACTAAGTAATTGATAACATGAAAAAAAAAAACACCAAGATCAGAGGGAATTTTATATTGCTATGAAATAACTAGTTGGAAAAGGGGGACTGTTTGACTGGATTTTATAAGACTGTGCAATACGTAAACAGAAAGTGATGGTTCCCCGTCTGCCTCCATTCACAGGGGCAGCAGGGAGCCCTTTGAGGAGGCGATTTAAGAGGGCGGAGGAGGAGGAGGAGCTGGAAGGCTTCCTGGGTGAGGGAAGGGGGCAGCAATGGGGGATGGGCAGATGAGGGTCAACTGATAACTGGGGGCAACTGTGTTGGCAGTTTGGGGCCAGCAAGTGGGATTGGGAAACCGGGGTCTGGGCAGTCTCCACGGGGGCACTTGCTCCTCCCTTCCCCCACCCTGGCAGAGAACAGGCGTCTCATCCCATCCCCACTCCAGGGGCAGCCATGTTTTGGGGACCGACTCAGGGAACAATTTCTCACCTAAAGGAGGAGAAATCGCTGCAGATAAAATGGGTGGGAAAATGCCCCACACCGGAGATGTTAAATTGACATTTGAGAAAAGGGGAAGAACTGGAGAGAATTTGTATCAGGGTGTGAGCGGCACGAGCGGGGAAAGGATCCAATTCACTCACCTCCCGCCCTCCCCTTCTCCCCCGGGGATTTCCTGAGGCTGCACAGGGACCGTTCAAGCCCCCCCCGGGTCCCCTCCCCCCACAGGAGCCCCCCGGGTCCCGGCGGCGCGGGGCAGGGCCTGGCTGCGGCTCCCCTGGGGCTGGGCAGCCCCGAGGCGTCTCCCAGGCGCGGCGCGTGAAGCGGCCCCGCGGAGGAACGAGCTCCTGGCCGCAGCCCGGGGCCGGGCCGCCTCCGGGGGGGCCGCTCGCTGCCCCCGTCCCCTCCCGGGCCTGCCCGGGCCCTGTTGCCGGCAGAGAGCGGCCCCCCCAGCCCGGCCCCGCGGTGTCGGGGTCTCCCAGCCTCGCCCGTTAACCCGCTGCCCCGTCCAGACACCGCCCGGGGGCGCTGGGCTCCTGCTGGGCCAGCAGCTCCGAGCCCCCCCGGGCGCGGCCCCCCCGGGAGCAGGTCCCGGCGCCGCCCGATGCCGGGTCCCCGCGGACACTGGGGCAGCGTCACCGCCCCCGGGGCTCGCTCCGGTACCTGGAGGCGGCAGCTCGGCAGCGGGGCGGGCAGGGCCGGGGCGGCCCCAGCGGGAGCAGGGCGCGGGCCGGGCGCGGGGGGGTTAATGAAGGTCGCCCCGGCACAGACCCTCCCGCTCAGCCCGGTCCCGCTGCAGCAGGTGAGCTTTTCCTCTGCGCATGCGCGACTCCCGCCCCCCTCTATCTGCGCATGCCCAGAGCTCGAGCGGCACAAAACGCTTCCCCGCCTTTGGAGAGGCGACAACGGCCTTGTACGAGCCCAGCTCGTTCTCCCCGATAGAACGTCACTTCCGCTAATGGGAGAGTCAGGAACTACATCTCCCAGCGTGCCCCGGGGGCGCTTCCGCCTTCTCCAGCTTTGGTCCGGGCAGGTGCCGGGATCAGCCTGATTCCCTCGGGCCCTCCCCGAGCCGGCGGCTCTCCTAATGCTGCCTCCAGCTGCTTGACCCCGCTGACCAGTCAATTTCCGCCCCCTGCTCAGACCCTGGCCACCCCCCTCTTCCGATTCGCCCCCTTGGCGACTTTTTAACCCCTGTCAAAAGCCGTCCGCAGAATCTTACGGCTAGGAAGCGCAGGGTGAATGGCCGTGGCTTCAGCAGATGTACGGCTCAGTACCCGGTAAGTAGCACATTTCTATGCAGAGCAATTTACGACACTACACCTGGCGCACCCGACTGGCTGGACAGAGCCCGGGGAGGGGGCGAGCTGCTGGCCCCAGCCCAAGTTCACTCATCAGACACAAGGGCAAACTTTTCTTAAAGGAGCCACATCCTTTTGATTGTCCCTCTGCCCAGCACTAAAGGGGTCTGCAGCTGGTTTCTCCCGGCTGGAGGGGGAGCACAGGTCCTGGGGGAGACACCAGGGTGGGCTGAGGATGGCTGGCTCGGTCCTTGAAAACCCCCCCGGCCCGTACTCCCCCCAGCAACCCCCTGGGGCCAGCCCAGAAGCTGCCTGCCCATCTCCCCCCAGTTCCCTGCGAAGACGCTGCCCACCCCATCTGCCCCACCCCTCCGCAGCCAGCCCAGAAGCTGCCGTGACCAGGCTGCGTGTCCCCCCGGCCCAGCTTCCTCTGCCCTGAAAATTAAAAGGCCTCACACCTGCCTGCAGTGGGAGGTGGGAGCCTGCTGGGAGCTTCAGCAGCTGCAGGGGAACAGCTGATAGGCGGGGCGGGGAGCTCCATGGGTTGCTCTTGCCTCCAGGCCCCGCCCCCCACAGCTCCCATTGGTCGGGAACAGGGAACCGTGGCCAATGGCAGCTTCAGGCAAGGTATCTGGAGTCATGGCAAAGGCAGCATGTGGAGCCCTGTGCCCTCCCCTCCATCCCCCACAAGGGGCCGCTCAGGGACGCGGTTCCGGCCACTTCCCAGAGCGGTGCGGTGCGGCGTGGGGCCAGGGTAGGCTGGCAGGGAGCCTGTCCTGGCCCCGGTGCGCGCCACTGCGACCCCGGAGCCGCTTTATGTAAGTGGCGCCAGGCTGAAGCCCAAACCCCTCCTGCACCCCAACTCCCTGCCATGAGCCCCCTGCTGCACCCTGCACCCTCATGCACCCTAACCCCCTGCCCTGAGTTCCCTCCCACAGACTGCACCCCTCCTGCACCCCTGTCCTGAGCCCCCCCTGCACTCTGTACCCCAACCCCCTGCCCTGAGCCCCCTGATGCACCCCTCCTGCACCCCAACTCCCTACCGTGAGTGGCCTCCCGCAGTCCGCACACCTCCTGCAACCCTGCCCTGAACCTCCTCCTGCATTCCGCACCCCTCCTGCACCCCAGTCCCCTGCTATGAGCCCCCTGCTGCACCCACATCCCTCCTGCACCCCAACCCCCTGCCCTGAGCACCCTCATACACCCCACACACTTCCTCTGCCCCAATCCCTTGCCCTGAGCCTGTTCCTGCACCCCTAATCCTCTCCCACACCCCACACTTCCTCCCGCACCCCAGCCCCCTGCCCCAGCCATGCATACAGTTTCCCCACCCAGATGTGGCCCTCGGCCCAAAAAGTTTGCCCACCCCTGCTTTAAGCCTCAGAGTAGTTCCATTGACTCTTGAGTCGCCATCAGCTCTCAATTTGGTTAGCGTCCTGCCAGGTGTTTTGTAGGATAAAGACCTTATTTGTAAGCTCTTTGAAGCAGGGATTTGTCTGCAAACTCCAAGCCATGTGTTAATGTGCCCCAGGGCTTGTAAAAATGGTTTTTCAGTTGGTGACACATGCACACAATGTGAAACCAGGAGAACTTGAACTTTGCCTGTTTCTCCAGGGCTCTGTTGCACTTGCACTGCGTGGGTCCTCAACACTCATTTAAAATCCCCCAAACCAACCACTGGATGTTTCGCTTCCCTTCGTATTCTCAGTGTTGTCACTTGTTTGTGGGTTTGTTTTGCCGTTTGTGTCGCTTTATTACTTATTGTTATGCTTCTATTTGTGTAAAATATAAATCAAATTTAGAGTGGACATGGCAGAGAAATTGTATAAGCCTGAGTGAATGCCTCTTACAATCTTTTCAGATATTGGAAAGGACAGTATTAATATTTACAAGGAGAGCAGGACTATTTCTAGTTGACTCACAGATCTGTTTAGCATCTTAAGACTGCGCGATGTGTGCAGATAATATGTATGCAAGAGGGTTAGCTTTACAATAGTTAGCTAATGGTACAAATGACTTTCGGAAAGATCATTAAGTGGTCGGCGGAGACCCTCAGCAATTATCAAGTGGTCCGCGAAAAGAAAAGTTTGAGAACCCCTGCTCTACGCTAAAGGTATGAATCTCCTCTCGCACTGGTGAGAGTCAGGAGTGACTCCATAGAAGCCAAGGGAATCTGTAAACTGGGGGGAGAGCAGAATTCAGCCCTAAATACTTTGAGGAGCTTCACAGACACCCAGTGTAAAGCAAAGACACGCTAGGATGCTCCTTGGCTGGGATGCAGGGGGGAGAGATAAATTCATTTACACACCGCTTTCCTTCCTGGCCCAGAGAGAAAAGGCCCCACACCTTGTTCCCCACCTTCATGAGCCAGCTAGCCCGCAACCCTGGTGCTAGATTGGAGCCAGTGCCCCAGTAGGGTAAAGCCCCTTATCCCATTTCTGAACCCCTCAGCCAGCCAGCCAGCCCCCTTCCCTCGGGACAGATCAGAGCTGGCACGCTCTCTATGGAAAGGCCCCATATCCATTCCCCGCCCCTCTGGGCCAGCCAGTCCCCCAACCCTGAGGGTGAATTGGAGTCAACACTCCCGAGACGGGAAAGGCCCCATATCCATATTTCCCCCCCCGACACCAACCTTTTGTTTGGCTTCTGGAACCTACGACATGATTTGCTCACTGCTACAGGGGCGAGTTTTCTCTGTGTCCTGAAATAGTTCATTTCACACTGGTCACACCCTGTGCTGGGCTTTGGCCATCCCAGCTCTGAGACCACATCCCTGGGCACAAAGGCTGCTACTGACCATTGCTTTGTGCCGGTTAGTGTCTCAGTGAGGAACTGGGGTGCAGAAGTGGGTGAAGAGAGGTCAGAGACCGTCACCCTTACAGCTTTTCTGGGGGAGCCCTGGGTGCCTTTCTTATGAATGGCTGGATCCACAAAAGCCAGTGTGGTGAATGGAGAGCTGCTGGAACCAGCCAGTTGGAACAGCTCAGGACAGGGGTGGCCCAAGCCTTCTGCCACAAAGGGACTTAGGTGCCTCCTGTTGGTTGTCATCAGTTGGGCGCCTAAGCCTGGTCAGCCTTGCTCACCTAACTCCACCAGAGGTGGAACCCTTGTTCTATGCCCAAGCTCAGTGTTTTGAGCACTGAGTCAGCAAGTGGGAGACCCTACTTCAAATCCCATCTTTAGCGAGGGGCACCCAGGTCTCCTGCATCCCAGTTGGGTGCCCTGGATGGGGCAGTCTCAATTGCCCCTGCTGGCGCTGTTCCACTTTGCATAAATCATTAAACATTAATTGCACCCAGGAGAGCGATGCTGCAGGCTGGTGGTCAGGGCACCCACCTGGGAGATCAGGGTTCAAATTCCCAGTTCCAATGATTTAACCAAACTGGAGCAGCTTCAACAGGAGAGATGGAGAGCGACCCACAGCAGAAGATCCCCTGACAATGATTTACAAGCTTTCGGTAGAGATCTCACTGCTATGCTTCTTGAATAAATGTTATAAAATCAGTGTATTCGGTGTGGTGAGTTTGTCAGGTCTGAGACAGGAGTTGCTTGTAAATGACAGTGACTCGCACCAATGAGCTTTTGTCACGCATGCACTGAGCTATACCATCCCACTCTGATAGAACAGAAAGGCCAGCACAAAAAATAGAGAAAGGAACAATAAGATACTAAAATGACAATGGTTGGAAGTCTCCATGTCTCTCAGTCTTTGGATTGATGGTAAGAGCTGTAGCTACAGTTGAGGGACCAGGTGATCAGACAGCTGGCTCAGCCCTCCATACAAGTAGCTTTCTGACATACAGGAAGATGGGTCAAAATTGGAATTGATGTCATGACTTGCTTCCCATAGGGGATCAATCTGTCTAAGGCTATGTCTACACTTCAAACACGGGAAGTATTCTTCTGACAACCTAACACTGTCTACACTGGGGCTCAGGTCACATTAACTACTTCTCTCAGAGGAGTGGATTTTTCACACCCCTGAGAGATGGGGCTATGTCAACATAGCTGTTCAGCGTAGACCAGCTTTAGATGGCTTTTTGATATGAAAGGCAATGGAGTTCAGCCTTTTCCTTCATATTGATGGTTGACAATGGCGGTTTTCCGACCTCCTGGACACGTCCTATGACAGATGCGATGCCTCTCTGTTGCAAATTAGAGAAGTGGGGAAGTCAGTGACCCTTACAGTGTAAGTGGGCAAAAAGTTACACAACTTGTCTCAAGTAGTTTTCCTTTTAATAGAAATTGATTTTGAGGCTAAGCAAAATAAGTTCTATTTGAAATACAAAAAATTAAAAAATATACTAGTCCAATATTCTCTTATACACTCTCTCTCACACACATTCTCCCAGCCCAACCTTTGGAGCAAGGTTTTCTACCAGAACTTCTTACACTACAGGGGGTAAATTAAATCAAATTAACTTTTCAAGACTAGCCATCACTTCCTGTACAACTGAAAAAAACAAAAAACAAGACGACTCTCGGTATTCCAAAATAATTCAGATTATCACACAATTAGTCTCTTACTCTTTAACCAATAATGTCACCTATCATTTCATTTTCATTGGTAACAATAACATATTCAAAGGTCACCAATTCTTGTCATATGTTGGGATTAAAAGAAAACTCATTCCCAACAACTGAACCTTGGCTCAAGTTGTGGTTTCTCCCAACGTAGGTCCCAACCACTTCTGGGAGTTCATATATCTCAGGATCTTCTGCCATGTGTGTTGGTGGAAGAGGTCTCCTTTGTGGGAAGGTTTGCATCATGAGGAAAAATACCTCTTTTCTCACTTTTTAATCTTTCATTGCCTCATTAGTTATCATCATTCCCACCGCCTCAAAGTCCGTGTTACCCAATCAGGTAGCCAGAGTGGGATCCACGGAGAAGGGACGTCCTATGAAGCACTCCCTCTTTGGATCAAAATGGTGAAGGATGATAGTTCTCAATCTAACTCTGGTATCCTTTGGAATGGTAATCAGTGACACTAAACTAGTAAGTGGGGTTGTACAAACAATTTTCCTGGTCACCATAGCTTCCTTTACTGGAGTAGAAACCAAGAACTGAGTGTGTACTCTTTTCACCCCAGTTCTTTCCAAATCCTTGGCCAGGGTAAATTTACACTTCTCTGAAGTAGAATCCTTTTCAAAACCACTCAAAATATCAGCAGTGTTAGTGAGGAATGGCTCCCCAAGACATGCCCAGCTTTTCTTTAATTTGGTGGCATAGTTTCAGGCAAGGGACTGGATACAGGGCTGGATCAGAATCTCTGTTAGTGACCAGAGCTGGAGATTCTATTCAAAAATAGCTATTTTTCTGCTGCTGTTACATTGCCAACACTGATTTTATACACATTTTAGCACATACAAAGGATAAATTCAACAAAAAAAACACTTCTGTTTCCTCACCATCTGTGTCACGAAGGGCAGGATTCCCTTAATCACATAGGATTCCCTTAATCACATAGGATTAACTAGGAGAGATCTTTTGTAGGGCCTGGGTTACACATGATCGGGGAAAAAGCAAAGCTGAAGTGAGGAATGACGACTTTAGGAAACGGTCATTTGTCTTAAATTCTCCAATAGATCTGAGCTTCATCATATCAAACTGAACTAATATCCAACTGGGTGAGCAAACAGCCCTCAGGACAGATAGAAACCCACATCACAGAGAGAGAATACATGACAGTGAAAGTGTCAAGTGAAATTCCAGAGCAGGTGACGTGATTATTCAGAATCAGGACAAGAGATTCTCCCAGCATATTCTCCTCTGATCCATTCAAACATACTTCACTCAGCACTGTCTCAAGAGTCAGTTATGTTATTTTCAGTATACTAGGATCTAAATAATGGGGGGTGGGGGAGGGAGGGAGGGGAGACACAGCCACTTTGCCAGAAGTGGATTTGCCAATAGATGGAACCTAGGATTTAAAATCCAAATGATCACACTGTGTTTGGGATCCATTTGAATTCCCCTCCCAGGTCTTTGACACTTTCATCTCCAGTCATAGCGACTCTGATATAGGATTAAAGAAGTCAAAGCATGATCTCCAAGCACAGACAACGGAGAATGCTTCATTACATGACACTTTCCCAGGTAGATGGATAGAATGTTACAGAGATAAACTCGACATGGCTCAGACAAAAGCCAAGAGTTCTGCAATGATGGGGAAGGAGGAAATCTCTGAGTCACCCCATCTCCTTCCAGTGTCACAGAGGCTGAAATTACACTTTTTTTTTTCTGGCCCCTGCTTCTCTTCATTTACATATCGTTTGAAAAGTTCCCAATATAACTGCTCTTCAGCAAAACCCAGAGCAACATGAGAACAACTGGCAATGATACAATCTGTATCATTGGTGACTAACAATAACTTTGCAATAGGAGGAATGGTAGAAATCTGATGCTTCCCGCTTCCTGATAGGAAGCGCACACTCAAATTACTCATGGGAAAATAGAAAGGACAAATAGGTCCACCTCAAGAGGGCGAACTGCAAAAGGCAAAAATGGGGCACTCATCTGGATAAGCTGAGGGATAACGGTGCAGCAAACAGTTGAAACAGCATTCAAAGTTACTGTGTAGGAATCAGGAAAAGTATTAAAGAAAAAAAGTACTGATAGCCCTAGAGGTTTTTATGGTGTTGATCTCCCTTGCAGATTCTCTGATGGCTAACATGGCCTGAGTGCCAAGAGAAGGTTTTCCCACACTCATTGCATTCGTAGGGCCTCTCCTTTGTGTGAATTCTCTGATGACTAGAAAGGGCTGAGCTGCTAGAAAAGGTTTTCCCACACTCACTGCATTTGTAGGGCCTTTCCCCTGTGTGGATTCTCTGATGATTAGAAAGATCTGATCTTTGAGTCAAGCTTTTCCCACACTCATGGCATTCCTAGGGCGTGTCAAGGTCCCTTCCCCACTCTGAACGCTAGGGTACAGATGTGGGGACCTGCATGAAAACTCCCGAAGCTTATTTTTACCAGCTTAGGTTAAAACTTCCCCAAGGTACAAACTAGTTTACCTTTTGCCCTTGGACTTTATTGCTGCCACCACCCAGCGTCTAATAAATATATAACAGGGAAAGAGCCCGCTTGGAAACGTCTTTCCCCCAAAAATCCTCCCCAAACCCTACACCCCCTTTCCTGGGGAAGGCTTGATAAAAATCCTCACCAATTTGCATAGGTGAACACAGACCCAAACCCTTGGATCTTAAGAACAATGAAAAAGCAAGCAGGTTCTTAAAAGAAGAATTTTAACTAAAGAAAAAAAGTAGAAGAATCACCTCTGTAAAATCAGGATGGTAAATACCTTACAGGGTATTCAGATTCAAAACATAGAGAATCCCTCTAAGCAAAACCTTAAGTTACAAAAAGACACAAAAATAGGAATCTACATTCCATTCAGCACAACTTCTTTCATCAGGCATTTCAACAAAACAGAATCTAACGCATATCTAGCTAGATTACTTACTAAGTTCTAAGACTTCATTCCTTTTCTCTTCCCGGCAAAAGCATCACACAGACAGTCTCCTCACTGGTCATCTTGGTCACGTGCCAGCAAGGTTATCCTAGCTTCTTAACCCTTTACAGGTGAAAGGGTTTTTCCTCTGGCCAGGAGGGATTTTAAAGGTGTTTACCCTTCCCTTTATATTTATGACAGAGCCTCTCCCCTGTGTGGATTCTCTGATGTTTATAAAGGGATGAGCTCCTAGTGAAGGTTTTCCCACACTCACTGCATTCGTAGGGCCTCTCACCTGTGTGGCTTCTCTGATGATTACAAAGGTCTGATCTTTGAGTGAAGCTTTTCCCACACTCACTGCATTCATACGGCCTCTCCCCTGTGTGGATTCTCTGATGTTTAGAACGGTCTGAGCTCCTAGTGAAGCATTTTCCACACACACAGCATTCGTAGGGCCTCTCCCCTGTGTGGATTCTCTGATGATTAGAAAGGGCTGAGCTGCTAGTGAAGCTTTTCCCACACTCACTGCATTTGTAGGGCCTCTCCCCTGTGTGGATTCTCTGATGATTAGAAAGGGCTGAGCTGCTAGTGAAGCTTTTCCCAGACTCACTGCTTTCATACGGCCTCTCCCCTGTGTGGATTCTCTGATGGTGAAAAAGGTGTGATCTTTGAAAGAAGCTTTTCCCACACTCACTGCATTCATAGGGCCTCTCCCCTGTGTGGATTCTCTGATGATTAGAAAGCGCTGAGCTGCTATTGAAGCTTTTCCCACACTCACTGCATTTGTAGGGCCTCTCCCCTTTGTGGATTCTCTGATGAGTAGAAAGGGCTGAGCTGTTCGTGAAGCTTTTCCGAGACTCACTCCATTTGTAGGGCCTCTCCCTTGTGTGGATTTTCTGATGTTTAAAAAGGCTTGATCTTCGAATAAAGCTTTTTCCACACTCACTGCATTCATAGGGCCGCTCCCCGGTGTGGATTCTCTGATGGTGAAAAAGGTCTGCTTTTCGAATGAAGCTTTTCCCACACTCAGTGCATTCGTAGGGCCTCTCCCCTGTATGGATTCTCTGATGCTGAAAAAGGGCTGATCTTTCCATGAAGCTTTTCCCACACTCACTGCATTCATAGGGCCTCTCCCCTGTGTGGATTCTCTGATGCTGAAAAAGGGCTGATCCTTGAATGAAGCTTTTCCCACACTCACTGCATTCATAGGGCCTCTCCCCTGTGTGGATTCTATAATGCCGAAAAAGGCCTGATTTTTCAATGAAGCTTTTCCCACACTCACTGCATTCATAGGGCCTCTCCCCTGTGTGGATTCTTTGATGCTGAAAAAGGGCTGATTTTTGAATGAAGCTTTTCCCACACTCAGTGCATTTGTAGGGCCTTTCCCCTGTGTGGATTCTCTGATGAGTAGAAAGGCCTGATCTTTGAGTGAAGCTTTTCCCACACTCACTGCATGTATTTTTCCTCTTTCTCCTGAGGATTTCCTGTTGAGTTGTGGTTCCCTTGAGGCCCTGCTGAGTTCCCCGACAGGAAATATATTTACCCATTTTCTCCAATGGCTGGTTTCCCTGCTCTCTTTCTGGTCTGTGATGAATCGCAAAGGATTTTCCCTGCTCATGACTCCTGGACACATTCCTTTTCCATCTTTGCGATAATTCTCCGTGTTTATCCACTTGTTCAACATTTTCCTGCTGAGAATTCTGCTCCTCCTCCTCACAAAGAATTGCATCACCTGCTATGATAGAGATAGAAACCACAAACAGGGATGGAAAGGGGAAGACCAAACGAAAACAAGTGCTGGAGAGGGGTCAAATAAAAATCAGGTACTGAACATCCCCAGACTCTTCCACCAAATAGGAGAGAGGAGGGGGATCAATTCAGCCTTCACATCCCATCCAAATTCACAGGGGAAGGGAGGAAACTTCTGCCTGGTGTCTGCTAGGATCTATAGGAAGCCATGAGCTGTATTTACCCTGAGGATACGACCCCTGCTAGAGACAATAATGAACTGAGAGACCTCCCAAGACTTTGTAGGGCATCCCAGATGTTTCTTTCAGGCCCTTATAGATTCTGAGTTGGTTTAATGTTTCCTCACCTATACAGGGAGCTCTCAGGATCTCTCTTTCCTCTGGGACCCATGGCTCTTCCCCTTGTTCCAGCTGGGAGATCACATCAGGTTTGGAAACTGGAAACCCTGCTCCGATGAAAGAAAACAAAGGACTTCAGTTGATGTCAGAAGACTTTGTCATAAATAAACATTCTATTAATTTAACTTCAGTGCTTAGTGTGAGCTGGTGTGCCTGGGGCAGTCCCTCACTGAAAATGCCAAGGTCAGGGCAGGCTGAAAAAGGGATAGCATATCCTCCCCAAACTGGTGGTTAACACTGAAGTTAAACTCACCGACCAGTCACAAACTGCTTCTCATCACCCACACTGGTTACCGAGAAGCTGAAAAAAGAAATCACACAGCCCCCTTTATTGCATTCCAGTTCTCTGACTCCCAGTCAGCACCTAGGTCCACTACATTGAGAGGTTATTTAAAAACTATGCTCAAAAACAAAATGTTCTTCTGATCCCAAGGGCTTAGCATCAGTACAGGTTACGATAGGTTTGCATCTTACCCAAAATACCATGCTGCCAGCCAATCCTTTAGTATCTAAACTAAAGGTTTAAACGAAAGACAGAAAGAAGTGAAATGGGAAAGCAGTCAGGTACATTCCGAAATCTGTATATCAGGTTCTTAGCAGTACTGGTGAGTTAGTGGTTTGAAAGTCCATCTGGAACACATCCACAGCTTGGATGGGTCATTCAGTCCTTTGTTCAAGGCTTCAGATTGTAAACAATTTGCTCCAGAGGTGGGAAGAGGGATTGAAGACAAAATGGAGATGATGCAGCTACCCTCTGTATATTCCTTTTGCCATGTGGTTTGTACTTCCTGTGCCCCAAACACAAGTTTCACAGCAGATGGCATGGAAAAGCCTTGGAGTTCTCAGTACACAGGCGCACCCCTGCTTGTCTCGCTGACTCAATAGGTGTATCCCCTTGGTCCTTTCCATGGTCTCATTGTACAGCTGATGTCCCTGGATGGGCCATCGAACAGGCTAGGCAGTGCTGACGCCAATATGTCTGGGGGTGTCACCCAGAAACACTACATAAGTCTGGAAATACAAATATACCCTACATCTCTATATCTCACAATACAAAGGTGATACAAACAGAAACAAAATCATCATACTTGGAAAATCATAACATTTTCACTGACAGCTTACATGGCACATCTAGCAGGATTCATTGCAATTTTATCATATTGGTATTAATAATAAAATAATAATATAAAGAGTCTCACAATTCCACATAGTGTCACACTTAGTAAACCAGTGAATTCCCAGGACCAGCTCCCCAGGTCCTTTAAGATGCCAAATACCCACATATCGGCTGGGAACACACACAAACAGACATTGTGTCAGTCTGTACCCCTATGTTCACTCTTCCGGAAAATTATGATCAATTTGGGACATAGTATGGCTTGTGAGATATCATTTGAAATCACATAATCTACTGAATATTATCCTCCTGTTAAAATGCGGAGCAACACTGTAAGTAAAGTTATGAGATTTTACTGTATGATATTACTGAAAAGTTATAATTTTGGGGAACACCCACAGACCAGTTCCCTCAGAGGCAGCAAGGCAAACAGCTGGTCAAACAGCCATTCTCCGGCAGTGGGAAGGTGTAAAGAAGACATTTACATTCCTTCAAAGGGACCACTTGAAACTCATATCGACAACAGACAGCCTGTCACCATCACTCAGCTGAGAACGTAATTTGTTTCTATTACAAAGGACTGAACTATAAAAAGAGGTGAGGAAAATGCTTGAGACTCTCTCTCTCTCCCCCCCTTTTCCTCTGTTCATGACAACTCCTGAAGAACTCAACTAGGGCGCAGGGGCGGGTTAGGGGAGTCCTGGCTGAAAGGACAGCCACCAGCCTGTCTTGGCATATGGTGAGAGAAACATTTGCTTTGAATCCGTTTTAGCTTGTTAAGTTAGATGTTAGTTTCTGTTTTATCTTGCATTTCTTTTGTAAACAATTCTGACTTTTAGGCCTCATTACCTGTAGTCACTTAAAATCCTTTTTTTTAGGTAGTTAACAATTTTGTTTTATTGTTTTATGTAACCAGTGTGTTTGGATTAAAGTGTGTTGGAAACTCCATTTGGAATAACGAGGCTGGTGTATGTCATTTTCCACTGATGAAATGACAGACTTCGTATCAGTTTACATTGTTCAGCAGTGTGCTGGACAATGCAAGATGCACATTTCTGGGGGAAAGTCTGGGACCAGAGAATTTTCTGAGGTTCGCCTGTGGTGTACTGTAACTTGAGAGTCACTGATTAGCAGCAGTCAATACTGTGAAGCTGGGAGAGAGTTACATGCTGGAGACTGTGTGTTAACCGCCCAGGAGTGGCTGTTCTCACAGTAAAGCCATGTAAAAGGCACTGCAGCTTGGGGAACTGAGTCTCCTAAAAACACAGAGAAAGTAAATCCTTGTCCCAAAAATCGAAGATTCCAGACAGAGGGCAAGTCTCCCTGGCATTGCTTTTTGCTGACAGAGAAGTCCAGAGACAATGAGTCAGTCCTGGGGAAGCCGGGAACAGTAAGCATGGGCTGGTGGGGTTCAGTGGAGAAAGGAAACAGGAAGGGCAGGGATATTACTGAATGCAGGAGCTCAGCAGTACTAGATGTCAGGATAGCACGTATTGCAGCCCATTGGAAAACATAATCCCAACTATACATATAAAATAATAGGGTATAAATTAGCTGTTTCCACTCAAGAGCGGGATCTTGGAGTCCTTGTGGATAGCTCTCTGAAAACATTCACTCAAGGTGCAGAGGCAGTCAAAGAGCAAACAGAAAGGGATAGGGAAGACGACAGAAAATATCATATTGCTTCTCTATAAATCCAAGGTACGCCCACATCTTGAATACCGCATGCAAATGTGGCTGCCACATCTCAAAAAAGATATACTGGAACTGGAAGAGGTTCAGAAAAGGGAAAAAAATATGATGGGGGTATGGAAGAGCTTCCATATGAGGAGAGATGAAAAAGACTGGGCCTTTTCAGCTTAGAAAAGAGACGAAAGGGGGATATGAGAGAGGTCTATAAAATCATGGCCACTCTCAAAGGACAGGACACTGGGCTACATGGACCTTTGATCTGACCCAGCGTGGCTGCTCTTATGTACTAGGGAATCTAGTGAGCCCAGTGTAATGGGAGGGAGTAGGAAAATCCCTGGGTGTGGAGAACACTGGGAAATTAGAAGCTATAATTCAGGAGCAACAGATGCTAATTAGTCTAGAAAAGCAGAATGTGAAAAATAAGAATCGGGGTCATGTGACAATAAGGTAATCAAAAATCCAAGGAGCCTGCAGAGAAGAGAGGTGGTGGCTATTACATGTGCGGATGGAGAAGCAAGACTCTCCATGTCTCAGGAAGTTTCACTACCAACATAAGCCATTTTCACACGCTGCAGTGCAATCCAGACCAGTGAGGACTTGTGTTATCTGTAATCCTGGGTGAGATTCAATGTTCTGCTGTTGGAGCTCCCCTCTCTGGATACCCCCAGCCAGCATTCAAGGACGCACTGAGTGTCTGTGTGATAAGTAGCCCTGGACCAGCAGCTCTGACTCCAGGAGCCTGCTTGTTACACCCCAAGCACATTCTGGTTCGGGTGGAGTAGGCTCAGGGTTTCAGAGAAGGCCGGGGGTAGGAAGCTTCTGTTGGATATGCTGGACCTAAGCCCCAGTTTTACTTGAGCAAAAAGAGATATCTGACACTGTGCGATACTGCTCCTGTGCTCTGTTCCCAAAGTGTTCTTCAGCAGGGGAAGGTCTCTGGTCGTGTGTGTTACTGGCATATTGGGGTGATGCTGAAACAGGACAGAGCAGAGATGCCACTGGGGGGTGGCGTGAACCGTATCTCTTCATTTCCCCTTCCAAGAACTGAGGGGATGGGAATCCTTACCCAGTGAGGTCACATTCTTATAGTTCTCCTGCATGACATCTCTGTAGAGAGCTCTCTGAGCAGGGTGCAGCAGAGCCCACTCTTCCCTGGTGAAATACACAGCCACCTCCGCGAAGGTCACCGGCCCCTGACAGAGCAAAAGTCCAACACTCAGTACCTGCTGCCCCACTATTTGTGTGGGAGAGGAGCCAATCAAATGGAAGCTCTGGGTGGATCACGGTCAGACTCCCACCCCCACCTCGCTCAGAGCATCCTGGAACCACCAGGGTGAGGGGACGAAGACAGAGCCCCTCCTCTCTCCCAGCAGATCCATCACATACCTACTAGCTAGAGACTGATACAGGAGATGGAGCCCCCAGCAGGCTCCAGGGAGAGCTCTCTGGTAGGAAGTCCAACACGCTCCTCAGTGCGAGGAGCTGGATATGAAGGGAGGGGAATCTCCACTAAGCCTGACTGGTGGGTGCCCCCTTCATATCTCACAGCACAAGCTGGTTAGTCAGGTCAGGCTACCGCACTATGAGTCTGGTTAGTTTTCCTAGCCCCATGTAAGTGGGTTATTTTCTGTTCAACAAATTAGAGCATTTCCACCTCCCAACCTCATGGGTCTGGGACCAGAATCTAGGCCACTTATTCAATAACTCCCAGCAGGTTTGCCACCCCCTTTCCTCCTCCCTTTCTCCACCTTGTGAACTTCCTGCCCCGGTCCAACCTCCAAACCAGACTGCGCAAACCTTCCCATCTCTGAGGTATTTGCTGTCCCTCTCCCTCCAGAAGGAACCCATCCAAAACTCCCCAATAACCCCTACCTGAGCTGGCTCCACTGCAGCCATTACTCTTCTCTGTCCCATGGGAGGATGGGAGGAGCTGGAGTGAAACATGGACGTCGTTCTGCAGCCTGGGAGGGTGAGAAGCGTAATTGTGGGGGTTTCAGAACAGGCTTCAGTTAATTTCACATCAGAATTCCCCCAGGGCCCTTTCCTTGCAGACAGATGTCCTAGATTTTGCCTTGCTGGCAAAATGCTTGATCTCTTTATTTCAGCGTAGTCCTGGCCCCTCCCGCCAGGCTAAGCCCACAGAGACATTTTTAACCTCCCTTCTTCCTCCTCCCTCCCTCCCTCCTCCCCCCACCCCGTAACAAAGTCTCTCAACACAATGCTAGAAAAGAGCAGAACCAAAGGAGTCACTCTGGGGGATTCCCTCAGACATGGACCCCTCGGCAGCCACAACCGAGCAGGGGGAATATAGAGTCAGGAACTGGCTTTTCCTCTGTCTGATCCTTTTCTTGTTCACTGGAAAGTGATTCTGGCCAGGGATGCTGCAACACATGTGTCTGGGTGGAGTAGAGCTGGAAATTTCTCTTCCCACTCATTTCTACCACTGCCCCTTTCAGTCTCCCCTTCCCCTGTCCTCTCTCTCTGCCTCTCTGGCTGGGAAAGTCCCATTCCTGGGTTCTCTGCAATCCCACCACTGGATTTTCTCCTGGCAATTGCAAATGGGAGGAGAAATGAGGAGGGGTTGTTTGTGCAGAGTCACTTCCTTGCCAGTCCCCAGCACTTTCCCTGAGGTCTTTCAGTTACCTGAGGTTTGTGGCTCAGAATTTGTATTAACAGAGCCCAGTTCTGCCCCAAGGGGCTAATACCAGCTGGAGAAAGTCAGCACCTGGGCGGGGCAGAAAAGAAGCTTTAATTAAGGTCACTTCCCAGCACAGAAGCCCCGCTAGGGTAGCAGCAGCTGCTAAACCTGGTCCCCCAGATCACAATGGAGGCTGCAGCATCTGACCCAGGAAGCTGAACCCCAATATCCTTAGGAGAGAGGGACAGAGCCTTTGAGCAGCCTTCCCTCCTTTAGCTCTCTGGGGAGAGCAGCTAATGAGAGCACCTCCTCACAGGGAGAATTGCTAATCTCATTTGCCCCACTGTTCATCTGGAGTCACTCCTTGTCTTTCCATACAGTGACTCTGGATTAACAATGGTCTCAATATAATCAGATTTCAGAAAGGACGAGTCCAGAATGCCGTGGAAGAGGTCATTGTGTGGCAGTGCTAACCCCTTTCCCACCACCCTCACCCCCCACATCTAGGAGAAGGACTCGGGGCACAAATTTAGTAGCAGCCCCCAAAGCCTCTGCTATTCCATTTGCCTGGGACCCCCCTTCCTCCCATTTTGCAAATTATAGAGAGGAAAGCTGAAAATCAGAGGGATTTTATACCAGTTGTTGATAGGAGGTAAAATCTGAGTGTATTTCACATCAATATTTGAAAAATGAATACAGAGGAAATGGCAACAGTTGCAAACATTTTATTTCCATGTTGAAGAATCTGAGAAAAGGTGTAAATCTGAGATTTTCTTAGTATTTTATAATTAAGGGAGACAGGGAAAATCTCAGGGCATATTCAATTAGAAATGGACAACTAGAGAAAAAGTGGGGCAAATGTTTAGGGTATTTCATAACAATCTTTGAGATCTGCAAAGAATACCTGTCACAAACTAAGTAATTGACAACATGAGAGAAAAAACACCAAGATCGGAGGCGATTTTATATTGCTATGAAATAACTAGTTGGAAAAGGGGGACTGTTTGACTGGATTTTATATACTGTGCAATACATAGACAGAAAGTGATAGTTCCCCGTCTGCCACCATTCACAGGGGCAGCAGGGAGCCCTTTGAGGAGGCGATTTAAGAGGGCGGAGGAGGAGCTGGAAGGCTTCCTGGGTGAGAGAAGGGGACAGCAGTGGGGGATGGGCAGGTGAGGTTCAATGGACAGCTGGGGGCAACTGTGTTGGCAGTTTGGGGCCAGCAAGTGGGATTGGGAAACCGGGGTCTGGGCGGTCTCCACCGGGGCACTTGCTCCGCCCTTCCCCCACCCTGGCAGAGAACAAGCGTCTCATCCCATCCCCACTCCAGGGGCAGCCACGTTTTGGGGACCGACTCAGGGAACAATTTCTCATCTAAACAAGGACAAAGCGCTGCAGGTAAAATGGGTGAGAAAATCCCCCACACCAGAGATTTTAAATGGACATTTGAGAATTAAGGCGAGAAAAGGGGGAAATCAGGAGAGAGCCGATCATTTGAGGGGAAAGTGGGGCGGGGGGGAGGAATCACCCCGGATTTTATAGCCACGTGTGAGATAATGAGAGAGAAAAGGGGAAGAACTGGAGAGAATTTGTATCAGGGTGTGAGCGGCACGAGCGGGGAAAGGATCCAATTCCCTCACCTCCCGCCCTCCCCTTCTCCCCCGGGGATTTCCTGAGGCTGCACAGGGACCGTTCAAGCCCCCCCCGGCCTCCCCCCCCACAGGAGCCCCCCGGGTCCCGGCGGCGCGGGGCAGGGCCTGGCTGCGGCTCCCCTGGGGCTGGGCAGCCCCGAGGCGTCTCCCAGGTGCGGCGCGTGAAGCGGCCCCGCGGAGGAACGAGCTCCTGGCCGCAGCCCGGGGCCGGGCCGCCTCCGGGGGGGCCGCTCGCTGCCCCGTCCCCTCCCGGGCCTGCCCGGGCCCTGTTGCCGGCAGAGAGCGGCCCCCCCAGCCCGGCCCCGCGGTGTCGGGGTCTCCCAGCCTCGCCCATTTACCCGCTGCCCCGTCCAGACACCGCCCCGGGGGCGCTGGGCTCCTGCTGGGACAGCAGCTCCGAGCCCCCCCGGGCGCGGCCCCCCCGGGAGCAGGTCCCGGCGCCGCCCGATGCCGGGTCCCCGCGGACACTGGGGCAGCGTCACCGCCCCCGGGGCTCGCTCCGGTACCTGGAGGCGGCAGCTCGGCAGCGGGACGGGCAAGGCCGGGGCGGCCCCAGCGGGAGCAGGGCGCGGGCCGGGCGCGGGGGGGTTAATGAAGGTCGCCCCGGCACAGACCCTCCCGCTCAGCCCGGTCCCGCAGCAGCCGGTGATTTCTGCCTCTGCGAATGCATAACTCCCGCCCCACCCCCCTCCACCTGCGCATGCCCAGAGCTCGAGCGGCACCAAACGCTTCCCTGCCCTGGGAGAGGCGCCAACGGCCCCGCACGAGCCCGGCTCGTCCTCCCCGGTGCGACGTCACTTCCGCTCGCGGGAGAGTCAGGAACTACCTCTCCCAGCCTGCCCCGGGGCCGGCTCCGCCCTCTCCAGCCCAGGTAAGGGCAGGTGCCGGGATCAGCCTGATTCCCTCCTCCCGCCGGCGCCTCATCCCCTTCCGCCACAGAGACCCCTCCCCCCCCCCCCGCCCAGCCCCACACTGAGCCGGCGCCTCTCAGACCCGCCCCCACCTTGGCAGCAGCGGCGCCTTCTCAGGCGAACTCTCGTGTCCCCGGGCTGGGGGGCGGGGCTGCTCGCTGGGCGGGGGGAGCCTCAGCCCCCGGGCCCGACTTCCCTCCCACCCCCCACCTCCCTGCGCGCGCGGCTTGTTGCTGGGCTCCCGAGGGCAGCACGTCCCGACCGGTGTCGGCTCGGTGAACCCGCTCCCCGGGCCCGCCCGCGCCGGCCGGGACCGACACGGGCAGGGCGTGAGACGCCGCTGTTGGCCCCTTCCCGCCTTCCCGCCTCGCTCCCTGTTTTCCAGACCTACCATTTTCACACGCTCTCCCAGGGCGCGCTCGAGGCCGGTGTCTCTCAGTCCTTAAGATCTTGAGTGGAAACCTCTCCACCACCGGTCCCTGGAGAGCCCCACTCCCGACGCCCGCCTTATGTGTCCTTCTGGCCACCGAGGTTTCTGTCCATCGTTTGTGAGAAGGTCGCGGGAGGCCGCATCAAAAGCCGGACTCGGGGCCAGACAGGCCGCATCCGCCGCTTGTGGGCTTGTTCGCTGTTCCAGAAAGCGATCAGGTCGGTTTTACATGTGAGGAGGCTGCTGGAAATACCTTTTTTCGCAGCCTTGGGTCTGTCGCTGCTGCACCGTGGGTTTGTGAGACTGCGAGCTGTAGGAATCAGCCTCTCCGAGGGCCTTTTTAGAAGCAAGGTTGGACGTCTCGCTGCTGCGGGCAGCGAATTCTTACCCGAGCAGTTCCTGAGAGCTGCGAAGGGCCCTACCTCTGGCCTTGTGGTGTTCTGAACAAGAATTATTACACTGCGGTCTGCCCCAGTGAGTGGGGGCTAGATGATGACTGGCAGCAGCCACTGAGGCAAAGTCGGTTTAGAGGGTTGGGGGTTCCCCTGGGCGGGGAAACTCAGAATAAGGGGTTACTGCAGGGGCAGCACCCCATGGTAAAGGGCACCGGGGTCCGGCAGGGACACAGGTGCCAGCGGCAGGCTAGACACTGGCCAGTAGGAGGTGCTCTGTACACTGGAGAGCTAATTCCCTAGGAGGCGCTGTGTTGGTGAGTCTCCACCTCGCTACAGTGCCATTGGATTAGAGGAGATTTTCTGGCAAGAACCACCAGGAGAGCAATGTATGTGTAATATAACTATGTTAAAAACTCCCACCTTTCCCTATTACTTCCCAGGTCATGAGGGTAAAAGAACTAACACACTGGATACCAGTAATATTCTAAACTTTTACTTTTCTTGTTCCCCACCTTCATGAGCCAGCTATCCTGCAATCCTGGTGCTAGACTGGAGCCAGTGCCCCAGTAGGGTAAAGCCCCTTATCCCATTCCTGAACCCCTCAGCCAGCCAGCCCCCTTCCCTGGAGTCGGATCAGAGCTGGCACGCTCTCTATAGAAAGGCCCCATATCCATTCCCTGACCCTCTGGGCCAGCCAGTCCCCCAACCCTGAGGGTGAACTGGAGTCAACACTCCCAAGACGGGAAAGGCCCCATATCCGATTCTCACCCCCACCCTCCACCTCCTGTTTGGCTTCTGGGACCTACGACATGATTTGCTCACTGCTACAGGGGTGTGTTTTCTCTGTGTCCTGAAATAGTTCATTTCACACTGGTCACACCCTGTGCTGGGCTTTGGACATCCCAGCTCTGAGACCGCATCCCTGGGCACCAAGCTGCTACTGACCATTGCTTTGTGCCGGTTAGTGTCTCAGTGAGGAACTGGGTTGCAGGAGTGGGTGAAGAGAGCTCAGAGACCGTCACCCTTACGGCTTTTCTGCGGGAGCCCTGGGTGCCCTTCTTATGAGGGGCTGGATCCACAAAAGCCAGTGTGCTGAATGGAGAGCTGCCGAAGCCAGCCAGTCAGAAAAGCTACGGAGAGGGGTGGCCCAAGCCTTCTGCCACAAAGGGACTTAGATGCCTCCTGTTGGTTGCTGTCAGTTGGGCTCCTAAGCCTGGTCAGCCCTGCTCACCTAACTCCACCAGAGGTGGAACCCTTTTTCTCTGCCTGAGCTCAGTGGTTTGAGCACTGAGTCAGCAAGAGGGAGACCCTACTTCAAAACCCATCTCTATCTGATAGGAGCAGCGATGGGCACCCAGGTCTCCTACATCCCAGCTGGGTGCCCTGGGTGGGGCAGTCTCAATTGCCCCTGCTGGCGCTGTTCCACTTTGCATAAATCATTAAACATTAATTGCACCCGGGAGAGTGATGCTGCAACCTGGTGGTCAGGGCACCCACCTGGGAGATCAGGGTTCAAATTCCCTGTTCCAATGATTTAACCAAACTGGAGCACCTTCAACAGGAGAGATGGAGAGCGACCCACAGCAGAAGATCCCCTGACAATGATTTACAAGCTTTCGTTAGAGATCTCACTGCTGTGCTTCCTGGATAAATATCATAAAATCAGTGTATTCGGTGTGGTGAGTTTGTCAGGTCTGAGACAGGTGTTGCTTGTAAATAACAGCTACTCCTTTGCCAATTGGCACCAATCAGCTTTTGTCATGCATGCACTGAGCTATACCGTCCCACTCTGATAGAACAGAAAGACGAGCACAAAAAATAGAGAAAGGAACAATAAGATACTAAAATGACAATGGTTGGAACTCTCCATTTTTCTCAGTCTTTGGATTGATGGGTACTAAGAGCTGTAGCTACAGTTGAGGAACCAAGCGATCAGACAGCTGGCTCAGCCCTCCATACAAGTGGCTTTCCGACATACAGGAAGATGGGTCAAAATTGGAATTGATGTCATGACTTGCTTCCCATAGGGGATCAATCTGTCTAAGGCTATGTCTACACTTCAAACACTGGAAGTATTCTTCTGACAACCTAACACTGTCTACACTGGGGCTCAGGTCACATTAACTACTTCTCTCAGAGGAGTGGATTTTTCACACCCCTGAGGGATGGGGCTATGTCAACATAGCTGTTCAGCGTAGACCAGCTTTAGATGGCTTTTTGATATGAAAGGCAATGGAGTTCAGCCTTTTCCTTCATATTGATGGTTGACAATGGCGGTTTTCCGACCTCCTGGACATGTCCTATGACAGATGTGATGCCTCTCTGTTGCAAATTAGAGAAGTGGGGAAGTTAGTGACCCTTACAGTGTAAGTGGGCAAAAAGTTACACAACTTGTCTCAAGTAGTTTTCCTTTTAATAGAAATTGATTTTGAGGCTAAGCAAAATAAGTTCTATTTGAAATACAAAAAATTAAAAAATATACTAGTCCAATATTCTCTTATACACTCTCTCTCACACACATTCTCCCAGCCCAACCTTTGGAGCAAGCTTTTCTACCAGAACTTTTTACACTACAGGGGGTAAATTAAATCAAATTAACTTTTCAAGATTGGCTATCACTTCCTGTACAACTAAAAAAACAAGACCGCTTTCAGTATTCCAAAATAATTCAGATTATCACACAATTAGTCTCTTACTCTTTAACCAATAACGTCACCTATAATTTCATTTTCATTGGTAACAATAACATATTCAAAGATTACAAATTCTTGTCATATGTTGGGATTAAAAGAAAACTCATTGCCAACAACTGAACCTTGGCTCAAGTTGTGGTTTGTCCCAATGTAGGTCCCAACCACTTCTGGGAGTTAATATATCTCAGGATCTTCTGCCATGTGTGTTGGTGGAAGAGGTCTCCTTTGTGGGAAGGTTTGTATCATGAGGAAAAATACCTCTTTTCTCACTTTTTAATCTTTCAAAGTAGTAGGAGGTAGAGGAGAAGTGATATAAATGCATAAAACAGAAGAGAAAACTGTCTGGTCTACACTAAAGACATTTATAAGTATAACTTGCTGGAGGATTCTCCGTACCTTGAAGTCTTTAAACCACGATTTGAGGACTTCAACAGCTCAGAAATAGGTAAGAGGTTTATTACAGGAATGGGTGGGTGACATTCTGTGGCCTGCGTTGTGCAGGAGGTCAGACTAGACGATCATAATGGTCCCTTCTGACCTTAAAGTCTATGAGTCGAACTATATTGCTCAGGGGTGTGAAAAGTCCACACCACTGAGCAACGTAGTTACAAAGCCCCAGCCCCCTGTGCAGATAGCGCTACATCAACAGGAGAGTTTCCCCTGCCAAGACAGTCGCCGCTGCTTGCGGGGCTGGACTAATAAAGTCAAGAGGAGAGAGCTCTCCCATTGGCTTAGAGCATCTGTAATAGCAGTGCTGCAGCTGCGCCAGCATCAGCTCTATGGTGCAGTCATAGCGTCAGGCACAAAACCACAGACTCAGGACTCAACATGTGTGTGTCCTGAAGTCTGAAACTGGAGCCCGACACATTCATTGCCTCATTGGTTTTCATCATTCCCACCGCCTCAAAGTCCTTGTTACCCAATCAGGTAGCCAGTGTGGGATCCACGGAGAAGGGACGTCCTATGAAGCACTCTCTCTTTGGATCAAAATGGTGAAGGATGATAGTTCTCAATCTAACCCTGGTATCCTTTGGAATGGTAATCAGTGACACTAAACTAGTAAGCGGGGTTGTACAAACAATTTTCCTGGTCACCATAGCTTCCTTTACTGGAGTAGAAACCAAGAACTGAGTGTGTACTCTTTTCACCCCAGTTCTTTCCAAATCCTTGGCCTTGGTTAGGGTAAATTTACACTTCTCTGAAGTAGAATCCTTTACAAAACCATTCAAAATATCAGCAGTGTTAGTGAGGAATGGCTCCCCAAAACATGCCCAGCTTTTCTTTAATTTGGTGGCACAGTTTCAGGCAAGGGACTGGATACAGGGCTGGATCAGAATCTCTGTTAGTGACCAGAGCTGGAGATTCTATTCAAAAATAGCTATTTTTCTGCTGCTATTAGATTGTCAACACTGATTTTATACACATTTTAGCACATACAAAGGATAAATTCAACAAAAAACCCACTTCTATTTCCTCAACATCTGTGTCACGAAGGGCAGGATTCCTCATCACATAGGATTAACTAGGAGAGATCTTTTGTAGGGCCTGGGTTACACATGATTTGGGAACCAAATACATGGGCATTTTGCCTCGTTCAAAATCCCTTATGGTGGAATTCTCTCCCCAGATCATCTGAGACAATATTGACTTCAACAATTCAACTACACTGTGATCATATGTACTTCCTTCAGTTAGATGAGGTTCTGCTGTTGTTCGCTATTTCCGAGTGGAGATTTTAAAATCACTGCTGTTTCTTTGTTAGCATGTCCAGTTAATTGGAGAGTTCTCTCATGTTGACAGAACTGCACTTGAACTTTCTCCATGTCATCATGGAGGGATGGGGAAAAAGCAAAGCTGAAGTGAGGAATGACCACTTTAGCAAATGGTCATTTGTCTGAAATTCTCCAGTAGATCTGAGCTCCATCATATCAAACTGAACTAATATCCAATTGGGTGAGGAAACAGCCCTCAGGACAGATAGAAACCCACATCACAGAGAGAGAATACATGACAGTGAAAGTGAAATTCCAGAGAGGTGACATCTGATTATTCAGAATCAGGACAAGAGATTCTCCCATCACATTCTACTCTGATCCATTCAAACATACTTCACTCAGCACTGTCTCAAGAGTCAGTTATGTTATTTTCAACATTTTCAGTATACTAGGATCTAAATAATGGGGGGAGGGAGGGGAGACACAGCCACTTTGCCAGAAGTGGATTTGCCAATAGATGGAACCTAGAATTTAAACTCCAAATGATTACACTGTGTTTGGGATCCATTTGAATTCCCCTCCCAGGTCTTTGACACTTTCATCTCCAGTCATAGCGACTCTGATATAGGATTAAAGAAGTCAAAGCATGATCTCCAAGCACAGACAACGGAGAATGCTTCGTCACATGACACTTTGCCAGGTAGATGGATAGAATGTTACAGAGATAAACTCGACATGGTTGAGACAAAAGCTAACAGTTCTGCAGTGATGGGGAAGGAGGAAATCTCAGTGTCACTCCGTCTCCTTCCAGTGTTACAGATTACTCATGGGAAAATAGAAAGGACAAATAGGTCCACCTCAAGAGGGCGAACTGCAAAAGGCAAAAATGGGGCACTCATCTGGACAAGCTAATGGATAACGGTGCTGCAAACAGTTCAAACAGCATTCAAAGTTACTGTGTAGGAATCAGGAAAAGTAAAGTATTGATAGCCCTAGAGGTTTTTATGGTGTTCATCTCCCTTGCAGATTCTCTGATGGCTAACATGGGCTGAGTGCCAAGAGAAGGTATTCCCACACTCACTGCGTTAGTAGGGCCTCTCCTTTGTGTGAATTCTCTGATGACTAGAAAGGGCTGAGCTGCTAGAGAAGGTTTTCCCACACTCACTGCATTTGTACGGCCTTTCCCCTGTGTGGATTCTCTGATGATTAGAAAGTTCTGATCTTTGAGTCAAGCTTTTCCCACACTCACGGCATTGCTAGTGCCTGTGAAGGTTCCTTCCCCACTCTGAACTCTAGGGTACAGATGTGGGGACCTGCATGAAAACCCCCAAAGCTTATTTTTACCAGCTTAGGTTAAAACTTCCCCAAGGTACAAACTAGTTTACCTTTTGCCCTTGGACTTTATTGCTGCCACCACCAAGCATTTAACAAATATATAACAGGGAAAGAGCCCGCTTGGAAACATCTTTCCCCCCAAAATCCTCCCCAAACCCTACACCCCCTTTCCTGGGGAAGGCTTGATAAAAATCCTCACCAATTTGCATAGGTGAACACAGACCCAAACCTTTGGATCTTAAGAACAATGAAAAAGCAATCAGGATCTTAAAAGAAGAATTTTAATTGAAGAAAAAAAGTAAAAGAATCACCTTTGTAAAATCAGAATGGTAAATACCTTACAGGGTAATCAGATTCAAAACACAGAGAATCCCTCTAGGCAAAACCTTAAGTTACAAAAAGACACAAAAACAGGAATCTACATTCCATTCAGCACAGCTTATTTTATCAGCCATTTCAACAAAACAGAATCTAACGTCTATCTAGCTAGATTACTTACTAAGTTCAAAGACTCCATTCCTTTCTGTTCCCGGCAAAAGCATCACACAGACAGAGAGAGCCTTTGTTTCTCCCCCCTCCAGCTTTGAAAGTATCTTGTCTCCTCATTGGTCATTTTGGTCAGGTGCCAGCGAGGTTATCCTAGCTTCTTAATCCTTTACAGGTGAAAGGGTTTTTCCTCTGGCCAGGAGGGATTTTAAAGGTGTTTACCCTTCCCTTTATATTTATGACAGGGCTTTTCCCCTGTGTGGATTCTCTGATGTTTATAAAGGGATGAGCTCCTAGTGAAGGTTTTCCTACACTCACTGCATTTGTAGGGCCTCTCCCCGGTGTGGATTCTCTGATGCTGAAAAAGGTCTGTTGTTCGAATGAAGCTTTTCCCACATTCACTGCATTCGTAGGGCCTCTCCCCTGTGTGGATTCTCTGATGATTAGAAAGGGCTGAGCTCCTAATGAAGCTTTTCCCACACTCACTGCACTCATAGGGCCTCTCCCCGGTGTGGATTCTCTGATGGTGAAAAAGGTCTGTTGTTCGAATGAAGCTTTTCCCACATTCACTGCATTCATAGGGCCTCTCCCCTGTGTGGATTCTCTGATGATTAGAAAGGGCTGAGCTCCTAATGAAGGTTTTCCCACACTCACTGCATTCATAGGGCCTCTCCCCTGTGTGGATTCTTTGATGCTGAAAAAGGCCTAATCTTTGACTGAAGCTTTTCCCACACTCACTGCATTTGTAGGGCCTCTCCCCTGTGTGAATTCTCTGGTGCTCAAAAAGGGCTGATCTTTCAGTGAAGCTTTTCCCACACTCACTGCATTCATAGGGCCTCTCCCCTGTGTGGATTCTCTGATGGTGAAAAAGGTGTGATCTTTGAATGAAGCTTTTCCCACACTCACTGCATTCATAGGGCCTCTCCCCTGTGTGGATTCTCTGATGATTAGAAAGGGCTGAGTTCCAAAGGAAGGTTTTCCCACACTCATGGCATTCATAGGGCCTCTCCCCTGTGTGGATTCTCTGATGTATAGAAAGGTCTGAGCTCCTGTTAAAGCATTTTCCACACATATGGCATTCATAGGGCCTCTCCCCTGTGTGGATTCTCTGATGAGTAGAAAGGGCTGAGCTGCAAGTGAAGCTTTTCCCACACTCACAGCATTCATAGGGCCTCTCCCCTGTGTGGATTCTATGATGCTGAAAAAGGCCTGATCTTTGAATGAAGCTTTTCCCACACTCACTGCATTCATAGGGCTTCTCCCCTGTGTGGATTCTCTGATGCTGAAAAAGGGCTGATCTTTTACTGAAGCTTTTCCCACACTCACTGCATTCGTAGGGCCTCTCCCCTGTGTGGATTCTCTGATGTATAGAAAGGTCTGAGCTCCTGTTAAAGCACTTTCCACACACATGGCATTCATAAGGCCTCTCCCCTGTGTGGATTCTTTGATGATTACAAAGGGCTGATCTGCAAGTGAAGCTTTTCCCACACTCACAGCATTCATAGGGCCTCTCCCCTGTGTGGACTCTATGATGCTGAAAAAGGCCTGATCTTTGAATGAAGCTTTTCCCACACTCACAGCATTCGTAGGGCCTCTCCCCTGTGTGGATTCTCTGATGATTAGAAAGGGATGATCTGTTGGTGAAGCTTTTTCCACACTCACTGCATGTATTTTTCCTCTTTCTGATGAGGATTTCCTGCTGGGTTGTGGTTTTCTTGAGGCCCTGCTGAGTTCCCCGACAGGAAATAAATTTACCCATTTTCTCCAATGGCTGGTTTCCCTGCTCTCTTTCTGGTCTGTGATGAATCGCACAGGATTTTCCCTGCTCATGACTCGTGGACACATTTCTTTTCCATCTTTGCGATAATTCTCTGTGTTTATCCACTTGCTCAACATTTTCCTGCTGAGAATTCTGCTCCTCCTTCTCACAGAGCATTGCATCACCTGCTGTGATAGAGACAGAAACTGCAAACAGGGATGGAAAGGGGAACACCAAACGAAAACAAGTGTTGGAGAGGGATCAAATAAAAATCAGGTACTGAACTCCCCCAAACTCTTCCACCAAATAGGAGAGAGGAGGGGGATCAATTTAGCCCTCACATCCCATCCAAATTCACAGGGGGAAGGGAGGAAACTTCTGCCTGGTGTCTGCTAGGATCTATAGGAAGCCATGAGCTATATTTACCCTGAGGATACGACCCCTGCTAGAGACAATAATGAATTGAGAGACCTCCCAAGACTTTGTAGGGCATCCCAGATGGTTCCTTCAGGCACTTATAGATTCTGAATTGGTTTAATGTTTCCTCACCTGTGCAGGGAGCTCTCAGGATCTCTCTTCCCTCTGGGACCCATGGCTCTTCCCCTTGTTCCAGCTGGGAGATCACATCAGGTTTGGAAACTGGAAACCCTGCTCCGATCAAAGAAAACAAAGGACTTCAGTTGATGTCACAAGACTTTATCATAAAAAAACAAACATTCTATTAATTTAACTTCAGTGCTTAGTGTGAGCTGGTGTGCCTGGGGCAGTCCCTCACTGAAAATGCAAAGGTCAGGGCAGGCTGAAAAAGGGATACCATATGCTCCCCAAACTGGTGGTTAACACTGAAGTTAAACTCACCGACCAGTCACAAACTGCTTCTCATCACCCACACTGGTTACCGAGAAGCTGAAAAAAGAAATCACACAGCCCTCTTTATTGCATTCCAGTTCTCTGAGTCCCAATCAGCACCTAGGTCCACTCCAGTGAGAGGTTATTTCAAAACTCTGCTCACAAACAAAATGTTCTTCTGATCCCAAAGGGTTAGCACCAGTACCAGGTCACGATAGGTTTGGATCTTACCCAAAATACCATGCTGGCAGCCAATCCTTTAGCATCTAAACTAAAGATTTAAACAAAAGAAAGACAGAAAGAAATGAAATGGGAAAGCAGTCAGGTTCATTCCGAAATCTGTATATCAGGTTCTTAGCAGTACTGGTGAGTTAGTGGCTTGAGAGTCCATCTGGAACACATCCACAGCTTGGATGGGTCATTCAGTCCTTTGTTCAAGGCTTCAGTTTGTAGAGAAGTTGCTCCAGAGGTGGGAAGAGGGATTGAAGACAAAATGGAGATGATGCAGCTACACTTTATCTGCCTTTTGCCATGTGGCTTAGACTTCCTGTGCCCCAAACACAAGTTTCACAGCACATGGCATGGAAAAGCCTTGGAGTTCTCAGTACACAGGCGCACCCCTGCATGTCTTGCTGACTCAATAGGTGTATCCCCTTGGTCCTTTCCATGGGCTCATTGTACAGCTGATGACCCTGGATGGGCCATCGAACAGGCTAGGCAGTGCTGACGCCAATATGTCTGGGGGGTGTCACCCAGAAACACTACACAAGTCTGGAAATACAAATATACCCTACATCAGCCTGTCACCATCACTCAGCTGAGAACCGAAGTTGTTTCTAGTACAAAGGACTGAACTATAAAAAGAGGTGAGGAAAATGCTTGAGACTCTCTCTCTCTCCCCCCTTTTCCTCTGTTCATGACAACTCCTGAAGAACTGAACTTGGGCAGCAGAGGCAGGTTAGGGGAGTCCTGGCTGAAAGGACAGCCACCAGCCTGTCTCGGCATATGGTGCGAGAAACATTTCCTTTGAATCCGTTTTAGCTTGTTAAGTTAATGTTAGTTTGTGTTTTATCTTGCATTTCTTTTGTAAACAATTCTGACTTTTATGCCTCATTACCTCTAGTCACTTAAAATCTTTTTTTTCGGTAGTGAACAATTTTGTTTTATTGTTTTATGTAACCAGTGTGTTTGTATTAAAGTGTGTTGGAAACTCCATTTGGAATAACAAGGCTGGTGCATGTCATTTTCCACTGATGAAATGACAGACTTCGTATGAGTTTGCATTGTTCAGCAGCGTGCCGGACAATGCAAGATACACATTTCTGGGGGAAAGTCTGGGGGAGCAGAGAATTTTCTGAGGTTCTCCTGTGGTGTACTGGAATTTGAGAGTCACTGACTAGCAGCAGTCAATACTGTGAAGCTGGGAGCGAGTTACGTGCTGGAGACTGTGTGTTAACCGCCCAGGAGTGGCTGTTCTCACAGTAAAGCAGTGTAAAAGGCACCGCAGGTTGGGGAACTGAGGGGAAACAGCTGTTCAACAGTCCAGATTGTACTGTGGTTAATGTCACAGACACTCAATTTCAAATGGTCTCCTAAAAACACAGAGAAAGTAAATCCTTGTCCCAGAAATCGAAGACTCTAGACAGAGGGCAAGTCTCCCTGGCATTGCTTCTTGCTGACAGAGAAGTCCAGAGACAATGAGTCAGTCCTGGGGAAGCTGGGAACAGTAAGCATGGGCTGGTGGGGTTCAGTGGAGAAAGGGAACAGGAAGGGCAGGGATATTACTGAATGCAGGAGCTCAGCAGTACTAGATGTCAGGATAGCACGTATTGCAGCCCATTGGAAAACATAATCCCAACAATACATAGAAAATGATAGGGTCTAAATTAGCTGTTTCGACTCAAGAACGGGATCTTGGAGTCCTTGTGGAGAGTTCTCTGAAAACGTTCACTCAAGGTGCAGAGGCAGTCAAAAAGCAAACAGAACTTTGGGAATCACTAAGACAGGGATAGATAAGAAGACAGAAAATATCATATTGCTTCTCTATAAATCCATGGTACGCCCACATCTTGAATATTGCATGCAAATGTGGTTGCCACATCTCAGAAAATATATACTGGAATTGGAAGAGGTTCAAAAAAGGGCAAAAATATGATTAGGGGTATGGAAGAGCTTCCGTATGAGGAGAGATGAAAAATACTGGGCCTTTTCAGCTTAGAAAAGAGACGAAAGGGGGATATGAGAGAAGTCTATAAAATCATGGCCACTCTCGAAAGACAGGACACTGGGCTACGTGGACCTTTGGTCTGACCCAGCGTGGCCGCTCTTATGTACTAGGGAATCTAGTGAGCCCAGTGTAATGGGAGGGAGTAGGAAAATCCCTGGGTGTGGAGAACACTGGGAAATTAGAAGCTATAATTCAGGAGCAACAGATGCTAATTAGTCTAGAAAAGCAGAATGTGAAAGATAAGAATCGGGGTCATGTGACAATGAGGTAATCAAAAATCCAAAGAGCCTGCAGGGAACAGGGGTTGTGGCTATTACACGTGCGGATGGAGAAGCAAGACTCTCCATGTCTCAGGAAGTTTCACTACCAACATAAGCCATTTTCACACGCTGCAGTGCAATCCAGACCAGTGAGGATTTGTGTCATCTGTAATCCTGGGTGAGATTCAGTGTTCTGCTGTTGGAGCTCCCCTGTCTGGATACCCCCAGCCAGCATTCAAGGACACACTGGGTGTCTGTGTGATAAGTAACTCTGGACCAGCAGCTCTGACTCCAGCAGCCTGCTTGTTACACCCCAAGCACATTCTGGTTCGGGTGGAGTAGGCTCAGGGTTTCAGAGAAGGCCGGGGGTAGGAAGCTTCTGTTGGTTATGCTGGACCTAAGCCCCAGTTTTACTTGAGCAAAAAGAGATATCTGACACTGTGCGATACTGCTCCTGTGCTCTGTTCCCAAAGTGTTCTTCAGCAGGGGAAGGTCTCTGGTCGTGTGTGTGTGTGTGTGTGTGTGTGTTACTGGCATATTGGGGTGATGCTGAAACAGGACAGAGCAGAGATGCCACTGGGGGGTGGCGTGAACCGTACCTCTTCATTTCCCCTTCCAAGAACTGAGGGGATGGGAATCCTTACCCAGCAAGGTCACATTCTTATAGTTCTCCTGCATGACATCTCTGTAGAGAGCTCTCTGAGGAGGGTGCAGCAGAGCCCACTCTTCCCTGGTGAAATACACAGCCACCTCCTCGAAGGTCACCGGCCCCTGAGAGAGCAGAATTCCAACACTCAGTACCTGCTGCCCCTCTCTTTGTGTGGGAGAGGAGCCAATCAAATGGAAGCTTTGGGTGGATCACGGTGAGAGTCCCACCCCCACCTCGCTCAGAGCATCCTGGAACCACCAGGGTGAGGGGACTAAGAGAGAGCCCCTCCTCTCTCCCAGCAGATCCATCACACACCTACTAGCCACAGACTGATACAGGAGATGGAACCCCCAGGAGGGTCCAGGGAGAGCTCCCTGGTAGGAAGTCCAACATGCTCCTCAATGTGAGGAGCTGGATATGAAGGGAGGGGAATCTCCACTAAGCCTGACTGGTGGGTGCCCCCTTCATATCTCACGGCACCCGCTGCTTAGTCGGGTCAGGCTGCCGCACTATGAGTCTGGTTAGGTTTCCTAGCCCCATATAGGTGGGTTATTTTCTGTTCAACAAATTAGAGCATTTCCACCTCCCAACCTCATGGGTCTGGGACCAGAATCTAGGCCACTTTTTCAGTAACTCCCAGCAGGTTTGTCACCCCCGTCCTCCTCCCTTTTTCCACCTTGTGAATTTCCTGTCCCGGCCCAACCTCCAAACCAGACTGCGCAAACCTTCCCATCTCTGGTGTATTTGCTGTCCCTCTCCCTCCAGAAGGAACCCACCCAAAACTCCCCAATAATCCCTACCTGAGCTGGCTCCACTGCAGCCATTTCTCTTCCCTGTCCCATGGGAGGATGGGAGGAGCTGGCGTGAAACATGGACGTCGTTCTGCAGCCTGGGAGGGTGAGAATCATAATTGTGGGGGTTTCAGAACAGGCTTTAGTTAATTTCACATCAGAATTCCCCCAAGGCCCTTTCCCTGCAGACAAATATCCTAGATTCTGCCATGCTGGAAAAATGCTTGATCTCTTTATTTCAGTGTAGACCTGGCCCCTGCTGCCAGGCTAAGCCCACAGAGACATTTTTAACCTCCCTTCTCCCTCCCCCCACCCCGTAACAAAGTCTCTGAACCCGATGCTAGAAAAGAGCAGAACCAAAGGAGTCACTCTGGGGGATTCCCTCAGACATGGACCCCATGGCAGCCACACCCGAGCAGGGGGAATATGGAGTCAGGAACTGACTTTTTCTCTGTCTGATCCTTTTCTTGTTCACTGGAGTGTGATTCTGCCCAGGGATGCTGCAACACATGTGTCTGGGTGAACTAGAGCTGGAAATCTCTCTTCCCACTCATTTCTACCACTGCCCCTTTCAGTCTCTCCTTTCCCTGTCCTCTCTCCCTGCTTCTCTGGCTGGGAAAGTCCCATTCCTGGGTTCTTTGCAATCCCACCACTGGATTTTCTCCTGACAATTGCTAATGGGAGGAGAAACGAGGAGGGGCTGTTTGTGCAGAGTCACTTTCTTGCCAGTCCCCAGCACTTTCCCTGAGGTCTTTCAGTTACCTGAAGTTTGTGGCTCAGAATTTGTATTAACAGAGCCCAGGTCTGCCCCAAGGGGCTAGTACCAGCTGGAGAAAGTCAGCACCTGGGCCGGGCAGAGAAGAAGCTTTAATTAAGGTCACTTCCCAGCACAGAAGTCCCGCTAGGGTAGCAGCAGCTGCTAAACCTGGTCTCCCGGTTCACAATGGAGGCTGCAGCGTCTGACCCAGAAAGCTGAACCCCAATATCCTTAGGAGAGAGGGACAGAGCCTTTGAGCAGCCTTCCCTCCTTTAGCTCTCTGGGGAGAGCAGCTAATGAGAGCACCTCCTCACAGGGAGACTTGCTAATCTCATTTGCCCCACTGTTCATCTGGCGTCACTCCTTGTCTTTCCATACAGTGACTCTGGATTAACAATGGTCTCAATGAAACCAGATTTCAGAAAGGATGAGTGTGGAAGAGGTCATTGTGTGGCAGCGCTAATCCCCTTCCCACCTCCCTCACCCCCCAGATCTAGGAGAAGGACTCAAGGCACAAATTTAATAGCAGCCCCCAGAGCCTCTGCCATGCCCTTTGCCTAGGACCCCCCTCCTCCCATTTTGCAAATTAGAGAGAGGAAAGTGGAAAATCAGAGGGATTTTATATCAGTTGTTGATAGGAGGTAAAATCTGAGTGTATTTCACATCAATATTTGAAAAATGAAGAGAGAAAATGGGGAACATTTGCAAACATTTTATTTCCATGTTGAAGAATCTGGGAAAAAGTGTAAATCTGAGATTTTCTTAGTATTTTATAATTAAGGGAGACAGGGAAAATCTCAGGGCATATTCAATTAGAAATAGACAACTAGAGAAAAAGTGAGGCAAATGGTTAGGTTATTTCATAACAATCTTTGAGATTTGCTAAGAATACGTGTCACAAACTAGGTAATTGATAACATGAGAGAAAAACACCAAGATCAGAGGGCATTTTATATTGCTATGAAATAACTAGTTGGAAAAGGGGGCCTGTTTGACTGGATTTTATATGCCTGTGCAATACATAAACAGAAAGTGATGATTCCCCCTATGCCACCATTCACACGGGCAGCAAGGAGCCCTTTGAGGAGGTGATTTAAGAGGGCAAAGGAGGAGGAGGAGCTGGAAGGCTTTCTGGGTGAGGGAAGGGGACAGCAGTGGGGGATGGGCAGGTGAGGGTCAACGGATAGCTGGGGGCAACTGTGTTGGCAGTTTGGGGCCAGCAAGTGGGATTGGGAAACCGGGGTCTGGGCAGTCTCCATGGTGTACACTTCCTCCTCCCTTTCCCCACCCTGGCAGAGAACAGGCATCTCATCCCATCCCGACTCCAGGGGCAGACATGTTTTGGGGACCGACTCAGGGAACAATTTCTCACCTAAACAAGGACAAATCGCTGCAGGTAAAATGGGTGAGAAAATCCCCCACATCGGAGGAGATTTTAAATGGACATTTGAGAATTATGGCGAGAACAGGGGGAAATCGGGAGAGAGCTGATCATTTTGTCGCTGGCACAGAGTGCCTGAGGCAAGCAACAGCAGGGGTTTGTTGCCCGGTATGCGTCACCCAATAATCACAACGGGGTGGAGAAGTAGAAAAGTTTATTTGGAGCTCCAAATCCAGGTACAGGGAGAGAATCTCAAATCCTGCACACCAGACCAGGTCATCACACATACTTTTATATTGTTTAAGGCTATTACACTACACATCAGCCAATCAAAGCTTTGCACATATACTTTGCCTTCCTTATATGGGTTACAACAATGTTTATTTCCTGCAACCTCTAACAAGCATTCCTCGCAACTTAAACAACCAGCACATCCTGCCTGGCCTTGTGATTAATGGTGTAGATGGGCGGTTATAGCCTTGAAGCTGCCTCCTTTTGTTATCTTAGCTTGGCGTCAGCAAAACCCTACACTAGACAGCACTATCTGCAGCTGCAACATTGTTTTAAGAGCAAAAGGGCTTTTTTTTCCAGGCCAGTCAGGCCTAAGTGCCCTTAAGGGGGGTTTGAAAAGAAGCCCCTGGGCCTAGAGCAAAGAGACTTCCTCCACCCTCATGGTCTTCCCTCTCCTTGACTTAACTAGTGGCCATGCCCTGGGGCCCCAAGAATTTGAGGGGAAAGTGTGGGGGGGGAAATCAACCCGGATTTTATAGCCAGGTGTGAGATAATGAGAGAGAAAAGGGGAAGAACTGGAGAGAATTTGTATCAGGGTGTGAGCGGCACGAGCGGGGAAAGGATCCAATTCACTCACCTCCCGCCCTCCCCTTCTCCCCCGGGGATTTCCTGAGGCTGCACAGGGACCGTTCAAGCCCCCCCCGGCCCCCCCCCCCCACAGGAGCCCCCCGGGTCCCGGCGGCGCGGGGCAGGGCCTGGCTGCGGCTCCCCTGGGGCTGGGCAGCCCCGAGGCGTCTCCCAGGTGCGGCGCGTGAAGCGGCCCCGCGGAGGAACGAGCTCCTGGCCGCAGCCCGGGGCCGGGCCGCCTCCGGGGGGGCCGCTCGCTGCCCCCCGTCCCCTCCCGGGCCTGCCCGGGCCCTGTTGCCGGCACAGAGCGGCCCCCCCAGCCCGGCCCCGCGGTGTCGGGGTCTCCCAGCCTCGCCCATTAACCCGCTGCCCCGTCCAGACACCGCCCCGGGGGCGCTGGGCTCCTGCTGGGACAGCAGCTCCGAGCCCCCCCGGGCGCGGCCCCCCCGGGAGCAGGTCCCGGCGCCGCCCGATGCCGGGTCCCCGCGGACACTGGGGCAGCGTCACCGCCCCCGGGGCTCGCTCCGGTACCTGGAGGCGGCAGCTCGGCAGCGGGGCGGGCAGGGCCGGGGCGGCCCCAGCGGGAGCAGGGCGCGGGCCGGGCGCGGGGGGGTTAATGAAGGTCGCCCCGGCACAGACCCTCCCGCTCAGCCCGGTCCCGCAGCAGGTGAGCTTTTCCTCTGCGCATGCGCGACTCCCGCCTCGCCCTCCTGCACCTGCGCATGCCCAGAGCTTGAGCGGCACCAAACGCTTCCCCGCCTTGGGAGAGGCGCCAACGGCCCCGCTCGAGCCCGGCTCGGTCTCCCCGGTGCGACGTCACTTCCGCTCGCGGGAGAGACAGGAACTACATCTCCCAGCCTGCCCTGGGGGCGCTTCCGCCTTCTCCAGCTTCGGTCCGGGCAGGTGCCGGGATCAGCCTGATTCCCTCGGGCCCCCCCTGAGCCGGCGCCTCTCACACCCGCCCCCCCCGGGAGCAGCGGCGGCTTCTCAGGCGAACTCTCGTGTCCCCGGGCGGCGGGAGCCTCAGCCCCGGGGTCTCTGGCCCGGCTGCTCCCCCAGGACCCCCCCCCCCCCCGGCTCCGACTGGCCCCCCGCCTCCCGCAGGATTAACTTGCCTGGGGGCCCGGGGCTATTAGATTTTGTAGGGGCCCCTGTCAACAAGTCTTTTTCCCACTTTAAAACAAAATGATCACAAGTGTGGCATCAAGGCGATTAAAGGGCAGGCTGAGTGTAGCGTTAATTAACATAAAGCAGTTCGGTGGGT
Source organism: Chelonia mydas (assembly GCF_015237465.2). NCBI lineage: Eukaryota > Metazoa > Chordata > Testudines > Cheloniidae > Chelonia > Chelonia mydas. The sequence goes on along the minus strand of NC_051254.2, from coordinate 40,087,578 downwards.
GTATTTCAGTCTTAATTCAAAATAGCCTATTTCTTACCTTAGAGCAGCTGTTATATTAGGCTCTTTCTGGGAGGGCGGTTGGGGTGCAGGAGGGGATTCGGACCTGGGGGAGGGGTGGAGGAGCAGGGGAGGGATGCGGGATCTGGGTGGGCGGCTGGGGTGCAGGAGGGGATTCGGACCTGGGGGAGGGGTGTAGGAGCAGGGGAGGGATGCGGGATCTGGGAGGGCGGTTGGGGTGCAGGAGGGGATCCTGACCTGGGGGAGGGGTGTAGGAGCAGGGGAGGGATGCGGGATCTGGGAGGGCGGTTGGGGTGGAGGAGGGGATTCTGACCTGGGGGAGGGGTGTAGGAGCAGGGGAGGGATGCGGGATCTGGGAGGGAGTCTGGGGTGCAGGAGGGGATTCTGACCTGGGGGAGGGGTGTAGGAGCAGGGGAGGGATGCGGGATCTGGGAGGGAGGTAGGGGTGCAGGAGGGGATTCGGACCTGGGGGAGGGGTGTAGGAGCAGGGGAGGGATGCGGGATCTGGGAGGGAGGTTGGGGTGGAGGAGGGGATTCTGACCTGGGGGAGGGGTGGAGGAGCAGGGGAGGGATGCGGGATCTGGGAGGGAGGTTGGGGTGGAGGAGGGGATTCTGACCTGGGGGAGGGGTGTAGGAGCAGGGGAGGGATGCGGGATCTGGGAGGGAGGTAGGGGTGCAGGAGGGGATTCTGACCTGGGGGAGGGGTGTAGGAGCAGGGGAGGGATGCGGGATCTGGGAGGGCGGTTGGGGTGCAGGAGGGGATTCTGACCTGGGGGAGGGGTGTAGGAGCAGGGGAAGGATGCGGGATCTGGGAGGGCGGTTGGGGTGCAGGAGGGGATTCTGACCTGGGGGAGGGGTGGAGGAGCAGGGGAGGGATGCGGGATCTGGGAGGGCGGTTTGGGTGCAGGAGGGGATTCTGACCTGGGGGAGGGGTGGAGGAGCAGGGGAGGGATGCGGGATCTGGGAGGGCGGTTGGGGTGCAGGAGGGGATTCGGACCTGGGGGAGGGGTGTAGGAGCAGGGGAGGGATGCGGGATCTGGGAGGCAGTTTGGGGTGCAGGAGGGGATTCTGACCTGGGGGAGGGGTGTAGGAGCAGGGGAGGGATGCGGGATCTGGGAGGGAGGTAGGGGTGCAGGAGGGGATTCGGACCTGGGGGAGGGGTGTAGGAGCAGGGGAGGGATGCGGGATCTGGGAGGGAGGTTGGGGTGGAGGAGGGGATTCTGACCTGGGGGAGGGGTGGAGGAGCAGGGGAGGGATGCGGGATCTGGGAGGGAGGTTGGGGTGGAGGAGGGGATTCTGACCTGGGGGAGGGGTGTAGGAGCAGGGGAGGGATGCGGGATCTGGGAGGGAGGTAGGGGTGCAGGAGGGGATTCTGACCTGGGGGAGGGGTGTAGGAGCAGGGGAGGGATGCGGGATCTGGGAGGGCGGTTGGGGTGCAGGAGGGGATTCTGACCTGGGGGAGGGGTGTAGGAGCAGGGGAAGGATGCGGGATCTGGGAGGGCGGTTGGGGTGCAGGAGGGGATTCTGACCTGGGGGAGGGGTGGAGGAGCAGGGGAGGGATGCGGGATCTGGGAGGGCGGTTTGGGTGCAGGAGGGGATTCTGACCTGGGGGAGGGGTGGAGGAGCAGGGGAGGGATGCGGGATCTGGGAGGGCGGTTGGGGTGCAGGAGGGGATTCGGACCTGGGGGAGGGGTGTAGGAGCAGGGGAGGGATGCGGGATCTGGGAGGCAGTTTGGGGTGCAGGAGGGGATTCTGACCTGGGGGAGGGGTGTAGGAGCAGGGGAGGGATGCGGGATCTGGGAGGGAGGTTGGGGTGCAGGAGGGGATTCTGACCTGGGGGAGGGGTGGAGGAGCAGGGGAGGGATGCGGGATCTGGGAGGGCGGTTGGGGTGCAGGAGGGGATTCGGACCTGGGGGAGGGGTGTAGGAGCAGGGGAGGGATGCGGGATCTGGGAGGGCGGTTGGGGTGCAGGAGGGGATTCGGACCTGGGGGAGGGGTGTAGGAGCAGGGGAGGGATGCGGGATCTGGGAGGGCGGTTGGGGTGGAGGAGGGGATTCTGACCTGGGGGAGGGGTGTAGGAGCAGGGGAGGGATGCGGGATCTGGGAGGGCGGTTGGGGTGCAGGAGGGGATTCGGACCTGGGGGAGGGGTGTAGGAGCAGGGGAGGGATGCGGGATCTGGGAGGGAGGTAGGGGTGCAGGAGGGGATTCTGACCTGGGGGAGGGGTGTAGGAGCAGGGGAGGGATGCGGGATCTGGGAGGGAGGTTGGGGTGCAGGAGGGGATTCTGACCTGGGGGAGGGGTGTAGGAGCAGGGGAGGGATGCGGGAGCTGGGAGGGAGGTTGGGGTGCAGGAAGGGATTCTGACCTGGGGGAGGGGTGTAGGAGCAGGGGAGGGATGCGGGATCTGGGAGGGCGGTTGGGGTGCAGGAGGGGATTCTGACCTGGGGGAGGGGTGTAGGAGCAGGGGAGGGATGCGGGATCTGGGAGGGAGGTAGGGGTGCAGGAGGGGATTCTGACCTGGGGGAGGGGTGTAGGAGCAGGGGAGGGATGCGGGATCTGGGAGGGCGGTTGGGGTGGAGGAGGGGATTCGGACCTGGGGGAGGGGTGGAGGAGCAGGGGAGGGATGCGGGATCTGGGAGGGAGGTTGGGGTGGAGGAGGGGATTCTGACCTGGGGGAGGGGTGTAGGAGCAGGGGAGGGATGCGGGATCTGGGAGGGCGGTTGGGGTGCAGGAGGGGATTCTGACCTGGGGGAGGGGTGGAGGAGCAGGGGAGGGATGCGGGATCTGGGAGGGCGGTTGGGGTGCAGGAGGGGATTCTGACCTGGGGGAGGGGTGGAGGAGCAGGGGAGGGATGCGGGATCTGGGAGAGAGGTTGGGGTGCAGGAGGGGATTCTGACCTGGGGGAGGGGTGTAGGAGCAGGGGAGGGATGCGGGATCTGGGAGGGCGGTTGGGGTGCAGGAGGGGATTCTGACCTGGGGGAGGGGTGGAGGAGCAGGGGAGGGATGCGGGATCTGGGAGGGAGGTAGGGGTGCAGGAGGGGATTCTGACCTGGGGGAGGGGTGGAGGAGCAGGGGAGGGATGCGGGATCTGGGAGGGCGGTTGGGGTGCAGGAGGGGATTCTGACCTGGGGGAGGGGTGGAGGAGCAGGGGAGGGATGCGGGATCTGGGAGGGCGGTTGGGGTGCAGGAGGGGATTCTGACCTGGGGGAGGGGTGTAGGAGCAGGGGAGGGATGCGGGATCTGGGAGGGAGGTTGGGGTGCAGGAAGGGATTCTGACCTGGGGGAGGGGTGTAGGAGCAGGGGAGGGATGCGGGATCTGGGAGGGAGTCTGGGGTGCAAGAGGGGATTCTGACCTGGGGGAGGGGTGTAGGAGCAGGGGAGGGATGCGGGATCTGGGAGGGCGGTTGGGGTGCAGGAGGGGATTCTGACCTGGGGGAGGGGTGTAGGAGCAGGGGAGGGATGCGGGATCTGGGAGAGGGTTTGGGGTGCAGGAGGGGATTCTGACCTGGGGGAGGGGTGTAGGAGCAGGGGAGGGATGCGGGATCTGGGAGGGCGGTTGGGGTGCAGGAGGGGATTCTGACCTGGGGGAGGGGTGGAGGAGCAGGGGAGGGATGCGGGATCTGGGAGGGCGGTTGGGGTGCAGGAGGGGATTCTGACCTGGGGGAGGGGTGGAGGAGCAGGGGAGGGATGCGGGATCTGGGAGGGAGTCTGGGGTGCAGGAGGGGATTCTGACCTGGGGGAGGGGTGTAGGAGCAGGGGAGGGATGCGGGATCTGGGAGGGAGGTTGGGGTGCAGGAGGGGATTCTGACCTGGGGGAGGGGTGTAGGAGCAGGGGAGGGATGCGGGATCTGGGAGGGAGGTTGGGGTGCAGGAGGGGATTCTGACCTGGGGAGGGGTGTAGGAGCAGGGGAGGGATGCGGGATCTGGGAGGGCGGTTGGGGTGCAGGAGGGGATTCTGACCTGGGGGAGGGGTGTAGGAGCAGGGGAGGGATGCGGGATCTGGGAGGGAGGTTGGGGTGGAGGAGGGGATTCTGACCTGGGGGAGGGGTGTAGGAGCAGGGGAGGGATGCGGGATCTGGGAGGCAGTTTGGGGTGCAGGAGGGGATTCTGACCTGGGGGAGGCGTGTAGGAGCAGGGGAAGGATGCGGGATCTGGGAGGGAGGTTGGGGTGCAGGAGGGGATTCTGACCTGGGGGAGGGGTGGAGGAGCAGGGGAGGGATGCGGGATCTGGGAGGGAGGTAGGGGTGCAGGAGGGGATTCGGACCTGGGGGAGGGGTGTAGGAGCAGGGGAGGGATGCGGGATCTGGGAGGGAGGTTGGGGTGCAGGAGGGGATTCTGACCTGGGGGAGGGGTGGAGGAGCAGGGGAGGGATGCGGGATCTGGGAGGGAGGTAGGGGTGCAGGAGGGGATTCTGACCTGGGGGAGGGGTGTAGGAGCAGGGGAGGGATGCGGGATCTGGGAGGGCGGTTGGGGTGCAGGAGGGGATTCGGACCTGGGGAAGGGGTGTAGGAGCAGGGGAGGGATGCGGGATCTGGGAGGGAGGCTGGGGTGCAGGAGGGGATTCTGACCTGGGGGAGGGGTGTAGGAGCAGGGGAGGGATGCGGGATCTGGGAGGGAGGCTGGGGTGCAGGAGGGGATTCTGACCTGGGGGAGGGGTGTAGGAGCAGGGGAGGGATGCGGGATCTGGGAGGGGTGTAGGAGCAGGGGAGGGATGCAGGATCTGGGAGGGAGGTTGGGGTGCAGGAGGGGATTCTGACTTGGGGGAGGGGTGTAGGAGCAGGGGAGGGATGCGGGATCTGGGAGGGAGGTTGGGGTGCAGCAGGGGATTCTGACCTGGGGGAGGGGTGTAGGAGCAGGGGAGGGATGCGGGATCTGGGAGGGGTGTAGGAGCAGGGGAGGGATGCGGGATCTGGGAGGGCGGTTGGGGTGGAGGAGGGGATTCTGACCTGGGGGAGGGGTGTAGGAGCAGGGGAGGGATGCGGGATCTGGGAGGGCGGTTGGGGTGGAGGAGGGGATTCTGACCTGGGGGAGGGGTGTAGGAGCAGGGGAGGGATGCGGGATCTGGGAGGGCGGTTGGGGTGGAGGAGGGGATTCTGACCTGGGGGAGGGGTGTAGGAGCAGGGGAGGGATGCGGGATCTGGGAGGGCGGTTGGGGTGCAGGAGGGGATTCTGACCTGGGGGAGGGGTGTAGGAGCAGGGGAGGGATGCAGGATCTGGGAGGGAGGTTTGGGTGCAGGAGGGGATTCTGACCTGGGGGAGGGGTGTAGGAGCAGGGGAGGGATGCGGGATCTGGGAGGCAGTTTGGGGTGCAGGAGGGGATTCTGACCTGGGGGAGGGGTGTAGGAGCAGGGGAGGGATGCGGGATCTGGGAGGCAGTTTGGGGTTCAGGAGGGGATTCTGACCTGGGGGAGGGGTGTAGGAGCAGGGGAGGGATGCGGGATCTGGGAGGGAGGTTGGGGTGGAGGAGGGGATTCTGACCTGGGGTAGGGGTGTAGGAGCAGGGGAGGGATGCAGGATCTGGGAGGGAGGTTGGGGTGGAGGAGGGGATTCTGACCTGGGGGAGGGGGTTAGGGTGGAGGAAGGGGTGCGAGGTGCAGGCTCTGGCCAGGAGGTGCTTACCACAGGCGGCTTCCAGCCAGCGGCACAGCAGGGTTGAGGCAGGCTGCCTGCATGCCGTGGCCCCATGCCGCTCCCGGAAGCGTCCGGCTGCTGGCACGTCTCTGCGCACCCCTGGGGGGAGGGCGACAGCGTGTCTCTGTCCACTGCCCTTGCCCGCAAGCACCACCCCACACAGCTCCCATTGGCCAATGAGCTGCGGGGACGGTGCTGGGGGCGGGGGCAGCACGCAGAGCCGCCTCCCTCAGCCAGGGTTCCGCAGAGACATGCCAGCAGCCAGCCTCAACCCTGCTGTGCTGCTGGCCGGGAGACGAAACAGAGATGGTCACACCAGCTGAGCCAGGAAGAGAACCCAGGTCTCCAGTACTCTAGCCACTAGGCCACACTGCCTCTTTGCAATAGGTGTGATGTTCTTGAAACACTCTGTAAACTCTTGGAAGCAGGGGCAAAAAACAGAGATCTTCAAGGAGGTGCTTAAGTGCTTACCTCCTATTGGGAGCTAGGCACCTAACTAGCTTTGAGGGTCTGGGCCCGAGTCATTGCTGGATCCTGCAAAGAGGGCTATGTAGGTTATTAAAGTGAAGCACACACGTCAGTCTTTGCAGGTTTGGGATCCTATGTTCCAGCCGAGCACTTCATAGAAAATAAAACAAAGGTTCCTTTAAAAATCTCAGTGCTGAGCATTAGAATCAGGGGTGGTTACTTCCTGGCTCCACCACAGCCCTGCGCAGATACAAATGTTGTAGCCCCATCTGAGCTGCAAAAATGGTCCATAGATATAAAGCGGATGGGTATCTGCAAATTGGCAGGGCGCTACAGATTGCTTGGTCCGCTGTCTATCGGGATGGCGTCCTTCTGGCAAATCCATCTGTATTCCCCGCTGCAGGTTTCCGACTGGATCTGACTCCCTTTGATCACCCCACAGCTGTTCTCTTCGGCAGATCCTTTCACGGGGAACCTGCCGGACCAAGGGAAGAGTAATTGGTCGCCCTCATGGCATCTTGTTAATGCAGGTCACCGACAGCAGGGCTGTTCTGTGTGTCTAGACCCAGACTGGTGTTGGGGAAACCTTGTTGCTACTTGTAACTGGAGCACAAAGGATCTGGAAATCACAAAGACAAACCTCCTGGAGCACTGGGACGTCCTCACGGGGTGGATCTCCCCATTCCAGCATCTCTTCTGACTGAGAATGGGAGCTGGGTGGGGTGGGGGGGGGTCACTCAAAGCTCTTCCTTGGGATGCTGCGTCTCAACCTTCCTAAGAGTTAGGGCCAAGGTGTAGATTCTTCAAATGGTTTCCAAGTGATTTAGGAGCCTACATCTCATTCATGGTCAATGACACTAAGTGCCCAAGTCACTTGGATGCTTTTAAAAACTGTGCCCTAGAGTTTCAAAAACGGATTGAGTGATTTTGGGGCCCCAACATCAGACCCCTGTTTATCAGAGGGAGGGTGCTCAGCACCTACCGGCAACTGGGCCCTTTTAAGCTGCCTCAGCTGGGCACCCAAAATCACTCGTCACTTCTGAAAGTCTTGGCCTCAGATAATAAGGGACGCCCACCCCCTCCCTTACATAACTCAGCAACCATCCAGAAAAGCAACTCACAGCGTCTGATTTAACAAGGATCCATCCACCCAGGTCCAATTCCTCTCAGGTGCGTTCGCACTGAGGCCAGTCCAGACGAGGTACTTCTCTTGAATGCTGTCCCCTAGGAACTTCTGTAAGTAGGAGACAGGCACTTGGGGGATGAGAACCCGCTGTGACTCCAAGCTGCTTTGCAAGCGGATTTGTAACAGATTCACATTCTCCGTGGATGAAGCACGGAGCAGGACACGTAATGCCAGCGGGTTACGCTAGCACCTGATGTTAGATTGCTATCCGAGCCCCAGCTTAAATTCTCAGATAGTATTTTCCAGAGGGCCCCCCCCCATGTACTGTCTGAACATTTCAACTATTCAAGGCTTAAAATGGGCACACTGGCACCTCTCCTGCAGTGCCCTCTTGTTCTCCAGCGTCTCAGCTTTCACTTAAAAACGTGGCATACATCTCTAGTTGTAATGACTTCAGAGCAAGGCTTGAAAAAGTAAAGCTGCCGGAACCCAGAGAGCAATATCTGCCTGAGTTTGCAGAGAGTCTGAAACAGCTCTGAGAGGGTGTGACCTTCCCCATTCATCTCAATGGGTACTGACAGATACCAAGGACGATACTTTCCATGACAGCAGTTGGTCACTATTTCGTTGCTCAAAGCAGCGAAGAAGGGAGAGGGGACAAGCAGAGTATGAAGATCTGCACAGTCCACTGAGTCAGCTCACGTCAGTGGCCCCTAGGGGTGGGAAACGATCGCTTGGAGGGTTTCCTCCCTTTCCAGTCAAGAAAGGGCCAAATCCACGCAGCCCCTGGGCACATCCAACCCGCTGCAGGGGAGCTGAGTCCAGAGCCCTCGCAAGCCACACCTGGCACAATCTGTCACAAGTGGCGTCTCATTTGGGTGCAGCCTGAATGTGCCGTTCCCAGCTCATCTGCTCTGCTTTCCAGGGCTCAGTCACACCTAAGCTGACAAACTCAAAGCTCGGGGTTTTTCAGTGCGTCTCCTTTGGGCATTTGACAGCACGGACACCAACTTTCTTCTGCGCCAGTGGGTGTTCGCGCCCTGGCACCACCCCTACTCCAACCCTGCCCTAACTCCGCCCCTCCCTGCCCCGTCTCCCCTCCCCCCTCCCTTCCAGACTTGCCACGCGAAACAGGTGTTTCGCGGCGCAAGTGCTGGGAGGGAGGGGGAGAAGCAGGACGTGGGGTGGGGCTGGGAGCTGCCAGTGGGCACAAAGCACCCACCAATTTTTCCCCGAGGGTGCTCCAGCAGAGTTGGGGCCTACGTTTGACAGCACTTGGTGTATAGTCAGGTTCACTGTATCAACCTGTAGATCTCAGTTATTCCGTTTCCTGTGGCTGTTTAGAGCTTTTTTTCCCCCAGCAACAGGAGAGAGAAACTTTAAATAAATATATAGGAAAATGTGATTGGAAACCCACAGAAACTGGCACAGGAATTTCGGGGGGACTAGTCCTATGATAAAACTAAATGTATGCACAAGTGTTTGCAGAGTCATGGATTTGGCTTCTCCGCGACAAATTAGGGACATGATCCAACAGAACAGCTGCAAGACAGACAAGTGAGCGAGGACATTCCCAAATAGGGCAAAGCTGGTTACAGTATGGTCTTTGTTTAAAAAAAAATGTGGAACTGTGAAAAGTGGCCTTGGGGTAATTTTATCATTTTTTAAAATCAGCTTAAAATATTCCTTGACACCCCCATCTTTCCAGGTGAAGATTAAGACCCCCACCCCTCTGCCTGTTTCTCACTTTACCATCTCATCCTGGTCCTGGATCACCACCATGTGAGCGCTCCTCGCTGCGCAGTCCTCAAGGCTCCTGGCCCAGATTTTACTCTCGGTAGAAAACCAGTAGCATTTGGCACCATGTGGCAGCCAGTCCGGGGGACAGATTTTGCAGCCAGTGCCCTCTAGAGGAAACAAACAGGAGACACCATTAACGGCTGAATTAGGTGCTTCCATTAAGAGGCTGCCTGGTGCAGCAGCTTGGACGACAGACTGGCTCTCAGGAAACCTTTGTTCTGTTCCTGGGTGACCTTAGGAAAGTCATGTCCCGTCCCTGGGCCTCAGTTCCCCCTTTCACTGGGTGCCTGATCTGTGTAGATTGCCAGCTCTTTGGGGCAGGGACTGTCTCTCCCTAAGTGTCTGGGCAGCACCTGGCACAAGAGGGCCCTGATCTCAACTGGGGCAGGGACTGTCTCTCCCTGTGTGTCTGTGCAGTGCCTGGGCACAACGGGGCCCTGATCTCAGCTGGGGCAGGGACTGTCTCTTGCTGTGTGTCTGTGCAGCGCCTGGCACAACAGGGCCCCGATCTCAGCTGGGAGCTTGAGGTATTAGCAGAACTCCACTGAAGGCAGTGAAATTACACCAGGGATGACCAGTACCTTTTCATTGCCTGCAATGAAGCTATTAGCATTTTCACACCCTGTTCCACGTGATCAGGATAATACACCATCGGCACCTGCCCTTTCACTAATGCTATAACACTGCACTCAGCTACAGGGCAGCCACTAGGTGTCACTCAATCACTGCTCTGGAAGCATCTCTCCGGGGCCTTTAAACGGAGCTGTCAATCCCAGAGCCCAGAGAGAAGGCGCTGGGGTTACCCTGGGGGCGGCTGTTGATGGGAGCACACAGAGCCTGGCTCAGGCGTGACATGAGGTGGTTCAGACGGGCGCTGCATTCTGCCCCGTTTCTCTCTCTCCGCTGGGCACTACGGCTCACGGTGGCATTCGGCGCTGCTCTGGTCAGTCCTTCATGAGATGACCCTTGAAAACAGCCATGAGACCAGGGGTTAGAGTTCTTGCCTGGCAACAACAGAGTGGAAAATGAGCATCAAAGAATGTGGATCATGAGAAAAATCAAGGGGAGAAGAGAGAGAAAAGTAATTCATTGGGAGGGGCCAGGACAGGGACTGGTGGAATCTATCCCTGGCTCTGGGGTTGGGTGGATTAGAGCAGGGAAAGTTGGGTGTCAGGACTCTTGTGCTCTGGTGTTGTAGTTGACTCATGCTTTGGCCATGGGCACATCACCTCCCCTCTATGGGCCTTAGCTTAGCCCTTCTGTAGCACAGGAATTACGACAGTACCCCGTACAGCCAGCATGCAAATGAGGGTAATTAACCACTGGAACAATTTGTCCAGGGGCGTGGTGGATTCTCCATCACTGACAACTTTAAAAATCAAGATTGGATTTTTTTCTAAGAGACCTGCTCTAGGAATTATGATGGGGGCAGTGTTATCTGTGGCCTGTGTTATCCAGGAGCTCAGACTAGATTGTGATAATGGTCCCTTTTGGCCTTGGAATCTATGAAAAGCCTCTGGGATGAGCTGCTGAGACATGGGAAAGTTTGCAGGGCGTCCTCAAAACAAACAGGATCTAGACGCTCACCCAGAATGCTCAGCGCGATCACAGCCAGCGTCGCCACAACGCTCCAGACCCCCAAAATGCCGATGGTGATTTTATACCCATGCAGGTTCGCAGGAGAATCTGTGAATTTGGATTTGTAAGTCAGTCTCAGTGTCTCCTGGGCTGTGTGACAAGCATCGGCCATAACCCTTCGTAGACCCATCATGACGGGTGAAAGAAACAGAGGCCTTGAAGTGATCTGCATCTGCTCCCTGTCTCAAACGCTCCTCAGCAGAGGTGGGTCACAGCTGTCAGAGCCAAGGGCCAAGATCTTAACATAAGAACGGCCCCTACTGGGTCAGACCAAAGGTCCATCTAGCCCAGTATCCTGTCTTCCGACAGTGGCCAGTTCCAGGTGCCCCAGAGGGAAATGAACAGAACAGGGAATCAAGTGATCCATCCCATCACCCATTCCCAGCTTCTGGCAAACAGAGGCTAGGGACACCATCCCTGCCCATCCTGGCTAATAGCCGTTGGTGGACCTATCCTCCATGAACTTACCTGGTTCTTTTTTGAACCCTGTTATAGTTTTGGCCTTCACATGTTAATACCCTAAATTAATTAGGGATTTTAGGTCCCAGCTGGTGATACCTTACAGGGGGCTGGTTGTTGGGGTGCAGGCTCTCAGCACTACCTGGTAATTAGGGCCTTTAAAAATACTCTCAAGTAAAGCCTCCAAAAACTGAAGGGGATACATTCACCTGTCACTACAGCAGATCCAAAATCAGGATTTCCATTGCACAGGAAATTCTGACATGCTGACTTCTGGTTCTGTCTTGAAGCAGGACAAAATAAATCAAAATATCAATTGTTTTGAACAGAACAGAAAGTTTAAGCAAATTATTCTAACTAAACGTTTCATTTCTGGTTATTTCGACATCAACCCATGTGCAGTGGTGCCTCATGCCTCTGTTCTCCAGTATGAGTTGGGCTCCCCAGCTGGATTACATCTCCCACAATGCACCAGACTGGCTCAGCAGGGACCAAGGTGCATGATGGGAGGGGTAATCCAGCTGGAGAGCCCAGCTCACAGGAGCAAATGAGGGTGTGAGGCATCCAAACTACATCTCCCATGAGACACTGCAGCAGCTCGGGTGAACGGAGATTAATATTTTGTTTAGCTATTCCCCAAGTGGGAAATGATTTACACTGCTGTAGCGCCTCGGAGTCTCAGTCATGCTCCAGGGCCCCATGGTGCTAGGAGCTGTATATTATTTATTAGGTATATCACTGTGATGCCCAGGAGCCTCAAGCCTGCCCCAGGTCTCCATTGTGCCTGGAGCTCTACAGACAGAACAAAAAGAGGGTCCCTGCCAAGGAGCTCACAACCCAAGTATTAGGCACAGCACTCAGCAGATGTGACTGACACACACGGTGACACAGATCTGCTGAGTGAGACATGGTTGCTTCCACAGTGAGTTGAACCTTCATTTCTCTTCGTAGCAGAGCCGAAGAGCAGATGGGCCAGAAGGTCCCACACTTCTAATTTGCACTGCAGCTTAGTCTGCATGGCCGTAGCCTCTAGATGTCCCAGCGCCCCCAGGCTAGGTGCTGTACATATTTTTTCACACAACGCACAGTCAACCTGCGGAACTCCTTGCCAGAGGATGTTGTGAAGGCCAATACTGTAACAGGGTTCAAAAAAGAACTAGATAAGTTCATGGAGGACAGGTCCGTCCCTGGCTATTAGCCAGGATGGGCAGGGATGCTGGGAATGGGCAACGGGATGGATCACTTGGATTACCTGTTCTGTTCATTCCCTCTAGGGCACCTGGCACTGGCCACTGTCAGAAGACAGGATACTGGGCTAGATGGACCTTTGGTCTTTCCCAGTGTGGCCGCTCTTATGTTCTAGAAACAGACGGCTCCTGCCCTGAAGCGATTACAGTCTCAGACGAGACACAGCACGTGGATACAAACAGGGGAGCAGAAGGAACCAGTTAGATTCTGCTGATCAACATGATAAGGTGCAGTTACAACATCTTGCTTTTTACTTCTCTTTCTGTCACCTTGGGAGCTCTCCTGCTGCAGGACAGTTTTGCTCTGCATTTTGGCCAAGATTTCTCAAAGTAACTGGTGATTTCCCCTCCCCTCCCTGCCCAATTTGAGACTTAAAGGAGCCCTCTAGATTTGCAGAAATCACTGAGCACCTGCCCTCTAAAACCCTTGTGGTGTCCCGAGTTGGTTCCCCAAAGCAGCTACCTCTTTGCCCGCCATGCAAACTCTAACCGCCAGCCCAGTTCACAGAACTCACGCTGCAGGGAATGGGGTGTTTCAGTCTGGCTTTCTCCGACGCACAGCTGGAAGGGGAGTTAGTTACAGCTTTTGATCATCAGGCTGTGGGGGGGGGGCGAGGGAAGGGAGAGTTGCAGACACAAATGGGAGGTAGGCAGGCATCCAACTCTCCAGGGGTTTCCATGGGCATTAGGAGCCTGACTGCTCTGGTTGACTTTGAAAGTCTCACCAAAGCTGGTAGAGAGAGAACAAAGCAACACAGGAAATGGAGGTGAGAAACGTTTACGAGATGATATCTAACAGGACACTAAGCATCCAAGGCAGGTCACTACAGAGTCAGAGGCAGGACAGAGACACAGGATGTTGCAGGGGTTATCCATATTACAGTAACGGCTGGAGATTCCAGCCAAGACCTCACTATTCACAGACAAAGGGCAGATGATAATCTCCCTGTTACTGACAGAGGGAACCAAGGCCCGAAAGAGATGCACTGACTTGGTCACGGTCACACAGAGTCTGGTGCAAAGCTGGGAACTGGACCCAGATCTCCTGGGTCCCAGCCCAGTGCATTAACCATGAGCATATCCTGCCCTTCGTCACTTAGCCCTGCTGCTAGGTCATGACAGTAGAATGTCAGACTTGGCCCAAATTGCATTCAAAACACCGCCAACGTCCTTTTGCTATGACCCACCAGCAAGAACCTCACTCCACTTAGTCACCGTATGATCCAGGGCCTGGACAGGGTGAAACCAGAAATAGCCCCAGGCCTTTATCCAGAGTTGCCCTTCTATAAAGGCTGGCTCTACCTGGGGACATTCGGATACACCATCGATACAGCCAGTGCCTGCCCCAGCCCTGCTTGCATTGCAGCAGCGTGTTCAGGGCCCAAACCATGGACAGCAATAACACCCCCACCCTGGCTGCTGGGTTATTCACATTATTAAATACTGTTATTTCGGCAGGACCTACAGGTGAACCAGATGGGCCCCGTTGGGCTGGGTGCTGCACAAAGGCGTTGGCGATCCCTGCCCCACACATAGGGTGACCAGATGTCCTGATTTTATAGGGACAGTCCCGATTTTTGGGTCTTTTTCTTATATAGGCTCCTATTACCCCCCACCCCCGTCCCAATTTTTCACACTTGCTGTCTGGTCAGCCTACCCACACAGCTCATCGGCTCACCTGGAGTTCTAATTGCATACAAACTATGCAGGAAATACAGCCAAGCTCTCCGGGTCCTGACTCTGATGGGGGTGCAGGGGCTGTGACTTGCAGGGACCAGCAGAGCGGGAACGGTGCAGAAGTAAGGTGCTGCCCAATAACCGCCATACGTGCACATGGCGGTCCGGAGTTGAGCACGGACCTGCTCCAGCACTGTGGCTCTGGGTGCACTGCTCCGATACGCTCACCCCACACACCCCTTTGCTGTTCTCCATCACCCCCATATGAACATCCCAGTAGCTAGAACACACTTTTTAAGTACCTCCCACACTATCGAAGCATCTCACCGTCTTTATTGTATTTGTCCTCCCGACCCTCCCACCCCCATGAGGCAGTGCTTTTATTCCCAGGACACAGATGGGGAAACTGAGGCCCGGAGCAACAAAGGGATTTGTCGCCAGGGTCACACAAGAAGTTCTTGGCAGAGCTAAGATTCAAACCCAGGTCTCCCACATCCCAGGCCACAGCCTGAAACGCAACATGAAGCTGCCCCCTGCCTGCTTCCCATCCATCCTCTCTCAGACCCCACTGAAAGCACAAGCCGGAATTACTGAGACAGCCTGCGGAGACTTTGGAGCGATACCTTGGATCCCGTCCGCCGACAGGTGGCTGGCGGTTCCCGTCTTGGGCCGGAGATTCAATACCGTGTAACCCTCTTCATCCTGCATCCTCCAGAGTCGCTGCTTTAGTCTCCCAGAAAATGGGAAGGAAAGGGAAAATCAGAGAGAGACCCCAAGGGACTGGGGTGAGACTCGGACTGTTCGGTTTGTGAGGCTCCAGCGTGCAGAGGAAATGGCTGCCTCCTCTGGCCAGCATGCTTCGAAACCACACAGGAAACGTAACAGCTCGCGCAGCAAGCTAGCGAGGGCACCAGCAAGAGGGACAAAACATGGGCCTTGTGTCCTATGCAAAAAGCAGCCTCAAAGCTCTTCCGCTTGCCTAAAGGCACAGAGTATTCCCAGCTCGTTCCCATAGCCAGCCCCTCGCCGCAGTGGGATAGGGCTGGTGTGAGGACGAAGCACCAGACCCTAAACCCAGTCCCCTGGATGCTTGGCAGGTGGGAGGACTTGGGCGCTCTCTGGAGAGCCTGGCTCGTGACCTCCCCATTCAAGGCTGACGGCCTAGCGAAAGCTCGTGCAGCCCCAAATGAGCAGGGAGGGGGATCTACACTACAGCTCTGCTCTCCTGCCGTCAGGGAGCCAAGCCCCAATTCACCCCAACGTGAAGTGGGTGCGACAGCCACTGGGGGAGAAGTTCTCTTCATCTCCAGCTCCGGGCGGAGTCCCAAAGGTTGTCCCCCTGCAGGCTAGACAGCTGCACCCCTAAGGGGGGGTTTGCTCGCTGTTGGTCTCAGCAACTCCCTCGATTCTCACTCGTGGCTCCAAGTAGCTGCTTGTGTTCACTGCAGCCCCATGCCTTGCCTGGCGGGCTAAACCCAGCGAGAGGAGCGAGTGCCAGCAACTGCCAGACAAGGGCACAGCTGTCCCTCCGAGTGCCCATCAAGGAGCTGGGGATGAGCCCATGGTGAATATTAGGTCACAGGTGCCAAGTGAAGCTGGAAAAGACAACACTGGGCCCCCTCAGCATGGTCGCGCTGATGGAGAGGAGTCAAAGATTGAGCCTTTTACCCCACCAGGACAGGAAGCTGAGAGCCTCGAGCTAATCAGTCACTGTAATCTCTGCAGCACCAAAGGGGGCCCCATTTCCTCACGTCCTGCCTTGAACCAGGCTGAAACGTGGTGGCCCAGGCAGCCTGGCTCCCACCTCAAACACTGACCCCTGAGCGAATGGAAAGGGCCGTGGGCGAGAAAGGGCTGATCTGAGAGGCTCGCAGAAGCCATGTGAAACACCAGCGCTCAGGCACCATGGGGCTTGCTGGCCAGAGACCACTTCCTGTGGGTCAGTGTCATACTCCTGCCTTTGCAGAGGTGTGCAAAGCCGGGCTCTGATTGGCTAGACCTCTCCTTCTTACTGTCTTTGAATCTGTGGGACTTAACACTGAAAGCACCAGATATTAGACCATGTGGCTGTGATGACTCCAAGTCATGGTGCCTTCACCAGAGAAATCCTCCCATTGGAGCAGAGCCCACAGCCTTGGCCAAAACTCTGCAGGAATATTTTTGTAAATGAAAAAAAAAATTATTTTTTTTTTTTGACAAAAAACGGAAGTTTTCCAGTTTTGGACACTGAACAGTTTGCGGTCTCCCTCCCACCCCAACTTTCTTGCCCTTCCCTTGCTTTTGCCACTGAAAAAGGGCAGGGTGGAGAACAAAGGAGAAAATCCAAACACATTTTGGTTTGTTCCTTGTAAGTTTCCATAACATATTTACCATATTTCCATCAGCCGTGGGGAGAGCGCTCCCCGACCAAGTTTGGCTCAGGTCCGTAGGCCACTCAGGAGCGGCTAGAGAACCTCAGTACTGGTTGATTCCATGGAACATAGATCCTTGCTTTGGTGACTACTAAAGCTGGGGTTGGGGTGGGATTTTGAGAAGCACAAATCCCTGTTGAAAGGCAGGAAGACTAGGGCACCTAACTCACGTCCAGTTGGCCCAGTCATAGGTGGAAGAGCAGGGGGCCACTGCTGGGTTTAGATGAGAAGGAAAGAGGGCGAACTCCAGGTTACTGAGCTGAGGGTGTGAAAAAGCAAGCAACTGCCCCCCAGTCAGGCCAGAGCAGCTGGAACAATCTGTACAGGGAGGGGACAAGAGCCACAACCAAACCGTAAGCCCTGCATATGATGGAAACCACGTCAAGCCAGGCGGTGTGGCAGCTAATTAAAAAAAGAACTAGATAAGATCATGGAGGATAGGTCCATCAATGGCTACTAGCCAGGATGGGCAGGGATGGTGTCCCTAGCCTCTGTTTGCCAGAAGCTGGGAATAGGCAATGGAATGGATCACTTGATGATTCCCTGTTCTGTTCATTCCTTCTGGGGCACCTGGCATTGGCCACTGTCGGAAGACAGGACACTGGGCTAGATGGATCTTTGGTCTGATGCAGTATGGCCGTTCTTATGCCCCCCCAACATCCTAGCAACGCTAGGAAACCAGCATAGTGGTTTCTCGACTCGTCAGCTTAACCCACTCTACTCCTAAATTTAAGAAGCTGGTAACCCAATCCCAAACTCTATCTTCACTGACCTCAACAAGACAAAGGCTGGCATGCGTGCAGATGTGTGCGTGGTCTTGAATAAATACTGTTCTCCATTGTGATCTGAGCAGCTCACCAAAAGTTTAGAGTCTAGTAGGTTGTCTCAGTTAGGAGACATTGGTGAGAAGCCATTATTTATTTAATGCAGGTTTGTTTATTTACAAAACCCGTACAAAGGACCCGTTTCCCTGGACACGGGAGAAAACAGGTAGCAGGAAACAGCTTATTTTGCTCACAGCACCAAGAACACATTTTTCAGCCTGCACCTCTGACCCCAAAACCTCACTCCAGGCTCATACGCCTTGCTTTCAGCTGTTCCTTCCAGCCGTCTGTGTAGCTCTGTAGTTCCCCGTGTTCTGCACCCACCCCTCCAGAAACTGGCAAAACCCTGCCACCCATTTAGTACACAAGTCTCAGACAGGGTCACATACCCTGTGTGTCTGGGGAGAGGGCTTGCAATGACCTTATTCTGACAGTTATGTTAATCGAAAGGTCCATTCACACCCATTAGTCTCAGTGAGGTTTGTACAGCCATCAGCACAATACTAGTCAGGCATCATTAATCTTAACACTGCAATTAAGTTACCTTGCAATACAAAACCACATCCAACGATAATGCTTCATTTACAGAATGACAGCCTATTATAAATACTGTGCAAAAAAGGGCTGTCAAAAAATATATAGCTTTGTGATAAATAGCATAATTAAGTAAATCACAGTTTACAAAGACTTAGAAACAAACGTAAGAGGAGTCCATGGCTCAGCGTTAAGACGCAGTGCACTTCGGGTTGATCTCAGATTGTCAGCAGCACGAGACAAGACCTGCTTTCTGCAGCAGCTAGTAAAGCGCAGAGGTAGGAAATCAGAACAGTTGCATTGTTATCCAGAGCCACCTCTCAGCTTCCCATTCTTCCCAAAACCAAACAGCTCAGGTTTCAAGGTCACAAAAGCCCATTATGACCATCTAGCCTGACCTTCTGCCTAACAGAGCAGAGAAGCTCACCCAGCGATTCCTGCGTTGAGCCCAGTAACTTATGATAAGCTGAATTCCAATTGATCCCCGCCCCTCCCAACAGTGGAGAAGCTACTATGAGGCATGGTATCGTCTTGGGTCATTCTTGATCAGAGATTGCTGCCCTCCAAAACATTCCTAGGTCCCCAGATCAGAGAGACTAAGGTCATGTCGAAGCTACAAACTTAAGTCGACCTATTACCCACCGGAGGAGGAACAGGGTACACCCCTGTCAATCAGAGCACACAGCGCGAGCCAGAGCACTGGATTTGCGGATGCTCCTTCTGTCCTCGTGAAACGCTGTCCATGGCTGTGATCAAACCCGGGATCTCTCCAGCCTCTACTGCCGGAACTAAAAGACGCTTTTCTTAGCTACGGCTGTAGCAGGCTCATCTATCTCGAGCTGGCCTAACCACCACTTGAAGGGTACAGAGCACCACGCTGAGCAGGCCTGGGTTACCCTGGCATCACAAAACATCTACCCTACCCTCCTTCTGTGGGTGGTGTGCGTCCTCACCAGGAGCATTGCCACTGAGCTAAGAAGGGCAGAGTGGGGGGCTGAGAGCCTGGCTCCCCGCAGGGGTTCCTGCCGGGTTCTAAGCAGCCCGCTAGGAGAGGGTAGACCAGGCAACAGCCTGCTTAGGAGTGGGGAGCCCCCCACCCATCTGGTTGTGACAGCCCTAGCTAAGAGCCAGGTATGAGGTTCACAGCAGGGGGCCTACCAGCCTATCTTGTCAATTTCTTGGCTCCAGCAGGCAGCTGTGAAATTGACAAGGACGAGGGCCAACAGCCAAGGTAAGTAACTCAGTGTCCACACGGACACTGCACCGCTCTAACTACACAGACAGAAGCCTTACGCCTGCCGTGCCAGTGGGGTTATGATGTCGGTGTAGTAGGGCACTTACACTGGTGGGAGCAAGGCTGTAGTGTGGACACTGACATAATTAGGTCGACATAAGCTGCCTTACGTCGCCCTATCTCTGTAGCGTGGACCAGGCCTACGACTGGAAGCTCAGGTAAGCAGGAGGCTTATTACAGCTGGAAGTGCTGGTTGTGGAAGTGATTCCGTGGCATTGAGGTGGCTCAATGGGAAGATGAGATCAAAACGGCTCCCTGAAAGGTGGCCCAGAGTTTGGTCCTTATTTGCCCGTCTTGGTGCCCAGACATACCAGACGAAGGGGCCTCAGGTGAGAACCGGCTGGTTCAGGAATCCCCAGTTCATCCAGGCCAGTCTCCTGTCTGAGTGGCCAGCACCAGCTGATTCAGAGGAAAGGGCAGGTCAGCTAATGGACAGTTACGAGATCACTCATCCATTACGGAAAGTTTACTCCCAAGGATAGGGATCTTATGCCCTGAAGCAGAAGTGTCTGGCCCATCTCAGATGCTTTTTGGTTTAGTCCTCACTAGCATGACTGCAAACGCTCTCATTAGCCAGAGAAACATCCGAGCCTGTCAGCATCAACGATGGCCCATCTCTTCAGGGTTGAGCCTTCAGCCCCCTGCCCGGCGCTGTGCTAAACCTTTGCACACGTGTGGGGTTTGCTGCAGATCCAGTGTCTCTCCATAGAGCACCGCGAGGAGCTGACGGCTTTTGCTTCCTTCAGATACGCGCACTCCCCTCCCCCTCCGATTTTAAACCTGCAGGGAAGGAGCAAAGGGACCGTCAGCAACGGGGAGCGGGGGCTGCTGGGCAGAGGGTTCCCAGTCACACAGCAGGGTCACAGCACAAACACACACAGACAGACAGTTGCACCGCGTGCCAAGGGAGATAACCGGGATTAGCCCCGTAGCATAGATGGGGAAGTGGAGGCGCAGAGGTGTTGCCTGGGGCGGGTCCCTTCACAGCAGCTCGTGACAAAGCTGGGATCAGAACCCAGGTCTCCCGATTCCCCATCCCTTGCTCTAGCCGCTGGCCCACGCTGGCTCTTAAGGGGAGGCTCCTTCAACTGCAGGGTGAATATTCATCTATACTTTGATTGGGGGCAAAATCAGAGCAGCCCTCTCCCTCCCGCCCCGGACCTGGTGGTTGCTGGGGAGCGACACGTTTAACCCGTTCGTGCTCCCCGGCGGGTGGAATCAGGACACCTGTCACTCAGGTTTAGCCACCCCACCACCAACACCTACGTGAGTGTTCGGTGCAGCTCCAGAGTCTCCCTGTTGCAACAGATGGACGTGCAGATGGAAGTGGACGGACAGAGCCAGCAGCAGTTCCTCCAGTAGGGATCAGCCAGACACAGCCGCCAGCTTTCCTCCCACCCCTGGCAGAGTCAAGTCAGCACCAGCTCCCCCAGCACCAAAGAGTGTAGCTCAGAGCTGGGCGCCACTGTCATGGGGGGGGACCAGAGAGAGAAAAAAGCAGCAGGTGACAGGAAAAGCAGAGCCCAGGGCAGAGAGGTCACCCCAGCACATGGGGAGCTGCTGACTATGGTGCTGTTTGGGATGGGGGGCAGGGAAGGAGGAGACAGACAGTGAGAGCAGCTAGGTTAGATCGCAGCACAGATGCAGTGCAGCTGGAAATTCGCCCCCCGCAGGCTGGGGAGGAGGGGTCTGCCCCCCCCTGCAAAAGCAGCTAAGACCCATGGCAGAAGACTGGTGCAGAGGGAACCAACCCCTCCCAGCCCCATGAAGCCCCAGAGGCAGGGGGTTGAGATCTCTGAAGGCAGAGAGGAATCAGCACCGCACAGGACTGGGATCTGAGAGCCCGGATCCCCCATTGCTTCCCACAGAGGGTAGCGCTGGAGGTGGGGCTGGTCGCAGACATGGGGAGCACGTTGAGATCATACAAGACTCAGGTCTCCCTGGTCAGCGACGAGTCCCAGCTCGGTCCGAGTCCGGCACGTCAGACGTCCATGACCCAACACTCGGGGAGAGGGGAGAACTCACCAGCTGTTGAATTTGGTGCCATTCATCCATGTCCAGAGCTGGTCCGTCTCCTTCCGGAGGCCAAGCCAGTGGTCCCTGAGGCCTCTGTAGTGGAGCATGAAGTCCTTCAACCAGAGCAGAAGAAAACCGACATGACACGCCTGACGGAGCTCCCAGCGAGCTGGGTTTGAGTCTACGGGACGACAGACGGGGCAGCCCCGCGCTCCATCCAGCAAACATGTCCTGTGCAGCGTCTGCCCCCGGCTGCAGCCAACACATGGCTTGGAAGAGATTATTCTAAAGTGACATGATCTGAGGACCCCTGACCCTTCCCAGAGCCCCAGCTGTCAGAGGGCAGGGGCTCAGTCCTTTGTGATAATCAGCCCTACTTGGGGGGTGTCTCACTTGGGCTCCCACATCCCTAGTCACGTCAGAAACACCTGGATGTAGCCTAAGAGCCACAGGACGCCGGGCGCTCCAGGGATAAACTGAGGCCCAGGGGAAAGCAGCAGGGCTGGGGCTCAGGGAATCAGGAGGGCAGGGAGCTGCGACACCTCAGGCCAGAGGGGATGGATGGGGAAGAGATCTCAGCGGATGGGGAGCCTGGCCTCCCATCCCGCCGGCTCCCAACCCCACCCCCGCAGGGTCCGAGCCCTGGCACCATTCCAGCACCAGCCCACGCCTGGCCTGTTGCTGCCCAAGGGACTCACCATGTCCTGCTGGGTGTCGATCCCAGCCAGGGAGGCACCCAGGGCAGAGCAGCGGCTCCGGCTGTAGGTCCAGTTCCCTTCGGTCTCTGAGAAATAGTAGCATTTCCCTTGGAACGTGACCGAGCCATTGGGGCAGGCCACAGGTGCCCTTGATGGTATCCCTGGAAAGGAGAGAGAACAGGGTGAGTCTGTCCCTTGCCCCTTCCCCGCCTTGCACCCCAGGGGAGCAGCCCCTCAGGCACAGACACCCCACCCCAGTCTGAGTAGAGAGCAGGGACCCCATATCAGAGCAAGTGACTCTGAGCCGAGACAGATCCCGCCCCCTCCCTGATTAGCGGGGACACGTGCTGACCCTCCATACGGATTGGGAGGCAGGACTTCTGGGTTCTGATCCCCCCACCCTGCAGTACCATCCCCATGTGGCCCCTCTGTAGAAGGGGACAGTCACCCTGCTGCCCCCGGGGCTGAGAGGGGTGATGGCTGGACAGCGCTGGGAGAGTTCAATGGCAAGTTTCACTGAGCAAAGGGAAATTCACTTGGGTCAGTATCACCCTCTCACTTTATCCCGGGGGTGGGGGGCTGGCGATACAGAAGGGGAGGGGCTGGCTCCAGGTCACAGGGAGTCAGTGGCCAAGCTGCGATTCGGACCCAGGAGCCCTGGCAGCCAGTCCTTCGCTCACACCACACCCCTCCTGAGTTCAGGGTGGGGCTCACACAAGCGTCAGTTACAGCGCTTTTGTAAGACGAATTTCAGGGGCGCGCTCAGCCCGTGGCACTAACTGGGTTCTGAGAGGTGGGAACTTGAGCACGTCAGCCATGGGAAGCTGCTTCTGTGCTGCGAGTTGTTAGACCCACTGGAAAAACGTATCGGGCCAGGGCAGTGATGGGGCCGGGGCACAATCTCCAGGCATGGCTGGCACACAAATCCAGCAGTTATGCTGGGTCTGGCTCTGCAGTGATTTGCCCCAGACGGCTGGGACCGGACACACACAGGTGCTGCCATTCACTTGTATAGGCCAAGCTCAGGCACCCCCGTGGTGGGTGTAGCATAGATACCTAGACAGAGGCACGACCGCCTGGCCCACCCTTCCTATTTATAGGCCTTTCAGCATGCGCACACTCACCCACCCACCATAGCTGCACCTGAGTTTCCCACAAGCACAGATCGATTTTAGCCTCACGTTTCCCCCCCGCCCGGTGAGGCAGGGAAGTGACATTATCCCCTTTTCGCTAAGGGGGAAACTGAGGCACGGAGCGGGGGAGCATTCTGTCCAGTCACCCAATAGCAACAACACCCGGAAGTCCCAACTTCCGTGCCAACGTTTTAACCACAGGCCTGACCCACACCTGGCTGTCGCACAGAATGGGGACTCTGCCTCCTTAATCCCCATGAACAGCACCAGGGAGGGCTTGGAAGGGGTCTGGGCAGTACTTTGAATGGGTTGAGTAACGGAAGTTACATTGGGGACGCTCCTGCCTGTCACTGTGTGACTGGCCTCAAACAATAATGGGCCCAGCCCTACCTGTCCCTCATTCCACCCTCCTCCCCGGGTGGGGAAGGTAACGGGGCCCATGACAGGCCATGGGGTTAAAAGTCAGCAAGAAGCTCCTGGAGAGGCAGCAGGGAGCCTCCGAGGGAGAGGAGGACTGATTGCCTGCGGGGAAGGAGAGTTGGAAGGGGCCAGCTCGGAGAAGCCAAGGGGGGGCAGCAGCACGATTCCTGGCCTGAGGAGGGGGATCTACCCAAAGTATCGCACAGGCCCAGGAAGGCCAGGGGGAACCCTGAATCCAGGGGAACAAGGCTTAGGCTTGATGGGCAAAAGAGCGCTTTGATTTGCTATAACAGACCCAACGAGGCATAACAAACGTGGAAGAATCTTAGTTTAAGATGCTCTGACCTGGGAATGAGCTCCTTACAAGACACACAAGAGGGAGCTGGAAGCCGCACATCTGCTGGGACATGTCTGGCCACAGGAGAGCACTGTTATACTGTCCCTATTGAAATGCCTAGACTGTAAGATGCTCTGCATTGACTTCAGTGGGAGCTGGGATAGGGCCACGGCGCTCAGCCCAAGGACATCGATCATGTTATTTAATTCCCTGCCTGCCCAACAAGGACCTAACAAGATGGCAGGCTTATCAGAGACATTAAGAACCAAGCACGGCAGAGTTCAGGTTACCTCCCCCGCGATCACTTTAACTCTGCCCCCTTGCAGTGACACTGGCCTGCTCCAGTCACACGCTGAATAGGGAACTGAACCCCACTCTGCATAACATGCAAAGCCTATGTTTGTCTCTGAGGCCAAGCAGAGGAGCAGGGGTCTCAGGGACAGTGCTGCTTTCCAGGGGGACGTCCCGGGCAGGGGGAGGTTGGATATTTAGACTACCTGCAACTGGCTCTAGTGCAGGGGTCTCAAACACGCGGCCTGCGGGGTTCTTCCCTGCGGCCCGCCAAGCTTCCCGCAGCCCACCCCGTCCCCTCCCCAGTGCGTTGCGTCCCCAGCCTGCTTCCAGGGCAGGGGTGGGCAAACTACAGCCCCGGACCAGATCCAGCCCCTCAGGGCTTTGGATCCGGCCCATGGATTTGCCAACCCTGTGGTGCTGAGGGCCCCGCGCCGCTCCGGGAAGCATGCCCCTGCCACCCCGGAGGCGCTCAAGGTAAGCGGCGCTGGGCCAGAACCGAACCCCTCCTGCCCTGAGCCCTCTGCCTGCACCCCAACCCTCGCCACACCCCACACTCCCTCCTGCGCCCCAACTCCCTGCCCTGAGCCCCTGCTGCACCTTGCACTCCCTCCTGCACCGCAACCCCTTGCCCTGAGCCCCCTGCTGCACCCCACAGGCAGGGGCAGGGGGTGATGCAGCCCTCAGGCCAACGTACGAGTCCTCATGTGGCCCTCCTGGTGATTGGAGTTTGAGACCCCTGCTCTAGTGACACGGGGAGTCACCTGCCTCAGGGATCCCGAGGGGTTCAATTTGTGAGGGGCTGGGTCGCTGCTATGCCAAGCCCTCTGTGCCAGAACAGAATAGGTCCTTCATGAGGAGCAGGGCTCTGATTGGCCTTGCACAGCACCGTGTCCAATCTAGGCGGTAACGATACTGAATAATAAACAAACACGCAGGAGCCTGAAGGGCTCCATCGAGAACCACATCACAACAGGCTAGAGAGAGGGTGGCAGCGTGTTTCCTGGGCTGGGCTTGGCACGAATGGAGAGGGCAGCTAGATTTTCTAGGAATGTCTATGGGGGCAGAGCGAAGGCGGCCTGAATGCCCAGAGTGCTAAGGGCAGCCTGGGTTTTAATGTTGAGGGGGTTATTTGAACTGCTGTTCTTGCCAGGCCCTAGCTGGAGGAGCCAGGGGAACGTAGCAGCAGCCTTAACCCCCGCAGAAATGAAGGTTTGTGTGTGGTGAATCTATAATAAGGTTCACATTTAGCAGCATGAATAGTGTCAACAGCGTGTGCCAACTAGAGCGGTTAATAGCTGAGAGGGAAACCTCCCATCTTCGTTCCAACTTGACGGGCAGGTTTAATTCCCAGCTGTGCTGTAAGAGCGCCCCCTTCTCCCCCATGATCCCACTGACTAATCAAGCCTGTCTCAAAGACACTGTAGTACCTGCAAGCCCTGTCCTGGCAGTAGCCAATAAGCAGGGATGCAGGGAGGCTGGCATGCTCAGAGCAACGCTGGACAGGTGAGCTAGAGATCTTGTGGTGGGAGTTAAGTTCAGTCCATTGCTCCAGGGGTAAGATGGGGCATGTGTGTCTGAGCTGTACAGAGGGAGCGATGGGCTCTAGGACAGAGAATCAGAGATGTCTCATGGGAACCCTTCCTGAACCCAACGCTGAAGCCAGACAGGCTGGGAGGGGAGAACATGCACCTGAGACAGCTCCAGGCTGAATGGGAAGCACAGAGGAGGACAGGCAGGCTGGGAACTCACCTGGCAGAGTTGCAGCCAAAACAATGAAGGCAAAGAACAGAACCACTGCCACACTGGAGACACAGATCAGGACTTTACGCACGAATGGGTCCCTGAAGGGAGATTGAGAACCTGAAAGAGAAGCCAGGCAGGTTCCCACAGCTGCTCCACAGCAGAGGGTCGGGGAGCCAGCGTTAGTAACCACCAGCATCGGAGCTGCCACAGACCAGGAATTTATTTGCATCACTGGTATGTGCGGGCGCATGGATATTAGTTAAAACCATGCAGAATCCTAACACCAGCCTCCCCAGATCCCACCGAGTTACAGGGATCTCGGCTCCTGTTAGACGATAAATGGGGCTAGTTAATCCCCCTCTTCCAGGCCAGACTCTCCTGGAGCATCGGAAGGGTGAACGGCTCCCCGCTGTCAGGGATGGGAACGGGTCTCACCCTCCCCTTCCCTGCAGTCTGGGCCCCAAGCTGTGTCCGGGCCCCTGCCTGGGGGCTCAGACTCTCAGGCACTGAGCCCCCAGACCCAGCTGCACTCAGCTCCTCTGCCTTATGCTAGGCAGCTCTGAGCCCAGAGCAATTGAACACATGACCCCCTGCCCCTCCCTCGGTGAATGTGGGGGGAAAATCTACTATCTGTTCATAGAACATTTCATTCTGATTCCTCCAGAGAGCGGAGAAAGCGCCTCAGCATCGAGACTTCAGACCCTCTGAAAAATGAAGGAACGGGGAACAAACCCCAGCCGCTCCTGTGTGAAAGAAGGACAGCTCTATGGCCCCACCCAGCCTTCCCCAAATGCCCAGAGCCACGTTTTCAGAAGGCCCAGGGGAAACCATGCTCGAACATGGGCTGTGGCCACAGGCCTCCTCAACGGAAGGGAGAAATTTCACACTGTCCCCACACCCTGGCTCCTCGCCGTGCGCAAGTGGGGGGCCCGGGATGTGCTAGACTGTAAGGTCTCTGGGGCTGGGACTGCCATTGTGTGTACGTCCGTACAGAACCCAGCACAACAGGCCCTAGGCTGGCTGGTCTCTAGGTGCTGGAACAGAAATACAAGAATCTGCGAAGAGACCTATGCTCTCCCGTTTGAAAGTCTGGCTCTTATGGTAAGCAGAGGGAAGAAGGGATGGAATGAACACAGGACAGGGGCCAAGTGTTTTAGATGCAGAACCTGTAATGCGTAGGAATAGGGCTAGCGCCCCCTTAAATAGCTGGTGAGCCCTCCAGTGGCGCTCACTGTGTTTTAGGTTTGAGAAGCCAGCCCGTGCAGCAGCGTGCATGTAGCTGGGCCTGGTGTGTCCATGCGTAGTTAGTACACATGGATACTGGGCACCCTACTGTGTCCTGGGGTTCGTTCAAAGCATTTTGGTATCTTTCACTCTCTAAACAGGAGTGACACGTGCCCACCCAGAACTGTTCATCCACAACCCCCCGCTGCACATAGAAAAGGGTGGTTACAGGTGCAGGCTGGGTAACTGCCTCCAGGAGCCCACTGGGGCAATCAGGGCCTTGCTACCTGGACAAATGCAAGGAGACGAACCCTCAGTGGAAGGAGAATTTGCATGTGTCTCCCCCGGCCCGTTCCCTGATCATGAAGCTGTGATTACCTGGGTCTTGTTCTCTCCTTACATCTCCATTCCTACTTGGCAACTCCATTAATAATTGTTCTTGTTGAGGATTATTTCGAGTTTCCATCTCCCCTCCTGTCTCAGGGTCTCCATTACAAGTGGGGTGCACCTCTCCTTGCAGACTCTGCTCAGTAGAATCTGCTGTTTCCCCCATCTCTCCACTGACGCACACAGGTTGCTCTGATCACCTCTGATCCGCGCCTCTCCGGCTGTAGCGAGAGTCACTCCGATTCCTCTCCCCCTGCAGCTTTCAGTTCTGCACAGAAGCGAAGGTGTAACACTCAGAATAGTTCAGGGCACAGCGAGGTCAGTTCTTGTCATTCCCTGTTCGGTCCAAGAACATAAGCACCACAACACCCAGTTAGTTTTTGGCTTCTGAATTCTACTGCACAAGTTGAGAGCCCGCAGAACTGATCCTAATCCACCAGCAGGACCCAGACCCTGCCAGAACAGCCCAATGGCACCACAAACATTCACACATTTGGCACATGGATCAGGCCAGCTTTTGGTCCCAAATTCAGGACTTTGCCTAAAGGAAAATGACAGTTTATTGATGCAGTCTCTCCCCACGCCCTGGAATCCACCAACATTCAGCCCCTCACCCTGCTGCTCCTAACAAGTGAAGTTCTTACCAGGATAACAAGAGTTTTTAATCTGACATTGCTCGGCAAGAACATTTCAAACCCTGTATCCAGCATCTAGACTCAACTGGCTCCTGCTTTTGGCCCAGAACCTCTAAATCACATCAGCAGCAGGTAACAGAGCTGGAAGTCTCCATTCACAGAAAGTCATTTACCCTTGGTTACTGCTATTCCCCCAAGCATGGGCAGTCATGCAGTGCCTCCTATCAGATCTAGCAACCAAAGAGCAAGAAGTGAGTGAGTGTCTGCCTGAGAATCTTGTACATGAAACTCACTAAAATATACACCGTTTTTGAGACCTCAGTGCACTCCGTTGAACCTCATCATCATAAGGCATTTTTGGTCCAGCAGTTAAACAGATTCTCCTTCATACAAGTTTGTATTCATAGTTGGGAGATTGGGGCTAGATCTGGAAAAACAACAAAAAGCAACCCACCCATTCTCTTTTCTTGGTGAAGATAAGAAGCACTCTCATCCCTTTCTACAAATCTACTACTGTAGTCATCATTTTCCTGTGTTGAAAGTATCGGCTTGGCACTGTTCCAGTAAAAGGTCAACAGGAAGATTTTGCTTATTAGGCTTAGCAGAATTAAATTTTTATAATTTCAATGGATAACACTGGTTTACTTGTAATTTTTTTTATATTTATCAATTTAAATTTTCACAGCTGTGAAGAAAGTGGGGGTGGGGGGCAGGCGGCGTCAGACAATATTTAAAGACAACAGATGTTGATATTTTAAAAGTTTTCTTACTTTGCCAGGCTGCACATTTCAAACATCACCAATGGAGATATTCTCCGTCAGCGTGTCTGTGCGCCATGAAATGAATACTGACATTTTACTATCAAAATTGAATCCTTCCAAGCCTACTTATTAGCTGAACAGGTCATATTGTAATAGCTGCTTCAAGGTCTATAATTTGTCCCCCGGCTGCTGAGTTCTTATGGGAGGAGGCAGCTTCAGCTCCCGCCATTTAACCTCCTGTTTTCAACTAGGGTATGTTAGAGAGTTGCTAACTTCCCCACATTTCTGGGAGCTGAACCATGCTCTTGAATTAGAGCAGCAGGACGGGCTACTTGGCCTGTGCCATTTCCAGGAGAACGGCCCTGGACCGGATACAGACACCTCCAGGCTGTTTCCTGCCCTCACCAGCAGCAAACTGAGATTCTGGTGGGGGTGTGGATTCACAGTTCAAACAAATAAATTGCTCAGCACAGCCCTCAACCCAACCCCCCTCCAGCATGCAGTCCCATCCAACCCCCCTCAACAACAGTCCCCCAGCCAACCCCAGTCCCCCATCTGATCAGTGGAGAAACATACCTGTGCTACCCCCACCAAACCCGAGCCCTGCTGCACTCTCCAGGGTTTAGCTGAAATCCCTTCCTTCCCCACCCTCCAAATCAGTGCAGTCCTCCCCGCCTTTGTTCCCTGCTCCCACTCTCCACCCTAATCAGTGCAGGATCCCCTATCCTCACCTGGTACCAGAGATCCCTCACTTCATGCACTGCGTCTCCCTGCCCCAGCAGGACCCTGAACCTGAGCAGAGCAGGATTGGGTCCCCTAGACCCAGGGGTGGAGAATCCCAGGGACTTTGCTCAGGGCTGTTTCTTTAGCAAACAGTCCAAGTTGGCTCCCCCCGCCTTATCCTACAGACACAAGCGCAACATGAAGCCAAGAGTCAGAGCCTGGCAGCTAGCTCAACCCCCAGCACACACCTTCACTTCACTCTCCTGCGGCAGGTGGCACTTCCCATTCCAGTCAATCCCCGCGAGCACTCAGGAAAAAACACCCTAAAAGGGCAGAAAATCTAAACATGACAAGAAAGGAGCCCCAAAGGAGAGGAGCCAACTGGCCAGCAGCGAGACTGTTATTAGCAGGTTCCAAGAAGTGCCCAGCCGCAGACACACCTTAAGCCTTTCATGACCTTTTTAATAACCAGTAAATAAACACACCCTATAGCCTGTGGGTGAGCACCTGTCACAAAGCGAGCCTCTGAATCCAACCGATCAGTCTTCATCCTCAAAGGAAACCTGCATAGCACCTTCAAAAGACAAGTCCAGGAGCTTAAATTCATTCCTCTGCTAGACACTCAATATCACGGACTGAACAGAGAGACGGGATTTATGGCTTTTTACAACAGTCGGTAATCCCCTCTTTTTGCCCTGTGACTGCAAAGGCTTTAACCGGCCATTCTACCTTGAACGGTCCCTTACAATATGTGCTAATTACTGATGCTAAACAATCTGTTCTACCTTAGCCCAGAGAACCTTTCCCAGACCTGAAGAAGAGCATGGTGTGTGGCTGGAAAGCCTGTCTCTTTCACCAACAGAAGTTGGTCCAGTCAGAGATATTACCTCACCCACCTTGTCTAACCTTTCAATATTCAAGCAATTTATTTAAGAGATCCTTTGCCCATTAAGAAACACGTTATGCTGAGCGCCATGCAAAAATAAAGAATCCGTGATAATTATGGGCACCAGATGCATCCCCTCTCTTCCCTGGCCCTCTAACCTCATGCACAAAGATACTGCCCATGGTCTTCAGTTTTGTAGACAGTGAAAATGAAAATCATAAAGGAGCAACCGCAAGATCTACAATTATCACCCTCCCTCCCCCCACTCTCAGTAACAGCACTTCCCGAAGAGTTAAAACCCACTGAACTCTTGTGGCGGGGGGGAGGGGGGGGGTCTGCATTGTTTTGGATTAATGGTAGTTCCCTCCTCTCCACCAAGCTATTCTTCATAACAGAAAGGTTCTCCTTCAGCAGAACAGATTCAGATACAATGGTCTATTACAGAGAATGCCAGACAAAGCTGCCTTCTTTCAAAATGGTGTCATCTCCTCTTCTTCTCAATGGGAGCGAAGCCATACCTGGCCTCACTTGGTGGCCATTTTGAGAAGGGCATCTCTCTTTACTTCCTCAAAGTGCAGGGCCCCACCAGCTTCCCTGAGGGATCCTGTGGCTTCAGACCCATCAAGAACAATGCAATATGGAGGCCATTCTTCCTGACAAAGTTTGTTATGAAAAATAGCCATTAATCCTGAATGTCTTTGCAGATGCCATCCATTCAGCCAGATCTACTCAACAGGTAGGCCACAAGGGAGGGGGAACTGGTGTATCTGAGCACACAGGGTAACCAGTCGGGTGGTATCCTGCTCTGGTCAAACAAACAAAGCAGCTGTAACTCTACTGCAATGGGCCCATATGCGCGGGCTACTTTGTGCTTCAGACGGAATGAACAGAACAGGGAATCATCAAGTGATCCATCCCCTGTCACCCATTCCCAGCTTCTGGAAAACAGAGACCACGGATACTCAAGAGCACGGTGTTGCATCCCTGCTCATCCTGGCTAACAGCCATCGATCGACCTATCCTCCATGATCTTATCTAGGTCTTTTTTGAATCCTGCTAGCGTCCTGGCCTTCACAACATCTTCTAGCAAGGAGTTCCACAGGTCGACTGGGCATTGTGTGAAAACACACTTCCTTTTGTTTTGAACGTGCTGTCTATTAATTTCATTGGGTGACCCCTAATTCTTGTGTTATGAGGAGTAAACAACATTTTATTTACTTCCTGCTCACCAGTCATGATTTTACAGACTTCATTTTACTCGTCTCTTTTCCAAGCTGAAAAGTCCCAGTCTTTCTAATCCCGCCTCATATGGAAGCTGTTCCATGCCCCATATCATTTCCATTGCCCTTCTCTGTACCTTTTCCTATAGCTTTTTTGAGCTGGGGCGACCAGACCTGCACAGTATTCAAGATCTGGGCATACCACAAATTTATATAAAGGCAATAGGATATTTTCTGTCTTGTTCTCCATCCCTTTCCTAATGGCTCCTAACAGTCTGTTGGCTTTTTTTTTTTTTGACTGCCACTGCAAATCAAGCGATGTTTTCAGTGACACCATGCCACTGTTACTCCTGGGGGGGGATTCTGTGTCCCTGTGGGGTCACACAATTCATTTGGCCTGCATTTTTCTGTGCCCCCCACGCAGAAAAATGCAAATAAATAAATTAATTTTAAAAATCAGCCTCTTCCCTGGGAGCCCAGCATGTCTGGAGGATCAGCCCCAGAAACAGGGGCGGGGAACCGGGTGTACGTGTGTGCCTGAGTGAGTACTGTTGGAGGGAGCGAAGCATCTTCTTTACGCAAGAGGCAGGCTAGAGGCACAAAGAGCAGCCCTGCCTGAGTTAATGGATTCATTCTCTGAGGCACTAGCTGCCTGCCTTACTGTAGTAACATTGTTAAAGTTTCAGAGTAGCAGCCCTGTTAGTCTGTATCCGCAAAAAGAACAGGAGTACTTGTGGACTTAGAGACTAACAAATTCATTGCAGCATAAGCTTTTGTGGGCTACAGCCCACTTCATCGGATACATAGAATGGAACATATAGTAAGAAGATATATATACTACACACACACACAGAAGGTGGGAGTTGCCATCAAGTTGCTATATAATTGCTTAGATAAATGTGTGTAGATATCTATGTTAGAAAGTGATGAGTGATGTTTTTCTTACTTACTAGACAACAATAATGATTTGTTGCAAGCTCTGTTTAGATGGAAAATCAAATTCAATTATAAATTCACTAACATTTTTAATTTATTAGTTAAATACAACTACCTTAAATGTGCTGGATAGGTAAGAAACATGTTATCAAAATGTTTTGCATTTAAAACTGATTTATTAAACAAAGTACTCTCTATAGTCAGGGGCGACACGTGGGGGGGCCCCTCCAACAGGGGCCATTGCCCCCACGGCGGCAGCCCCCACTGGCCCCTCCCCCCCGTAGCGGCACCCTCATTTAAACCAGTTGCCTGTATCTAGAGTTAATGAATTAAGCTGATTGTTTCTGGTCACTGTTTCCTTCAAGTTTTTTAGAACTAGGAGATCTCATCCTGTTACATCTAGTTATTATTCATGGATTGGAAGAAAGAAATATAGAAAAGCCTGTTTTTCCAACTAGGAATGAACTAGGCAACGAACTATTTAAATAAACTGAAATGAAGAAAATAGTCTCTCTGAACCAGAGGCTACTGCTGTCAAAAGCTGGTTTATCATTTCAGCAACCTCTGGTTCCAGGTGCTTAGCCAGTGCCTTCCACCAGTTCAGTGGTTTGCCTTTATTTAAGGCTTTGCAGAAGACAAGTTCTGCTTAATTCTTTTTAATTAAGAAATTATAGTATATTTAGGTTCTAATTCTAACTCAGGTTGTCAATTTCAAATTTAAATAGCTATATTTTTTAAAAGAAAACTGGTATTTACTTTAAACAACATTTGATTTTGTTTTTAAAAACTGATTTCTATCCATTCCATTTTAGAGATATTAAATGTTTTCACTTCTTCTATCC
This sequence comes from Chelonia mydas, assembly GCF_015237465.2. Lineage (NCBI taxonomy): Eukaryota > Metazoa > Chordata > Testudines > Cheloniidae > Chelonia > Chelonia mydas. The sequence continues at coordinate 40,054,196 of NC_051254.2, read as the reverse complement.
TCATTATAGCCCTAAAGAGCAGAGTTAAGTTCTCTGAGGAAGGAGAATCTTTCTATTATTAAAATAGTGAGGGGGGTAATGAGCATTAATCCTAAAAATACATGCATATTCAACGGTAGCCTGTACGCAAGATGGCAGTGATCTAATAACACAGGAAGTTCAAAGACTCTGACAAGGCAGAATTTGGACACCCAAACCTTAACACATTTAGATTGCTTTCAAGTGTAACCATAATGGTAAATTCCTTAGATTTATACATTCCTTTTGAGATAATGACAACATCCGAACAATGTTGTTTATCCTCAATTACTGATGTGTGCTCTCAACTGGAATGCCATTTTAATGTAGTTTTTGACAAAGAATCCATACATGAGGTTCTTCCCCGCGTGTCCCACTTCCCTGCAGAGGAGGAAGTTGAGACCAGTTTCCCAGCTACACTAGTTGATTTATCATTCGGGTTTCTTTCCCTGCTGTGTACCAGGGCAACATTTCAGTTACGTGATTGACAAGCCCCAGGGTGCTAGATGCTGTACAAAGGGCTGCCAATCAGAGTGTACTCTGGTGGCAAGCCATGGCACAATCACCAGGCCTACGTCATTTCCTCCTTTCAGATAACCTAAGGACTCTTGGACAGGACCTCTTGCCCCAACAGTACCCCTTCCCTGGGAAAACCTACATCCCAGCACTCAATCCATTGATCACTGCAGTGCATGCAGTCATTAAAATCCCAGGACACCTCATCCCTTGATGCCCTACATATTACACGTCTGCCACACCTGGACTCCGTCAGTCCTCTTCTATCCAGACAACCACCCCAGTCCTTCCAGCTGGAGGGAAACCCCCCCAGATTTCTCTGCTGGGAGATCATCTATGAAGTGAGCTGTAGCTCACGAAAGCTTATGCTCAAATAAATTAGTCTCTAAGGTGCCACAAGTACGCCTTTTCTTTTTACTAGGGGAGCGTCCCTCACTCCCCCAGCCCTCTCCCAATTCTCCTGGGTCCAGCTCCAATGTGAAGACATCAGCAAGTCCCTCTATTGCTCCCGTGTTTTTAGCTCTCTGCTCTGGCTTCGAAGCAGCAGGCAACTCCCTCTCCTGCTTCTGTCCTCTCCAACCCTGCTTGCTGCTCCTGTGCCTTCAGCCTTCCCCCAGGAACCAATGCTCCAAAGCAACCCTCCCTCCACAGGTCTGTCTCCCTCAGAGCCTCCCTGGTGCTGTATAACCCCAGATGGGAGCACCTGCTCTGAACCTACTTCATTCCCTGGGACCTGACACCCTGTGACACACTGAATGCACGACTGGGGCCTCTACCCCAATAAAAATGAAGAATAAATAACAGTCTGCACTACACTGACTGAGATTACTGAGAACCACAGGTTAATATCACTGGTGCTTAACAAGCTGTAGAGTATGAAAATGCATGTTCCCAGGTCTGTTTTTAGGATTTTTAGATCCTGCTGTTGGCGGTGTTCAAGCAGAGCTGGCTGAAAGTTTGTCATTATTTTTAAAATGGAAAATGGGCTTTTCCGACTAAAAAAAATGTTTTCACCGTGCACTGAATTTCACAAACAGTTTTGGGGGTTTATCATAATAGCAAAACCCAAATGCTTCCATTTCTGAAAATCAAAAGCCAATAATGCCTTGGGTTTAAGCAACAAGTTTTTGGATGAAACCCGCCCCAACAAATTGAAGCAATTGGGCAACACCCCCCCCCGGCCCATTTATTAACATTTTTCATGAGGGGGGAAAAAGGTTTCCATTCAAGTGCTGGTGAGAGGGAGCCCGGTATCTCGGTCAGAATCAGACAGGGACTAGACCAGTGATACTCAGACCCCAGCAGGTCAGGAACCAAATTAGTCATCAACCTTACCCAAAAGAGCCACAGTCATGTGAATCCATTGTTTCACTTACTAGTCATATTTAAACAGTGTGTCAGGGGAAATATTTAAGATTACTCTCCCAGCAAGTAAGTTAATATCAGGGCTGCCACACGGGCTGGACAGGAGGTGAGGTGTACAGAGAGAGAGAGCGCACGCAGGAAACTACACCTGGGTGTCCTGCACAGAGCCGCTCCCCTCCCACAGCAACACCTGCATCGTCTCCTCCTGTGAGGGTGAGTGTGATGCGCGGCCCTTTCTCTGCCTCGTGGGGGGTGGGGTGCTGGCTGGCTGCTCACCTTGCCACGCGCCCTGGGGACAAGCAGGATTGGCGCTAATGCGGAGGAGCAGCAGCTGTGGGGGCTCCATAGGGCTCTCTCCCAGTCCCAGCCTGTGTGATCCTGCCGGGATGGGGGTGGGGGTGCTGGTTAGCGGCCCTGCAGCAGGCATGTGGTGTCCTCCCGCTGTGGGGCTGCTTTAATTCACCCTCACACAGCAAAAACCAGTGGGAGAGCATTTTAATCTCCCTGGACACAAAGTCATAGACTTGAAAGTTGCCATACTTCAAAAAAACCCTCAAAAACAGACTTCTGTGCGAAACTGCTGAGCTGGAATTCATTTGCCAGTTGGACTGTATCACACTCGGCCTGAGAAAAGACTGGCTCACGACAAAAGGTTCTCTCTCTATTTTGGCATTCACAGCTTCTCATCAACTCGTAGGAATGGGCCACATCCCCCCCGACTGAATTCACCTCCTTAGCACTGGTCCTCCACATAGTATTGCGTCACCCCCATCTTTGCAGGTATACGTTTATTCATCTGCCAAACTGCAGCTTGCCCCTCTGCATCCGAAGAAGTGGGCTGGAGCCCACAAAAGCTTATGCTCTAAGCCAGCGGTGTCCAATACATTCGCTGCTAGCCACACGTGGCTCATAGGCTATTGAATTGTGGCTTATGCATGTGGCTTTTTTATATAATGTGGCTAATAAGAAAAATTCAAAACCACAAGCGTGGCTAGCATCAAATTTCTATTGGAGGCCGCTGCTCTAAGCAATTTGTTAGTCTTTAAGGTGGGACAAGACTCCTAGCTGTTTTTGCTGAAACAGACTAACACAGCTACCCCCGACATATGATGCAACACGTCTACTGTGGAGAGGAAGTGAGGCTAGCGCCAGCTTTCCTAAGTCGTTCAATATGGGAGTCCCCCTCTTGCAGACGGACTTAACCCCCTTTCCCCCCCGCAAACACTCGTTCAACGAGCTTCCCCCGGAGCAAGATCCCTGCTCACTCCACACATCCAGAAGCACCCGGGCAAAGGCTGCTCCCCTGGGAACCTTGGTTCACGGCTCCGTGCAAGGTAACTTCATGAGTTCCCACCAGAGTCAAAGCCTGCTGATGGGCTACATTAAATCACCGTGTTTTAATATCACGTGCTGCCAGGAGCCGCTTGGAGGCTGTCCAGAGAATCGCTGAATTGCGCCGTTCAGCCCTAGGGAAATCCCGTGGAAGAGGCGTGCGGAGCCGCTGCTGCCCCGGGCAGCCTCGGGACACCACCTGGGCGGGACCCCCCAAGGGCCCGCAGGGTTCAGCCCCGCGGCTCTGCGCTCAGCCGGGACCGCGCCTGGGGGGTGTGCGGGGCGGGGGCAGACAGGAGAGGCGAGTCCCACCGGAGGGGACCGGATCACCTGTCCCCGCGCAGCCGCCCCGGTGCAGGGCGCTGTACAAGGCAGCATAAGAGGCGGCCCTGGTCCCGCTGCACTCCAGGGGCGCCCCCCGCATCACACCCAAAGCGCACAATAGCCCCGCCCCGCCGCCCTCGCCCCCCTCCCGGTCAGGGGGCGATCCGGGCTCAACCCGCAGCCCCTCCGCCGCAGGGGCGAGGCGCCCTGGCCCCCCGCAAGAGGACACGGGGCTCAGCGGCGACCGCCCCATGGAAAAGACGGGATCCGCTACTCACCCCGGTCACACCAGCCCGGCGCCTGCAACCCAATCTGAGCCCAGGCCGGCAGCCGGCAGCTAATTAAATAGCCACTTCCGGGCCCGCCCCCTGAATCTGACGTCCCAAACGGGCAGGGCTGAGGGATCTGCAGCTAAAGGATTGTAAATGGGGCTAGTGGAGGGCAGGGGGAGGGAAATGAGGCTGTTTCACTCCATCCCAGCTCTGGGCTGGCTCCTAGATGGGCCACACAGCGGGGACAGTTGTTTTATTTCTCTCTCCCCCCCTTGGAAAGACTTTTCCAACTTTGCGGGGACAGGAGGAGGAATAAAAAACAAACAAAGCAGCAGCTGAAGCAGAAGACGACTTAGCCCAGGCCCCTCCCCTCCCTCCAGCACGGCCACAGGACGCTGGGCCAGGAGCAGCAGGGCCTTGCCCAGCACGCCTTGTCCCCGCCGCCTGCACCCATGTTCCTGTTCGAGCCTCCCTGGCTCAGCAGCCCTGCAGGACAGGACTCAAAGTGGTACCTGGAACTGCTGAGCCCTGGGGCCCCGATGCTGCTCCGGGCACAGAGCCAGAGCCAGCATGTGTTCCCGGAAGGCCGCAGATGCCCCCAGGGATGGGCACGTGAGAGCTGGGTTGGCTGGACAGACATGGAGAGAGAGTGGCACAGGGAGATGTGCGAGCGCACACAGGAGAAGGAGGGTGGGAAGGAGGAAGCGTCCCCAGGCCACCGCTCCCTGTGTACTCCCCACTCCCCCCAGGAAATTCTGACTCTAATTATCTGTTCTCTCCCCTGCTGCACATCGGGCACTCCATTTCTCTTTCAGCCTTTTGCCCCAGCTCAGACACCGATCACCCCCCTAATGCTCCACACGCCCCTGTGCTCACAAGATCTAGTGCAGACTAGAAACCAAACCAAACCCAACCAGACCAATCCAGCTGTGACATCATCTTCAAATGCACAATGCAATCCTGACGTAGAGCATTCCCTGTTCTGGTTTCCCCTCCCCACTCTCTAGGCTCTACCAATGCCCCTCAATCCCGAACCACAGCCCCTCCCCCTCCCCCAGCACCCTCCTATTGAGTTCCTGAAACCTCCCTATAGCTTTGCTGATGCATCTTAACACTGATGTGTACCATCCCCTACGACTCCAGCTCTACCTTCTGCCCTTCTCCCTGGACACCACCACCGAGTTCTGTCGAGGCACCTGTCTTAGTTTGCCCCACACCAGTACTTCTGAGGGAAGCAGTCCCCTCCAAAATGCAATGATAAGTTTGCCTCTCCTTACTTATCCCCGGAAGACCAGGGAGAAGGCTTGCAGGTGCTGCAGAAGTATAGAGAAGTATAGAAATTCAAACTATCCTAGGACTCTGTGGGCCATCAGTGCTTAAGCCAGGGGTGGGCAAACTTTTTGGCTCAAGGGCCACATCTGGGTATGGAAATTGTATGGCAGGGCATGAATGCTCACGAAATTGGGGGTTGGGGTGCAGGAGGGTGTGAGGGCTCCGGCTGGGGGTGCAGGCTCGGGGGTGGGGCTGAGAGACAGTGCTCTAGGCTGGGATCGAGGGGTTTGGAGGGCAGGAGGGGGATCAGGGCTGGGGCAAGGGGTTGGGGCACGGGAGGGGGTCAGGGGTGCAGGATCTGGGCGGCGCTTACCTCAAGCAGCTCCCAGAAGCAGTGGCATGTCCCCTCTCCAGCTCCTATGCGGAGGCGCAGCCAGACGGCTCTTCGCACAGCCGTATCCGCAGGCGCCATCCCTGCAGCTCCCATTGGCCGGGAACCCATTGGTGGGGGCGGCGCTTGGGACGGGGGCAGCATGCGGAGCCCCCTGGCTGCCCCTATGCATAGGAGCTGGAGGGAGGACATGCTGCTGCCTCAGGGAGCCACAGCACACGCGGAGTGTGGCAAGCCCGCAACCCTGCTCCTTGGCGGGAGCTCGAGGGCCAGATTAAAACGTCTGAAGGGCCAGATGTGGCCCCTGGGCCGTAGTTTGCCCACCCCTGGCTTAAGCAGAACCACCCATAATACTATATGCAGCTACTGTGACAGGAGGGTGGGCGTAGGCCTGCCCCCTCACCCGAGGGGGAGGAGCCAGCTGGACCCTGGCCACAACTGAATGCTGGGGACAACAAAGGAAAAAACAGGGATGGGAGCGCTATCAAAGGTTGAAAAGCAGAGATCCGGAGGGGGACACCAAGCAGAGAACCCCCGACAGCCCCCACCGCTCCTCAAAGATGTCTAAGGAGTCAGCGGGCACTGCCCAGAGGAACTCTGCCCGGAGTCATGGCTGTGCAACGGACCAGAAACAGGCCCCACAATCACAAAGCAAACCCTGTCCAGCTTCCTCCTCCTCCTAGAGTGATGGATGGCCACCTTGGTTGAGGAGGAGGACTCACAGCTTTGTGGGGCTACAGATGGGGTCTGCACAGATCAGGAGATACGCAGAGAAGTGCAGCCAGATCCTTAGCAAGAGGTTCTGGAGGAGCCGGAAGAGGGGCTGCAACCTGACGCACGCTACATAGATGTGCACCAGGGTCTCCCTCTCGCTGCAGAAGGGACAGGTCTCAGGGGAGTTCATGAACCACGCCCGGTCCATGCTCGTGCTCACAGCTCCATGGAGTAGCTGCCAATTAATATCCCTGGTGGGTAGAACCGGCCATAGTGGGGAATCAACAGGGCTCTACTCACATGTAATAATTTGCAAGTTCAGTGCCCAAGAGAGTGGAAGTTGGGCGATAAGAGGGGCGTAACAGACTGCTTAAAACTGGGGGGGGGGAGGGATTATGGTGGGGCTGTTAATAAGAAACTGAACAGAAATGTAAAAGAAAAATTTTTTATTTACTTCAAAGCCGAATGAACATTTGGGAAAAGGCAGTAGTTGTAGGAGATTCAACACTTCAGTTAAGGTGTGAGAGCTGTTGTGACAACTGGGCCTACCCAGTGTACCCCTATTGTGAGCTTCACTGTGAAAAAAGATGTGAACGTTCCTGAGAGGTTCCAATAACCATGAAAAATAGGAGAACCAGAAAAAAAAGCTGGATTAGTCTAAACTGAAAAGGCCACGTTAATAAAATCCAAGGGCTGTTAAAATTATGCTGGGTAAAACCGATGTGGAACCAGAAGCGAATAGACCACAATTAGTGTGACCGATATTAAGCCTAATTGCAGACAAAATAAGGACAGGGATGAACTACGATGCCCACTTTCCTGCTCCTTGGGTTTCCTTGGCGGGGCGGGAGGGGGACGGGACATGATCAGTTCAGATAGTTCACTTCTATTCTCCCTCTCATCTGCCCATCCTGCCTTGCAACACAGCTCATCCCCTGAACTGCCAGCAGCATCGCCATTCATCTTGACTCACCTAAGGACTTCCTTCCTGAGAGGAAGGCTGGCTGGCTGGCCATAATCTTATTCAAGGAATTTTGTTTTCATCTGTGAGTGCTGAAAGTCATCACATTATCATGCAACGCAGCCCTCAGCCCACCAGTGGGGGTATTCAACTTCCCACACTGCAGAGGTATGTAAGATCCTGCATCGTTTTCCCTTCCCATGTTGTGTTATCTTATGCCCCCCTTCTTTTCTTTCCTTCTACCCTCTCTCGCACTTTCTAGACTTTTCACTGAATCCTGAAGTCAACCATGCTGGGTTCATCCACGCCTTCCTGGTCTAAGAAAACAAACAAAAAAACCCCAAGCAAATAGCATTCCTGACCAAATCGCCACAATCCAAAGGGCAGGTGTTGTGGTTGACTTGTCAGCCAAAAGCCACCTACTCCTAACTAACCAGTGATCCAGCGTGCCAAAAACATGAACAAAAGCCGTATTTCACCCATCTTTTCTATCTCCTCTTCTCCAAATTGCGTTACAAAGAGGATCCGTAAATACCCTCCATACACCAGAGATGAAAGTAAAATTAACCTTTTCCTTTTCAAAGAAAGGCTATTCTGAAATTAGAGACTAATATTTTGCCTCCAGAAAAAAGTTTTAAAAGTTTTGACTGCTTGTTTTGCATAATCTCTCACCCAATTTCAGTATAAATGCCTGTTTTAATTTCTTGTTCTTTCTTCTCTTTAATCAATAAACTTTTAATTTAAATAAATGTTTTGGGGTGTTTGTCAAGTAACAATATGTATACAAGAGAGCTCAGAGTACATCCTCAACGACCCCTAACAATCCCCCCAGCAAAATCAAGGATGATCATTCCTGGTACCCAAGGCAAAAAAAACACACCCAAAGAGATATAACAAAACAAAAAGCACACAAGCTTTCCAGGTCACGTTTAAAAAGGCATTTGGGGTCCCTCCTTGCAGGGCCCCTGAGCCTGACTCAATCAGCCACCAGAAAATGGACCCATGAAACACTCTTTATAACTGAGCTGAAAGGGGGTTTATCCCATCTATGCTGGCAGTTAAATCAGATTCCCCTCCCCTTTGGCTTTGGGGGCAGAGGGACCCTTTGCTGAGATAAGAAACTGCCCTATTGCTAGCATCTCTGGGCCAAGTTCACCTTTGGCCTGTCCTTTGTATAGTCATTTACACCAGTGCAAAGTGAGTGTGAAGTGCAACCAGATCAGAGGCAGTGCTGTCCAGTGGATAGAGCACTGGGCTGGGCATCAGGAGACCTGAGTGCTATTCCCAGCTCTGCCACTGACCTGCTGGGGGACCTTAGGCACATCACTGGACTGTGCCTCAGTTTCCCTTCCTGACACTTTCTGTCGGGTCTATTTCGAGTTGGCTTTTCATGTGTGTTTAGTGTCTCACATGCTGCAGCCCTGATCCCATGTGGCACGGTATCAAATGCCTTACTGAAATCTAAGTAAATTAGATCCACTGTGTTTCCTTTGTCTAAAAAAATCTGTTACCTTCTCAAAGAAGGAGATCAGGTTGGTTTGGCACGATCTACCTTTCGTAAAACCATGTTGTATTTTGTCCCATTTACCATTGACTTCAATGTCCTTAACTACTTTCTCCTTCAAAATTTTTTCCAAGACCTTGCATACTACAGATGTCAAACTAACAGGCCTGTAGTTACCTGGATCATTTTTTCCCTTTCTTAAAAATAGGAACTATGTTAGCAATTCTTCAATCATACGGGACAAACCGCTGAGTTTACAGATTCATTAAAAATTCTTGCTAATGGGCTTGCAATTTCAGGTGCCAATTCCTTTAATATTCTTGGATGAAGATTATCTGGGCCCCCCGATTTAGTCCCATTAAGCTGTTTGAGTTTCGCTTCTACCTCAAATATGGTAATGTCTACCTCCCTATCCTCATTCCCATTTGTCATGCTACCATTATCCCTAAGATCCTCTTTAGTCTTATTAAAGACGGAGGCAAAGTATTTGTTTAGATATTGGGCGATGCCTAGATTATCCTTGACCTCCACTCCATCCTCAGTGTTTAGCGGTCCCACTTCTTCTTTCTTTGTTTTCTTCTTATTTATATGGCTATAGAACCTTTTCCTATTGGTTTTAATTCCCTTTGCAAGGTCCAACTCTACTTGACTTTTAGCCTGTCTCACTTTACCCCTACATGTTCTGCCCTCAATAAGGTAGCTTTCCTTGCTGATCCCTCCCATCTTCCACTCCCTGTATGCTTTCTGCTTTTTCTTAATCAGCTCTCTGAGATGCTTGCTCATCCAGCTTCGTCTACCACTCCTGCAGATGAATTTTTTCCCCTTTCTTGGGATGCAGGCTTCCGATAGCTTCTGCAGCTTTGATTTAAAGTAATCCCAGGCCTCCTCTGCCTTTCGATCCATACGTTCTTCAGTCCAATCCACTTCCCTAACTAATTTCCTTAATTTTTGAAAGTCAGCCCTTTTGAAATCAAAAACCCTAGTCGCAGATTTATTTTTGTTAATCCTTCCGTTCAGTTTGAACTGAATGAGCTCATGATCGCTTGAGCCAAGATTATCCCCTACAACCCTTTCTTCTATGAGGTCCTCACTACTCACCAAAACCAAATCTAAAATGGCATCCCCTCTAGTCGGTTCAGCAACTACTTGATGAAGGAATCCATCAGCTATCGCATCTAGGAAAATCTGAGCCCTATTATTATTACTAGCACACGTCCTCCCGTCTATATCTGGGAAGTTAACGTCTCTAATGATCACGCAGTTTCCATTAGTATTTACTTTATTAAAAACATTAAAGAGGGCTCTATCCATATCCAAATTAGATCCCGGCGGTCTATAGCACACCTCAAACACTATCCCAGGGGAGGCTCTAATAGTTTTCTTCCACAATGTAATTTTTGCCCAGATGGACTCTGTCTTATCCATTCCATCGCTTCTTAATTCTTTACATTCTACCTCCTCATTGATATACAATGCTACTCCACCACCTTTACTTTTATTTCCGTCTTTCCTAAACAGCACACACCCTTCAATATCTGTAGTTCAGTCATGACTACTATTCCACCATGTTTCTGTTATCCCTAGAATATCTGGTTTCACTTCCTGCACCAGTAGCTCTAGTTCCTCCATTTTGTTACCTAGGCTCCTCGCATTGATGTACAAACATCTTAATTTTTGCTGTTTGGCCTCGCTCACATTCTGTACCTATTAGGCACGGTCATTCTACAGCCAGTATAACCTATTAGACTGGTATCCACACTGCCCTTCCTCCTTATATACATTCTCCTACCCACGGCTGTATCCTTTCTTACTTCGTTTTCTTCCCTCTCAATGCTAAAATCCGGCATGGAGATTACCTGGACATCTCCCAACCATCTCCCCCAAATTCCTAGTTTAAAGCTCTCTTAATCAGTTGTGCCAGCCTCCATCCTAGAAATCTATTTCCTTCCCTACTCAGATGACGTCCATCCCGAGAGAAGTGTCCTCCGTCCATGAATGCCTCCCAGTGGCCATACATCCCAAAGCCCTCCTTATAGCACCACTGCCTAAGCCATCTGTTGATAGTCATAATCTTGTCACACCTTTGTTGCCCTTCTCTAGGAACAGGCAGAATCCCACTAAAGATTACCTGAGCCTCCATTTCCTTAAGCATCTTCCCCAGCCTAGCATAGTCTCCCTTAATACTTTCCAGTAAGAATCTAGCCGTATCATTTGTTCCCACATGAAGGATAATTAGGGGATTCTTTCCTGCTCCCTTTAGGATCCTTTTCAACCTCAGGTCTACATCCCGTATCTTAGCACCTGGAAGACAGCACACCCTTCTATTCTCTGGATCAGCTCTGATTACAGGTCTGTCTATTCTTCTCAGTAAAGAGTCCCCGATCACATAGACCTGCCTTTTCCTGGTGATGGTGCTATTCTCCAGTCTATCCCCTGTTCCCTCTGGCTGCAAGTTCTTCCCATTCCTATTCTCCCTTGTAATCCTCTTCAACCCATCCTGTATCCTCTTGAGGATCATATTTGGTGTAGTCTCCATTGACTCCCCCCCCCCTTTTTTTTTCATAGATATTTAGGTCAGAAGGGACCATTATGATCATCTAGTCTGACCTCCTGCACAACGCAGGCCACAGAATTTCACCCACCACACCTGCAAAAAACCTCACACCTATATCTGTGCTACTGAAGTCCTCAAATCGTAGTTTAAAGACTTCAAAGAGCAGAGAATCCTCCAGCAAGTGACCCGTGCCCCATGCTACAGAGGAAGGCGAAAAACCTCCAGGGCCTCTTCCAATCTGCCCTGGAGGGAAATTCCTTCCCGACCCCAAATATGGCGATCAGCTAAACCCTGAGCATATGGGCAAGATTCATCAGCCAGATTCTACAGAAAATTTTTTCCTGGGTAACTCAGATCCCACTCCATCTAATATCTCATCACAGGCCATTGGACCTATTTACCATGAATATTTAATTACCAAAACCATGCTATCCCATCATACCATCTCCTCCGTAAATTTATCGAGTTTAATCTTAAAGCCAGATAGATCTTTTGCCCCCACTGCTTCCCTCGGAAGGCTATTCCAAAACTTCACTCCTCTGATGGTTAGAAACCTTCATCTAATTTCTAGTCTAAATTTCCTGTTGGCCAGTTTATATCCATTTGTTCTTGTGTCCACAGTGGTACTGAGCTTAAATAATTCCTCTCCCTCTCCGGTATTTATCCCTCTGATATATTTATAGAGAGCAATCATATCTCCCCTCAACCTTCTTTTAGTTAGGCTAAACAAGCCAAGCTCCTTGAGTCTCCTTTCATAAGACAAGTTTTCCATTCCTTGGATCATCCTAGTAGCCCTTTTCCTATAGGACTAGCCACTCTTCTCTTCTTCCTTGCCCTTCCACCTTCAGTGACTACCTGCTGAGCCCCTTCTTCATTTTCCAACTCTGCAAACCTGTTCTTGAGCTCTATTTCTCCTTCACTAGCCCGTCTTTTCCTCTGCCTGGTTCTTTTAGTCACATGCTTCCACTGACCACTTTCCTTACCCAGTCTCCCCTCAGAATTCCCCAGTCCTGCTTCCATCTGCAAGTCTGAGTTTTTCCCTTCAGATGCCTCATGTCTTTGCTCCATAATCTGCTCAAACCCCTTCCTAAACTCAACCAGACTTTCCTCCTTCATCTCCAAACCGCGGATCTTTTCCTCCATCAGCTCTATCAGATGGCATTTCATGCAGACAAAACTCTTACCAGGTACCCCCTCCAGGATCATGTACGTACCACAGCTTCCACATCCAGTCATCCTCATTGCGTCTTCCACGACATGGGTCACTCCCACTGCTGCCTCTGTATCTGTCATCGCCTTCCCACCTACATCCTGTTAATCTGGGAAACACAAACCACATCAAAACACCACCACCCACAGCAAAAACAAACCCCAAACAAGCACCACAATACAAACTCCCCTCAAACTCCCCTGTTTGCAGCTCTGTTTGCTGGCTTTTGTGCTGCTGCCTTTATAGGACCCCTAGTCAGAGAAGCCCTGCCCTCGGTACGGAGATATAGAGCTAGGAGGTACCTAGCTAGCAGTGTCACTAAACCTGTCTGCACTGCACGGTTATCCGCTCAGCACTGGCTATTCCCGAGGTCCTGTCCCACAGTGCACTGGGCCCAGTGCATTGTCCCAGACCAGCTCCTCTTTGGTTGTTCCAAAATCCTGTTCAGGAACGCTGAGGGGCTCATCCCCAGGACTTTGAAGTCAGCAGCATCTGCTGCCCCACACAATTGGCAGGGAACCGTGTGTGATGTCACAACATCCAGGGTGAGCTGTCGCTCTGAGCGCTGTAGGACTGTGCTCTGGTGAGGCTCCGTGACTGAGGTTCAACTAGTCACAAGATGGGAAAAATAGCACCAAAGAAAACTAAGGAAACTGGTGCATAAATAGCACTCCAGAAAGCTAAGGAATCTGAATCACGTGGCTTCTCAGTATTTGTAGAGGAGGCTTGTTTGGGACAGAAAAAGGTCAGGTGGATAGGGTTATATCAACCCTGCTTCCAGCTTGCCGCATGGGGGTGTTTTCAGGGAGCTGGTGAAGGCAGAGACAGCTGGGGTTAGGATGAACGACTGGGCTATTTTTTAGGTCTTTGCAGGTGACAGGAAAGAATCCCACTGAGGTTCAGGAGTGGAGGATAATTCGGGTGCCTGAAGTAAGCTCAGTGCTGATGAAGAAGGGGTGAATCTCCTGAGTGCCAAAGGCCCAGAGTAGCAGAGTTAGACCCATAGGGCCAGATCCCGCTCTCATTTACACCAGTTCTGGGGCACTGAAGTTACCTCAGAGTTACCTTGGTAACCAGGATGAGAATCTGGCTCTCAGCCTCCAGGGAGCAGTGAGAGCTGCCCTTCCCTCACTGCCCCACCCTCGATACCGGTTTCTTGATCACCACCGGGGTACAGTTGGATTCGTAAGAAACACTGTAGCCTGCAGGGCTGAGATACAATTTTGCTTTGTTCAGCGTGAATCCCACACCAGCCTATGAAACCTACGGTGAAAGTTCACAGTGTTGGGATGCCCCTGTAATTACACCCCGTGTCCCTGGTTTTGGGAATAAGTTCACAGCTTCTGCAGATGCTAACTAGTGGAGAGAGGCTTGGGGGGCTGGGGAGGGGTGGCACACCTGCTCACTGCCTGAGGCCGGGCTTCCTGTTTCGCAATGCAGAAGAACTAGTTTGTCAGCTGCTGATGCTGGGCTAATACACTTGCTCAGGGTTATAAATTAATGTGTGCCCCCCACCATCCGCTCTTGTATTTGTGCTAAAGGGATCACACTTAACAACTACACCCTGCCTCAGAGGCATTGGGGAGAGACTGGGAATTCCCCAGGGCCTCGATCTAGAGATCCAGGATCTCAATATTAGCCACAGACGTTAAAAAATAAAACCCCCTTAGGACTATAGCCCTTAAACCCTTAGCTCTAACCCAAAGATCTTCTGATCTAGTCTCATCACTTTAGGATCCACAGTATGAAACACAGAACTTCTTTTGAGATAGTAAAGAGCTTTACGTTCGCTTCTACCTTCTCTAGCTCTATAACTCTGAGCAAACCAGTTTGTCAAGAACGATGACATAGTCTGTGTTTTGTGAGGGTGCCATCATGAAAAGGGGGGAAATAAATACCAAATGCTACAGACAGAAAAGTGCGCAGAGCTAGAGAAAAAGCCTATTTGGGTTTTCTGCTTTCTAGCCCAGGTGCGACGCCGCCTGCTTTTAAACCCCAGTGACTCAGTTTCCCTAGAGATTTTATTTTGCATGAGGTGAGGCAGAGTGAGCTTTTAGCACCAGAATGTTTTTTTCTGTTGCTCTATTCATGCACAAACTTACCAAAATATCACCAAGAGAGGAGGCTTCCTCTTTACTCAGAGCCCCAAATGGGCTTTGTTCTAAACAAGTCTTATTTGAGTATTTGTTATTCCCTTTGGGTGCATTCTTATGGTCAATTCATTTCCTTTTTATGCCTCTTTTGCTAGTACAAAAAGCACTCCATTGCAATGCACTGTTAAACACCACCACGTATAGCTGCAAAGCTGGCTGCATCTCAGTGGTGCTTGAAATACTTCCTTCATTACCTACACGGCCCAATCCCGCTTCCCTTTCAGTCAACTGGCCTTCCAATGGGACCAGGAACAGGCATCTAGTTTATGAGAGGTGATCACTTTAAAAAAAAAAATCTTGGCAAGTGATTTTGGGGTCCCAGTTTGAGACACCTGAAAGGGGCTTTGTTTTCAAAAAGTGCTGAGTACCCACCCTCTGAAAGTCAGGCTTCTTTAAGTTCTCTCACCCAAGGACACCAGTCACTTTTGAAAACCTTGCCCAGGTTTTAGCACTTTGGAAACCCTTCTTCTTTTAGGGTTGCCAAAGCGCTAAAATCTGGTCTCATCCAAAGCCCATTGAAGCCAACGGAAATATCGCTGCTGATTTCAGTGGAGTTTGGATCAGGTCCTAAATGTGTAATCCATTGGGGGCCTGCTGCTGAGGTCAATGACAACTCTCCCATCGATTTCAATGGAACCCTAAATTATCTATGTGACCACTTTTCCCCTCTCCCATGTAAAGATTTTACATCCTAATAGATTTGGTCACTCCCACCTGTGGGAGTAACTTGTCAGATTCTCTGCTAAGTTTTTTCATTTCAATTATTGGGCCAATTTCCAAATAGTGAAGAATGGGGTTAAAGTTAGCACAGAGGGAAATTCTTTCAGTTTAGTCTACAAAAGCTGCACTATTTCAGTAGCATGGCTCCTTCTCCATGTCTTGAAGGAAGGGAAAGTGGGGGTAGAAATCAGCTCCGTGCCCAGTGACATAGGTTGGCTAGATATGAATTCAGGATATTCTACATGTCCAACACAAGAGCCCCACAGTCAGTCCATCACAAATCACCAAAATGCAACAATGGAAATTTATCAGGCTGGGCATGAAATATAACTGATATTTAATACAGACTTCTACATGTCCTGGTGGAAACATGCTTATAAGGAAGTACAACAATACTCAATATTAATAGTACATAACATACCACCAGGACTTCTGTGTTTACAGTCATTATTTTGAGGTCTTATTGATCAGTTCTGTTGTGTT
Source organism: Chelonia mydas (assembly GCF_015237465.2). Lineage (NCBI taxonomy): Eukaryota > Metazoa > Chordata > Testudines > Cheloniidae > Chelonia > Chelonia mydas. The sequence continues at coordinate 40,038,407 of NC_051254.2, read as the reverse complement.
TTTTGTTTGTTTTTTTTTAACGTAAGGGCAGAACCCACTTGTACTCTCCCTGAATTGAGGTGCCTGATGTACACGCTCCAATATTTCAGTGATTCCTCTTTGGGATGCAATCAGACTTCAGAAAAAAAGGCAGACCAGCTACAGTGGGGAATAAAAAATGGTTCAGACAAGCTGTGAGAAAGAGCTCCAAAGGAGTCACCCCCATGCACTACGGGCACCAGAAGTTACAATCTGGAATAATACTAGGGAGGAAAAGGACACAGAATCAGGAGACTCCATTGGGAGGGATGAGATTTTTCCCATACCCCCTGATGCATCCTTCTCCCAGTGAGAAAACATCTCACTACTATATTTTACAGTTCTAGTCCCAAACACTGAAGCTTATTCTAAAGGCTTTGGCAGTGCTGGACCATGCTGTAAAACAGCACAGTCTTTCTTCCTTTTTTTTAAATGAAGAATCAGAGAATAATTCTGGTGCCTGCCCCATCCCTCAGCAGGCTCAGAAGTTTTCCCTCCCAGCCCCCCAGTTCTGCAGAGAGTCCCACCTCAGCGAGATCACTGAAGACTGTGAGCTCAATCTCGAGTCCCCAGTACTCTTTTTTATTAAGTCCTCACTCAGGGCTATCCTCTCATCAGAGTCACTGGACTGAATTCTTTTCTCATTCGCTCTCAGTGTGAATCGGGAGCAACCCCACTGGAGCCCCTGGGCCTGATTCTCCTCTTGCTCACCCTGGGCATATATAAGGAGTAAACTCCACTGAAGTCAAGAGACAATCAGAATCAAACATAGGCTACACACGCTGGTTTAACCAAAATTGTTTTTAAATAAAGGTAGTTAAACTGATGCAAACTCCTGGGTGGTCATTCTTAAAGCGGTTTACAACTGCCTTATATTAATTTAATTTAATTCTGTTGCTGAATTTAGCTTAATCGAGAGAAGCTAGTTGTAGACAAGGCCCTGTTGGGAGTTTGACCTGAGCAGACTAGATGAAAACTGAGTAAGGGCTTCAGGAACTAGCTAAGTACAGGGGTGCCTAGTGGGATTTTCAAAAGCGCCCACAAGGCTAGGTGCTTTGTAAACCCCACTAGATGCCTAGCAGACCCAGTACAGCCGTTCTTATTCACTGACACCATCTGTATGCTCAGCACTGTTCAGAATATGCCAGAAAATATAGTCCCTGAGCCAATGCATATAAAATGTATAGCCCTGGATAAGGTGGCTCAAGATATTTAAGTATGAAGTGTATAATTATTGAACATGTTAATATCTATGAGTGGAGGCGCTGATGGCAATAGAAATTTTACCTGATTTAAGCACTGGAAGATTTGACCCTCCAACTTCCTTTCTGGACAGCTCTTCCTCTTGAGCTCCTGTGCCTGTTTATTTTCCTTTCCTCCCTGCAGTGGCCCTGATATATCTCAGAAGACTCCATTTTTTCCCTCAGCTTTAAAATGTGGGATTTTCTTGGTGTTTGGTTTTAAGTACTCTCCTGTGAGAACTGCAACTCAATCACCGTAGTGTTTTTCTTAAGAGCCTTCAGGAAAGTAACTAGTCTCAAACAGAAGTGAAAGCAGTGTTTTCAACTCTCGTGATTTTGTCACGAGTCTCACAATAATTTTTTTTTTCCTTAAAGCCCCGGCTCCTGGAGTCAAGTGGAGATGTGAGGATTTCAGCCTTCATTCTTAAAGAACAAGTAAGTTTCCGGCCCTTGTAGCTGTGCAGAAAGCTTCACAATGTGACCCCAGTGCACCCTAAAGGCTCAAAAAGCAGAAGGCAAATAAAAAGAACACCACATCTATTACTTTTACATAATATGATTTTTAAGCCAATCTCACGATTTTTGGTGAGCCTGACTCATGATTTTTAAACATTTGGGGTTGGCAATACTGTGAAAGTAAACTGAAAGTGTCGGTTTCATTCCTGTTTAAAGTCAATTTCTGGTCTATTCTATTTAGTACGGTAACACCCCAGGCAGGTGCAGGTATAAACTCATGGGGGCTTTGCCCTAGTAGGATGTTTTCAAAAGGTAAATGATCTATTCCAAGCTTGGTGAACTTCAAGAAGTAAGTGGCTTAAATGATAGAAAGCAATCTAGATTTTTCTACAATTGTTGTATTCAAGAGTAAGAATATACTTTAAAATTTTAAACCTAACCAGTGTCCCTTAAGTGACATGACACAAGATATTAGAACATGTTAGCATTAGTGCTGAGTATTAGAGATATGAGAGAGAGGGAGAGGGACAGGTAATTTTCTAAGTTATTGTCTGCAAAAAAACCTAGAGTTTTCAGTTGCCTAAGTAGCCCCTGCAATAACAGTTAAAGTTGTCCCCCCTTACCAAAATCTGAAACGGCATCCATGACTGAGTGTGATCTTACTCTGCAAAGATCTTCCCTATTTTTGTCTTTGCTTGAAAGAGCAGGAAGGGCAAGGAGTTCACGGCTTTCTTTATTTCCTTTAACAATCTTTTATGCCACTGTTGTGGTTACCACGGCTGACGCTCTCTTCATTTCACACTCAGCAGTAGGTTTTTCATAAGAAGTCAGTCAATTCAGGAAATATGCAGCCCACCTGCCACACAGCTGTACTGGGGGTTTTTAACCAGTATTTCAGAGCGCCTGTCCACACACTAGGATAAAAGGGGTGTTTCAAAAGTGTGAGAGCTAACGTGCTTAAAACTCTAGTGTAGATAGGTCGCATTGTATTTCAACATGTGTTAGCTGGTCAAGGTAAACGACAGGCTACCCACAGCTAGCACATGTGACAATGCAACTTGCCCTGTCTGCACTGGCATTTTGAGACGTGTTAGTTGTCAAGTTTTAACCATACCACTTTTATTCAGCATTGCCAGCCCCAAGGATTCAAAAATGCTGAGACAGGCCTCCAAAAATCGTGAGTTTAATAATAATACATGGTGGGTTCTTTCTTTGCCGTCTGGTTTTTGAGCTGTTAGCAGTCACATTCAGTCACAGAGGGCTAGATATTTACTTTTTCTTTTAAAATGAAAGCTGAGATTCTGTCTTCACTTGACACCAGGAGCTGTAGCTGTAAGAAAAAACACTAAATATGATAAGACTTATGATGTTATCATGAAAGTTGGCAATACTGACAGGCCCAGACAGAGCTACTTTATGTGGTGGTGGGTTAAACAAACTCAGCAATAATCAGACTTAGCACATACCTCTCACAAATCTGGCTCACTAATGAAGAAGTCGTCACAACATAGCAGTGGGCTAGGTCATTACCACCATCCCCATTTTACAGACTGGAAAACTGAGGTAAGGCAAGTTTATGTTGTGTCAGGCCACACTGGGAGTAGAAGGCAGCGCCTGCACTAAAATTTGGGCATGCCCAGTTCCTCTAAAAAAGATACACATTCCCAGACTCACAACTCTGAAAACCTTCTAAGCGGCCTCTTTATTTGTTCCCTATGGTTCTATTATACACTTGTTAAATGCATTAGGACAGGCTATTTACCTAGTTCCACAGTTTTAGACCCTTTCTGCGTCTGGTTTCATAAGAACAAAGAACATAAGAATGGCCCTACTGGGTCAGACCAAAGGTCCATCTAGCCCAGTATCCTCTCTTCTGACAGTGGCCAGTGCCAGGTGCCCCAGAGGGAATGAACAGAACAGGGAATCATCAAGTGATCCATCCCCTGTTGCTCATTCCCAGCTTCTGGCAAACAGAGGCTAGGAACACCATTCCTGCCCATCCTGGCTAATAGCCACTGATGGACCTATCCTCCATGAATTTATCTAGTTCTCTTTTGATCCCTGTTATGGTCTTAGCCTTCACAACATCTTCTGGCAAGGAGTTCCACAGGTTGATTATGCATTGTGTGAAGAAATACTTCCTTTTATTTGTCTTAAACCTGCTGCCTATTAATTTCATTTGGTGACCCCCAAGTTCTTGTGTTATGAGAAGTAGTAAACAACACTTCCTTATTTACTTTCTCTACACCAGTCATGATTTTATAGACCTCAATCACATCTCCCCTTAGTCGTCTCTTTTCCAAGCTGAAAAGTCCCAGTCTTATTAATCTCTCCTCATAGGGAAGCTGTTCTGTACGCCTAATAATTTCTGTTGCCCTTTTCTGAACCTTTTCCAAATCCAAAATATCTTTTTTGAGACGGGCGACCACATCTGCACGCAGTATTCAAGATCTGGGTGTACCATGGATTTATATAGAGGCAACATGGTATTTTCTGTCCTATTATCTATCCCTTTCTTAATTATTCCCAGCATTCTGTTTGCTTTTTTGACTGCCCCTGCACACTGAGTGGATGTTTTCAGAGAACTGTCCACAATGACTCCAAGATCTCTTTCTTGAGGGGTAACAGCTAAAGATTTCCTTGAACCTTTCTTAAGGAATTGCTCTATCTCGGGGTTTTTACTGCTGCCCATCCCTGTAATATCACAACGCCTTCAGCAGGGAAACAGTGATGGGAATAAAACTCCCTAGTGGGCTTAATGGGGTCTTTTCCCTTTTTGGGGTACAGAAACTCCACTTAGGGCAAGGTTCTTTTTCCGTTCAGTTCAATGGTTGCATTATGCATTTGTTTGAGGTCTTTTTGTTTTTATTTATTTGTTTAAATACCAGTGAATGTCAGTGAAGTTACAAGGACTTACACCTGTATGGTCTTAGGTATGCACAGTGATGTGAGTAACAAGATACATATCCCCTAGGCAGTGAAGGATCATTTTTTTCTCTAAATGTGGCATCTTCAAACTACAACCAGGTTTTCTTGTTACAGCTGTTAGCTAGGGGGGAAAAGTCCTCCTAGCAACAGAGGCAGAGAACTTCTGGACTTTCCCTCTGCTCCTTACCCAGTGAGGTGGGGGACTTTCTCTTAGGAGAAATCATTTATCACAGGCCTTGCTGTGGGCCCTGGAACCTGTACAAACCCATATACAAGAAGTAGGGTCGGGACCGTAAGCAGTGCCCTTGAACTCCTCGGTCCTACGTATGTGGGTGCAGTTACACAGTATATGCAGGACTGAAGGGAGGGGCGCCCTTGGGTGTGAGGTGAGTGCTTCCATCGCTCCAATGGGAACTCCCCTCCGCCCGCCATAACAGCCCACTGGGAAGAGGGGGCCGCACCGCGAATTGGGAGGGAGAAGGGGGGAGCGGTGAAGTCCCCGCCTGGGATCAGGAGAGTGGAAACCTCAAGGAGGGAGGAAACACCGACGGCATCCAGCGGCAGGCGGGCCCGCCCCTCTGGCTCGCAGGCTCTCGCCCCAGGAGCGATCGCGTGGAGCGGCCCCGGCAGCAGGGCTGTGCCCGGGGATCTTCCAGCCCCAGCGGCGAGAAGGTAGGTGGGGGGCTGCGCGGGAGCGCCGGGCTGGGGCAGCCCTTTAACCAGCTGTGCCCGGGACAGCTGCGCCGGCGCGTTAGGAGCGAAGAGCGGCCAGGGCTGCCAGCATCTCTGCGCCGCTCCCCTGCCCGGGGGGGCCTGGAGAGAGGCCGGCCGGGGGGAGCGTGTGTCCGGGGGCAGATGGGGGAACTGGCGCCAGACCGAGCTTGGCTGGCTGGATGCCGCCCCCGGCCGCCTCCTCCCAGCCGCGGGATCACACCCTGCGGCAGATCTGCGTGCTGAGATCAGGGCCAGCTCGTTCAACGCAGCCAAACTCTCCAGCTGCTTCTTCTGGGAAGAGCCAAATCCATTAGCCGGGGAGCCCTTTGGGAGAGCAGGAGGGTATTTTTCTGATGCCTCCCGAGTTGCTTTTTTAACCCCGGCCGCCCTTGCTACTTTCTCTGATCTCGAGCTGCCTCTGGTCCTCATATCCACTCCCTTAATTCCGGAAATCAATTAACACACTCCCACCAATTAAACACACTGCAGCAACCTCCCTGCCCTGAGCAACAGCAGGCAGCGGACACAACCCACGTCCTCCAGCCCAGCTCAAAGCACACCACAAAAATCAACCGGGCAACATCCACTTTTATGCTTCAATTTTTTGTTAAGAACCACAGCCTATAAAGCTCTCCATGACATTCCCACTCAGCATTTCTCGACCCCGTTTAAAATGAGTTTGGAAGCAAATCCCAGAGGCTACCATAAGTGAATAATAGTAGGCAAAAAATCATCCCCAAACCCAAAGAAATTTATTCTAATAATCCGCGATGGATTCCAAAAGATTTTCTTAAAAAGGATAGTGTCACAGCATTCTTAGACATACATACTCTGCACTGTTAAACACATTCATATGAGAATGAAAACCTGACACAAATCATGCAGATAAAGATTTGCAAAATCTGCACTTGAAACAAAGCATAAAAAGAAAAAATCAGATTGCAACATAACCTGCTCATAGCAGCTACACTCATGATTCCCTCTCAGAAAAGAGAACTGAAATCATGGCAAGGTAGACTCAAAATAAAATCCTGACTATTGAAGTCAGTGGCAAAACTCACATTCACTTCAGTGGGCCCAGGGTTTCACCAAGATTGCTTAATATTACTGCTAAAGCACAAGGACTAACTGAAAATCATAAGCAGCAACATGTAATAGACACAAAACCATCAGGAAAATATATGAGTGAAAAGAAATCTTGTAACGTTTTTAAAAAGTGTTTTCCCCCTTTCAAAATTGTTGGAGAGAGATTACAATTGGAGTTAATTACAGAGAAGATTATTAAACACATTAAATCTGAATAGGTAGCTTCAAAAGTCACAAACGTTCTTAATATCTCACCATAGCCACGTCTTCTAAACAAATATTTCTTAAACCTCCAATGAAAAAGTGACAACTTTTGGCAACAGCCAAAAACCAGCAGTAAAGTGTATGGCTTCAAAGTACACATTCTCAGAGGCTATCCCCCCCCTCCCCAAGACAATGTATTTTACACAGCCACTGCCCTAAACCAATGAGGTCTTACACCAAGGGACAGACTCACTATCACCAACCTTGCAAATTAGAACCCCATTCCTGCAAACTCTTACACGATTAACTTTAAGCACATAAATCAGGGGTTCTCAAACTGTGGGTTATGACCCTTTGGGGGGTTGCAAGGTTATTAAGTGGGGGTTACGAGCTGTCAGCCTCCACCCCCAAACCCCGCTTTGCCTCTAGCATTTATAATAGCGTTAAATATAAAAACTGTGTTTTTAATTTGTAAGGGGAGTCGCACTCAGAGGTTTGCTGTGTGAAAGGGGTCACCAATGCAAAAGTTTGAGAACTACGGACATAAGTAATCCCATTGATTTCAGTGGAGCTAATCATGTGCTCAGCTAACAAATAAAGTTTAAGAGCTTGCAGAATCAGGGCTTGGATCGCAAATGTCTTGTCAGACTGAGACACACAAGGCGTTGCAAATTTCGGGGAGGCAGCTACAATGCAACGTTTCTCCCAATTCACAACTGGACCCATACGACAAAATTCTATACCAGAGAAACAGGCAGACTCTCGTAAGAAAATCTCAGTATTTTACAAATTAAGCATCAACGGACACAGCAAACTGGGACCGGGTCTAGGCTTATGGAGCTTTGTTGGCACAGCTCTCTTGCCACAACAGTGCCAGCACAGCCCTCTGGTGTAGACACAAGTGCTTTTCTGTTGGCTTAGCTGCAATCTACCTGGGGAGCTCTGTCGACAGGTCGTTCGGTGGCGGGAGGAGAGAGAATCAGACCCCTGACCAATATAGCTAGGCTGGTAAGTTTTAAGTGCAGACCAGAAAGTGGTAGAAACATTTATATGCTACTATCCAAAATTAAAAACATGTTTCCTCAGTGAAGTCCGACAAGAAATAGCACAGACACAACATATTTTTAGAAATACCCAGGTGAGGAAAGATTCCAGCACATTCATTTCATAGGGTGATGCAACTACACAAGTCATTTAATAAGAACAACATTTCTGGGGAAAACCCAAAGAGAGAGAATTTAAATATTAACACTTTGGCACAGATGAATTATTAGATCCAAGCCATTTCCATCCTGAGAATTGTCCACATCCAGCTTCCGCAGATTTGGTCTCCATCAAAAGATGTTAGTCACCAGTAACTGTGGCTGAAGGGCTGACTCTGCGTGGCATCCTATGGCTCTGAGAGCTTCAGAGCTCATTAAAAGCCATGTCCATTTTAAGCTCCATGAGGACCAGCTGAGGAGGTCAGAGGTTATATAAAAGGTCAAATTCAACAAAGGAATAAACATTCCTGGAAGTAACTGCCTCAGTTCCTTACACCTGAAACTCACACGGACAGAGAACTCTGAAGGAAAGGGAAAAGGACAGGGGTGGTATGATTATGCAGAGACAACACTTTGGAAGAACTAGTAAATAAATTATTTTTTTTTTGAGATGGCTGCTGCATATTCCCATTGATGGGAGTCAGAAAAGAGTATAACCCAGGTGGAAGGTGGACTAAAGACAACTAAATAAGGGTTGTGTAAGCCCATTCTCCCTAGCCTAGCATCAGAGTGGGATGCTAAATCTAAAGTAGCACTGTGCGAATGTATATGCAGAACTCCCTGCAGCTGCTTTGCAAAGCTCAAACATTCCTGGAGGTAATCCACAGATGCAGCCTCGGCCCTGGCAGAATGAGCTCTAAGATTTACAGGCAGCAGGACCTTCACCAGTGCGTGCCAGTGTGTGTGTATTTAGCAAATATGAAAGAAGACAGCATTAATCTTATTCCACAGGAAGTCTGAGAGTTTCTGAAAGGCTTCGCCCTGCTTAAATTGAAATTAGGGACCCCCTTGACATCTGAAGTGTGCAGTTTAATCACTTCAGGTTGTTTATGTGGCCTGAGGGGAAAATACTTGCCATATAATAGGCTGATTTAGGTGGATTTCAGAGATGCCTTTAGAGAGAAGCTTAGGCTGGGACTACGGAACCACCTGGACTTTGTGGAAGGCTGTCAAGGATGGATCAGCCATTAAGAACTGCAGCATGCTCATTCGTCCTGCAGATGTTACGTTCATCAACAAAACTGACTTTAGGGACAGGTGGAATTCTCCTAAGCTGCCCAAAAAGAGCCTCCCTCAGTCTTGTTGGTACCACATTCAAATTCAACATCAGAATAGGGTCTCTGAGCAGCGGTTACGCATTAATCAGCCCTTTAATAAACCTTGATATGGTCAGATGACTAAACGGCTTCACCCCAATCCACAGAATCATAAACTGAGATGGCAGAAAAATAGAACTTTATAAAAGAGACTGACAGTCCAAATGTTTTAAGATGCAGCAAATAGTTCAAGACAAGAGGGACCGGTGCAGATTCAGGAGGCAGGTTATCGTAAGATGCTCGTGCAAAAAATCTCCTTTAGGTTTGTGCATAACACTTCATGGTAGAGGGCTTTCTAGAAAGTCCTGCACCCCAAAAGAGAGAGTCCAGTGACAGTTAAAGCTCCATAACCCAAGCTACCAGATGAAGCACCACTCCATTCACCTATGTCAGTAGATCAGGAGATACTTGACATCTCCAACAAGAATGAGACCCAATTATTATTATTTGTATTGAGATTCTGCCCAGAAGCCAGGGCCCCACTGTGCTGGGCAATGTACAGATATACCAAAGAGACAGTCCCTGCTCAAAGGAGCTTACAAGCTAAGTATAAGGTGATACAACAAATAAATGCAACCGACGGGAGCAAAAGGAAATAACATGACAATTATCAGCATAATAAGTAGTCACACCAGCTGCCTAGGCACCACAGCAGAACATAAGAACAGCCATACTGGGTCAGACCAAAGGTCCATCCACCCCAGTATCCTGTCTTCCGACAGTGGCCCGTGCCAGATGCATCAGAGGGAATGAACAGAACAGGGCAATTGATCAAGTGATCCATCCAGGTCATTCAGTCCCAGCTTCTGGCAGTCAGAGGTTTAGGGACCCCCAGAGCATGGGGTTGCTTCCCTAACCATCTTGGCTAATAGTCACTGATGGACCTATCCGCCATGAATTTATCTAATTCTTTTTTGAACCCAGTTATACTTTTGGCTTTCACAACATCCCCTGGCAATGAGTTCTATAGGTTGACTATGCATTGTATGAAGAAATACTTCCTTATGTTTGTTTTAAACCTGCTGCCTATTAATTTCACTGGGTGACACCTGGTTCATGTTATTTGAAGGGATAAATAACACTTTCCTCTTCACTTTCTCCACACCATTCATGATTTTATAGATCTCTATCATATGTAGGGTAACCAGATGTCCCGATTTTATAGGGACAGTCCCGATTTTTGGGTCTTTTTCTTATATAGGTTCCTATTACCCCCCACCCTGTCCCGATTTTTCACATTTGCTGTCTGGTCACCTTAATCATATGCCCTCTTAGTCGTCTCTTTTCTAAGATGGACAGTCCCAGTCTTATTAATCTCTCTCATATGGAAGCAGTCCCATACCCTTAATCATTTTTGTTGCACCTCTCTGTACTTTTTCCAATTGTAATATATCTTTTTGGAGATGGGGTGACCAGAATGGCATGTAGGATTCAAGGTGTGGGAGTACCATGGATTTAATATAGTGGCATTTTGATATTTTCTTATTATCTCTCCCTTTCTAAAGGGTTCCTTACGTTGTTATTGTGCAGCAGCCAAAAAAACTGAGTGGATGTTTTCAGAGAACAATCCACAACAACTCTAAGTTCTCTTTCTTCAGTGGTAACAGCTAATTTAGATCCCATCTTTTTATACATATAGTTCAGATTATGTTTTCAAATGTGCATTACTTTGCACTTTTCAACACTGAATTTCATCTGCCATTTTGTTGCCCAGCTAAGCGAGATCCCTTTGTAATTCTTCGCAGTCAGATTTGGATGAAACAATCTTGAGTAATTTTGTGTTGTCTGCAAACTTTGCCACCTCACTATTTATGCCCATTTCCAGATTATATATGAATATGTTGAACAGTACTGGTCCCAGTACAGATCCTTGGCAGACCCTGCTATTCACCTTTTTCCACTGTGAAAATGTATTCCTACCTGTCCTTTGTTTCCTATCTTTTAATCAGTTACTGATCCATAGGAGGACCTTCCCTCTTATCCCATGACTGCTTACTTTGCTTGTGAGCCTTTGTGTGGGACCCTGTCAAAGGCTTTCTGAAAGTCCAAATACACTATATTCACTGGATCGCCCTTGTCTACATGTTTGTTGACACCTTCAAAGAATTCTAATAGATCTGTAAAGGGAAATCATGCCCCACCAAAGCCACGTGGACACTTCCCCCAACATATCATGTTCATCTATGTGTCTGATAATTCTATTCTTTACTATAGTTTCAACCAATTTGACTGGTAAGGCATACCGGCCTATAATTGCCAGGACAGCCTCCAGAGTCTTTTTTTAAAAAAATCGGCATTACATTAGTTATCCTCCAGTCATAGAATATCAGGGTTGGAAGGGACCTCAGGTGGTCATCTAGTCCAACCCCCTGCTCAAAGCAGGACCAATCCCCAATTAAATCATCCCAGCCAGGGCTTTGTCAAGCCTGACCTTAAAAACCTCTAAGGAAGGAGAATCCACCAGTCCTCTAGAACAGAGGCTGATTTAAATGACAGGTTACATACCACAGTTAGTAGTTCTGCAGTTTCATATTTGAATTCCTTCAGAACTCTTGAGTGAACACCATCTCGTCCTAGTGACTTATTACTGTTTAATTTATCAGTTTGTTCTAAAACCTCCTCTATTTACATCTCAATCTGGGTCAGTTACTCAGATTTGTCACCTGCACAGCATGGCTCAGGTGTGGGAATCTTCCTCACATCCTCTGCAGTGAAGACAGATGCAAAGAATTTAACTTCTCTGTAACGGCCTTATCTTCCTTGAGTGCTCCTTTGGCACTTCGATTGTCCGGTGGTCCCCACTGATTGTTTGGCAGGCTTCCTGCTTCTGATGTACTTAAAAAAAAATTCGCTGTTAGTTTTTGTGTCTTTTGCTAATTACTCTTCAACTTCTTTTTTGGCCTGTGTAATTATACTTTTACATTTGACTTGCCACAGTTTATGCTGCTTTCTATTTTTCTCAGTAGGATTTGACTTCCAATTTTTAAAGGGTATCTTTTTGTTTCTAACCACCTCTTTTACTCTGTTTAGCCATGGTGGCAATTTTTGGTCCTTTTACTGTTGTTGTTTTTATTTGGGGTATACATTTAGTTAATGCCTCTATTATGGTGTTTTTAAATAGCTTCCATGCAGCTTGCAGGCATTTCACCCTTCTGACTATTCCTTTTAATTTCTGTTTAACTAGCTTCTTCATTTTTGTGTACTTCCTCTTTTTGAAGTTAAATGCTACTGTGATGGGCTTCTTTGGTATTTCCCCCTTCCCGCTCCCCCGGACGTTAAATTTAATTATATTATGGTTGCTATTACCAAGTAGTTCCACTATATTCATCTCTTGGACCAGATCCTGTTTTAGGATTAAATCAAGAATTGCCTCTCCTCATGTTGGTTACAAAACTAGCTGCTTCAAGAAGCAGTCATCAATGGTATCTAGAAATTTTATCTCTGCATCCCATCCTGAGGTGTCATGTACCCAGCCAGTACAGAGATAAGTGAAATCCCCCATTATTATTGGGTTTTCTGATTTTTGTAGCTTCTCTAATCTTCCTGAGCATTTCACAGTCACTAGCCCGGTCAGGTGGTTGGTAGTATATTCCTATTTCTATACTCTTATTATTCAAGCATGGAATTTCTATCCATAGAGATTCAAGCTACCTTGGCAGCACAGCAGAGAAGAATTTGAAAGGGGACTACATGGTGGCTGTGTGGATTTTTATGGGAAACTCCTTCCAAGCATAAGGGGCAGCATGGGAGAAGGCCTGAAGGTGCTTACTGGAAAACTTGACCAATGGGCAGTGAAGGCTGGCATCAGTGGCAGAACGGATGGGGGGAGTCAACATCTTGACAGCAAATGAGAGGTGTTAGGTAGCATGAGAACAGGCTGCAGAGAGCCTTAAAAGGGAAGACAAATTCTCTGTTTGATGCAGTGGAGAAAGGGAAGGGGTGCAAAAAGAGGGGTGATGTGGTTGAAGTGATGAGCCAGAAAAATGCAGTTTTGTTTTGAATAAGTGAGGCAAGAGGGGAATTTCCGAGGCCACAAAGGAGGATGCTGCAGTGGTCAAGATGTAAGGTGACGAGGTTTACTACTGTGGATGGATAGGAAAGGTCATATGTTAGATTTACTGTGCAGGAAGAAGCAGAAAGATTTTAATGCAACGTGGATTTGAGAATCTAGAGCAGGGTGTACATCGAATATATGGCATGTAAAATGGATTTGGCTCACATGCGGTATTTATGTGACTTTTAACATACTCAGATTGTGCAGGATCTAAACTTTCATTTAAAAAAAAGTTTCTAGCTAGCACTAGGGTTGCCAGTTGTGGTTGGATGTATTCCTGGAGGTTTCATCACATGACATTAATCTTTAATTAAAGATGAGTCTTTAATTCCTGGAGACTCCACGCCAATCCTGGAAGGTTTGCAACCCTAGCTAGCAGGCAGCTGTGCCAACCCCGACAACCCCTAGAACTGACATCTGAGCACTGAAGAGTCCTCCACTATACAGCACCAGAGCTACCTGATGGGAAAGTGCCAAGTGAAGGAGAAAGAGAGTCAGTGGCACCAGAATACTGATGGAATCTAGACCTCAAATGGATCTGAGGTGTCGGTATGGTATCTGAGGCCTCCAGAACTGAGGTCTGTAGAAGTGAATGACCCACATCTGATCCATGACCTCCGCTGTGATAATGGTTCCTCTTCTTCCCAGGGCCTGCCTTTCTCCTCAGAATGCTTCCCCTGCCACTCATGCTTAAGGGCAGAGAAAAGCAAACCAAGAGCTTTTGACATATTCCAACTAAACTGTTGGATTTGGAGGCTCAAGGCTGCACGTTTGCATCCCCAACAGAGCCACCAAATATGCAACATCCTCCCGAGTCCTTCCCACCAGAGGTGAGCTCATCAATGCCTTGCACTGTCTTAGCCAAGAACTAGAGTTGGGATCTTGGCAGGCCCTCTGCTCAGCACTGGAGGGGGAGCCTGTCCTGGGGCCCCTCTGCTTCCTGGAGTCCTTGATGTTCAGCCCTGAGGGGGTTGCCAGCACAACAGCTCTCGGTTCATTTGTGGTACTGGAGAAAGTGTGGGTGGTAATTTTGCACCATCACTTACAGATGACTTATGTTCTTTAGTGTAAAGCCTGGATCAGAACTGGTTCCAAGCTTTAGCATTGAAAGCTTTGACTAAGGAATCCAGAGGCTTCCCTTTACCTGAGGATGGGGGTTTGGCAGCTGAAGATGGCCTATCGTGGTCCTTCATGGAACCACAGCCAGAATTTGCTGTGCTCCAATGTCCAGCTCTGAAGAGCCACTTGAGATAAGGAGATCCCTGGCCTTTGGGCCTGAGAAAGCGGGAGATAAAACCTTGACAATCCTCACATTGCTCTGGAGAACAACTCTCCTTTAAACAAGCTTTTTTTGTCTTTAAAAGCACCCACCATAGTCTGTTAGAGTGCCATCAAGTCAGATCAATGCTGCCGCACACTTCAGCCATCTTATCATTCAGGGTGTGTTTTCACTGCACAGCTAACTCGGGCTTTTACTCACATGTTGCCCCAACCCCTGTCCCGTACACATACCCAAAACTCTAACCTGAGTTTGGTGGTGCTTTAAACCCAGGCCAGTTGGCCTGTCTCGGACTACAGACAAAAGCCTAGGTGTTCACTTCACTGGGTCTGGTAACCCGCCTACTTTGTAGTGAGGACACAGGCTAAGCCACTCCAATGCTGATAGTCCTCCAATGGCTTCATACAATTCCTGCTGTATGCCCTGCAGGGGGGACAACTCACTGGCAAAGAATCATAGAGCAGCTCACCTTCCTGCAGCACAAAGAAACCTGGGGTATGGCCCCAGAAGTCCTAGTGAGTCACACAAGTGAGTGCCGCACCAGGACACAGTGATTTGAGTATAGCTTTCCAGTCTGGCTGATCTCACCCAGTTTAGGCTAAACCAGGTGCATCAGACTCCAGTGCCAGTCACCTGGGTTAACTCTGCAGTGAAGACATACCCTATTATAAAATTAAAGGTACAAAGGGGCTTGAAGTCTGGTCAAACTAGACTGCAGGAATAAAGAGACACCCACAGAAAGGAAATGCAGTGATAAGGACCACATCCCTGATATAATCTCGTACCACAGTGCCATAAGGGCCATGAGGTTCCCAATGAGCATAATTCTGAAAGGGTTCAATCACCCGAGGACTTCATATTCCCACCAATGGGTAAGAAGAGGCATCATTATTGTAAGATTTGTAAGACACCAATATATAAATAACCCATCAGTACAAATAGGATTTGTAAGACACCAATATATAAATAACCCATCAGTACAAATAGGAATCTCAGTATGACAGTGTTTCCACCAAGAAAAAAAGAACTTCAAAACAATAACAGTCAAAACAAATAGGGATCTCAGTATGACAGAGGATGCTTTGCTTTCACAGAGAAGAGAAAACTCACCCTTCAAAACAGTAACCATAAACTTAGACGGTATGGTGATGGGCACCATAGAAAAGCCTAAGATAGCATAAACCTTCCATCAATCTCACACTAACACAGCATTCTAGAAAATCAAACCCAACCACAGACAGACTCATTGCTGATCTCTGCTCATTAGAGGGAAGTATTCATGGCTTCAACCAGTCCTAGTTTCCCATTATGGTCCTACCTACTTATGGACAGGATATAGCAAACCTATCTCTCCACCTATTAAGCAACCCCCGTTTAAATTAATGCTAAAAACAGCACCACGAGGTCCTGGTGCTGCCACAATATAAATAATAAACAACAACAGATATTTAGAACTAAACCACATCTTAGTCTGTGCCTTCTCCATGTTGGGAGACCTGCAAAAGGTCAAGAAGTGAAGTATCTGAAAACCTGGATTTATAAAGAAAACTCTTCTGCAGCCTCAGTTACAGGTACCACCTTCCAGGGAGCGTCGGTCGACTTACCATGGTAGCGTAGACATCACCAACGTTGAGCCGGAGGAGAGAGAAATATCCACATCAGTTGAATAGAGAACTAGGGCTTGAATTGAGGTTTCAATCTGAGTGAGGAGAATTAAGAAATGACACATATGTGATCAAAAATTGCTCAGTGAGTCTGCCTCTATGTGCCTGTGGAATTTCCTGAAATGCCAGAAGCAGGAAATTAATAAACTGAACACCCAGCTGCATAAGGGGGGGAGGGATAGCTCAGTGGTTTGAGCATTGGCCTGCTAAACCCAGGGTTGTGAGTTCAATCCTTGAGGGGGCCATTTAGGGATCTGGGGCAAAAATTGGGATTGGTCCTGCTTTGAGCAGGGGGTTGGACTAGATGACCTCCTGAGGTCCCTTCCAGCCCTGATATTCTATGATTCTATGATTAACTGAGACAGTCTAGGGTGGAGCTATATATATACTTATGCATTACATGTGCTTGACTTAATGTCTGAATAGTCCCATTGACTGGGACTACTCATGTGCATAAAGTTAAGCAGGCGTTTAAATGTTTGTAGCATCTGGGGACTATGACTAAGGGTATTTTCACCTTTTCTTTCCTGCCAGACCTACTAAAGATTCCTCCCCTTGCTTACTGGGTGTATTTAAAGAGAACCCACAGAGTTAGAGCCTGTACAGCCTAGTGTTTGCAGTGCTTACGGGACCTGCCTCTGAGTTTGTTGTGCACAAAGCACGTAACCAGCCATCTTGGTGTGCCACAGAGCTCCCTGTAGGAGTCAGCTGCAGTGCATTATGAAATTATGTACTCATGCCCTGAGCTTTCGTCAACAGCACGGTTTTTATGAATATAAAATGTATGGCATTTCTAAAAACGAAACAGGAAGTTTAAAAAACTGGACAGCATTGAACTGAAGAGTTCAGGTTCCCACAAACAGCCTTAACTTTGTTTCTGTATCTGCCCCCTACATGATCAGACTGTCCTCTAAGGCCTGGTCTTCACTAGGAAAAAAGGTGTGTTGCAGACGTGTTACAACCCTAATATAGAGAGGGTGATTTATATTTTAATGTGTTAGCTGGTGGGGGTCAACCACTGGAGGGAGCATAAGTTTCACCTTGACCAGCTAACACATGTTAAAATACAAATTGCTCTGTCTGCACTAAGGTGCTAACACCTAACACATGTTAAACACACTTTTTGTTCCTCCTGAAGAGAAGGCCCAATTTACCAAGCCACTCTCTCTCCTCTTACACTTCAGTTACACAGCAAAAAGTATCCAGCCTCTTCCCCATCTCTCCCTTATAATTCCCTCACACCAGCCATGGCGAGTTTCACAGCCATTTTAACCTTTTACTATATATAAGAGGTTAGACTTTATTTTATCCTGGAAGCCTTGAATCCTGTGTACACTTGTGATTCAATTACACATATCCTGCTCCATAAACTCTGGGGGATATAGCTAATGAGACCAACACCTGAAAACTGGAGACTTCTTAAGAGTCCACAGCCAGCCACTGAAGTGTACAGTGCTTGTGTTCCCAGCTTTCAGAGTAGCAGCCGTGTTAGTCTGTATTTGCAAAAAGAAAAGGAGTACTTGTGGCACCTTAGAGACTAACCAATTTATCTGCGCATAAGCTTTTGTGAGCTACAGCTCACTTCATCGGAAGTGAAGTGAGCTGTAGCTCACGAAAGCTCATGCTCAAATAAATTGGTTAGTCTCTAAGGTGCCACAAGTACTCCTTTTCTTTTTGTGTTCCCAGGGACCATGACAAACTGCCAAGGCAAACAGGGATTAAGATGCCAACTAGTTCTGACAGTTGTCACCAGCATGTATCTATTTCTTTATTTAGATTTCAGATTTAAACAAGTTTCACACCAAAGAGGACCTGGGCTGAACACACACATACAAAACACATGGATATAGGAGATATGAAGTAAAATGTGACCAAAGCAGCATCACTTCCTCCCCCACACACCACTGAATCATCAGATGTGATCAAGGCACCTTAAAATTCCCCAGTGCACTTTCCCATTAGCCACAAATCCCATCCTCGGTGCATATGAGCTTTGCAGTGTGCCAGGAAAGTCAAAAAATTCAAGCCATGGGGGGCAGAAATTCCAAGGGAAAGGGCCCATGTCATGGATATGACAGACTGGGTGATGGGGACATTGGACAGATTTCAGGTTATTTAGATGAACTTAACTCTGCATTTCCATACTTTCCCACATTTCTTCAGATGACGCTAGATGTAGTGGGGAACCAAACTCCAAACACACACTACATCTGGGGAAGATGCCTGATGAATCTACCTCTGACAGAGAAGGACTAAGGACCTCACTCCCTGCCTACATTTGCTTACACACCCAAATGCCCTCAAGGAGTAAAAATCACTTCAAACTCAAATCCATTGGGACCCCCTCAGACAAGGCCGGATTAATGCAGGGGCTTTAGGGGCTGCAGCCTCGGGCTAAGGGGGGCCCCGCAGGCCAGATGCAGCCTGCTGCGTCTTTTCATCCGGCCCACAGCAAGTCTCTGTGCCACGGGCCGGACACCAGTCCCCGAGCCACCCCTCACCCTGGGGTGGAGACGCAAGCGCCGGCTCGCCAATGTGCCCCTAGGCAAGGGGCATTCAGGGAATCTCTGCACACTGCCCCGTCCCCAGCGCCGGCTCCGCAGCTCCCCTTGGCTGGGTACCACAGCCAGTGGGAGCTGCGGAGGCAGCATCTGCGGGCTCAGGCAGTGAGCACCGCACAGAGCAGCCTGGCCCCTCTGCCTAGTGGCCGGACATGCCGGCCACGTCGGGGAGCAGAGCAGTGCCTGCCTTAGCCCTGCTGCACCGCTGACCAGGAGCCGCCCAAGGTAAGCGCCTCCTGGCCGGAGCCTACACCCTGCACCCTCTCCTGCACCCCAACCCCCTACCCCACAGCCCCCTTCCGCACCCAAGCTCCCTCCCAGAGCCCACACCCCAAACCTCCTGCTGCACTGCAACCCCGTCCCATCCCTGGCCCCACCCCACAGCTTGAGCTGCACCCCTTCCTGCACCCCAATCCCCTGCCCCAGCCCTGAGCCCACTCCAAATCCCCTGCAGCCCCACAAAATCTATTAGCCCCAGGCCCACAGGAGAGTTAATCTGGCCCTACCCTCAGAGCCCCCATTTCACACTGGTGGGGGATAGCAAATCCATCCCAACCTCTTATACACTTGTGTCCTGAGGGGCACCCCCCCACACTTGGATGAGACCCTTTCACAGCCCATATTTTGCACTGTCCCACATTGCTTCGCCCTTTTTCAAACTGAGACTGTATCACAACTGATTATGAAATGAACTGACTCATTCTGGCTTCTTGCCTGTAAGTGAGTTACTCACTCAGTCCTTCCTCTGATGGTTTTTAAGGTTAACCCCTTTACGGGGGTGTATTACAAAGGCCGGAGCAAGGATGCACTTGCAGAGTTTAAGATAAGAGAAGGACCGAGGTTTAGGGAGCAGAGTATTACCGAGCCGGGGAGTTGCAGGCGGGATCCGGATGAGATTTGCTGGGCCAGGGGCGCTGCAGCAGGAGTGGATACAAAGGTGGTAACTGCCTCACTATCTGGGAGTGGAGCTGCCCGTGTCTGGTCGTGGGAGAAGAGGAATTGGGGGGGCTTAGAGACCCCCCTTCCTCCTCCTGCACGGACTCTGGGGGGGCGCACCTCCCCCCCTTTATAGGGGCAGCTGTGCTGGGGCACCCCTAATCCTCCCCTCTTCCTGCACTAATCCTGCAGGGGATCCGGGGGGTTGCACCTCCCCCCTTTTATAGGGGCAGCTGTGCTGGGGCACCCCTAATCCTCCCCTCTTCCTGCACTAATCCTGGGGGGGGGGCACTGGGGGGTGCACCTCCCCCCTTTTATAGGGGCAGCTATGCTGGGGCACCCCTAATCCTCCCCTCTTCCTGCACTAATCCTGGGGGGGCTCTGGGGGGGGCACACCTCCCTTTTATAGGGGCAGCTATGCTGGGGCACCCCTAATCCTCCCCTCTTCCTGCACTAATCCTGGGGGGGGGCACTGGGGGGTGCACCTCCCCCCTTTTATAGGGGCAGCTATGCTGGGGCACCCCTAATCCTCCCCTCTTCCTGCACTAATCCTGGGGGGGCTCTGGGGGGGGCGCACCTCCCTTTTATAGGGGCAGCTGTGTTGGGGCACCTCTAATCCTCCCCTCTTCCTGCACTAATCCCGGGGGGGGGGCGGTCTGGGGAGGGTGCACCTCTATTTCTGGGGTGGGGGTTAGCGGGGGAACCCTCGATCCCCCCCGCACTGATGAGGGGCGCCCTTGGGGTTTCAGCCCCGCTTTCGGAGCGAAAGCCGAGGGGGGCGAGGGCCCCGCAGATGAAAAGCGGGGAGGGGAAGGGGCTGTGAGGCGCTCGTGTTCCGGGCAGGACGCCTGGGTCCCCCCGCTCCTGCCCTGGGGGCGGCTCCACCTTGGCCGGGGCGGGGCGTTGCGTGAACCATCGCAGACCCGAAGGAGGATTCCCGGGCCCCGCCCGATGCCGATGCCAATACCAAAATGGCGGCGGCTGCGGCGAACGTCCTACGGGGAGGCGAAAGGGACAGAATACATAAGCCGAAGCGGCGTCTCTGAGTGCGCCGCCCGGCCCTGCGGCTGCGCACTGAGTTCAATGAGGGGGCGGGGCCGTGTGGACGGGGGAGATGGGAGTGGCAGGAGCGGGGCGGGGCTCGGCTGTAGGGAGGAGGGCTGGGAGCATGGAGAGAGGCTGGGTGGCATGGAGTGGGAGGCGTGGGGTTGGGCGGGGCTGGGTGGCATAGGGGGGAGAGGGGCAGTGCTGGGCTGCATGGGGTGGCTGGGTGACATGGAGAAGAGACAGTCTCACCAACCCCAAGCGTCCAAAAATCCCACGTCATCTCGAGACTGGCATAAAAAGAATGAATGACTTTTTTAAAAGTAATCCATGCGGGTCCTTTTTCTAGCCGGTAGCTGCACTCGCATCACGGCCTCGAGTTTTTCTCACCGAGGGCGAGGGCTAGACACTTTGAGGGTGTTTTTCGGTTTGTTTGTTTTTTTTTTTCATGGAAGCTGAGCTAACCCCCACATGCCAGTAGCTGGGGCATGAAGCAAAACAGCCAGATTCCTGCCCGGCTGCTGGCAGAAGACATGGTCGTGGTCAGGCAGCGGGAAAGCTGTGACCGCTGCCTAGCCCACTGTTCATAACTATCTCATTGGTACCTTGTGCTTCCCCTGTTGCCCCTTGCCCTGGATTTAGGGTACGTCTACACTGCAGCTGGGAGGTGTGATTGCATTGTGGGTAGACGTACCGAGCTAGAATACCAGAGCTGGCTCCAGTAACAATAGCCACGGACACAGCCATGGCGGCGAGGGCTGAACAAGCTGTCGGTCTCCTGCGTATGTTGCTAACTCATGTTGCTAACTCGTGCCTCTGCCCGTGCTCCCGTGGTGACGTGCAGCTGTTGTTACTCCAGCTCGCTTTGATCTAGCTGCATCAAAGATGATTCAGATACATCTACAATCTCAACTCCTGATTGCAGCATGGGCAGGCCCTTCGATCGTGCCCTCCTTCAGGCAGGGACTGTCTCTGTGTTATAGGTTTGTATTGTACCTGGCACAAGGGCTACATTTACAACGGTAAATGATGGGGACTGAACTTTTAGTATTTGTTGAGTGCTTTACTGTTAGAGTGACCATGTTTCCTGAAGTAAAAATGGAATGGCCTGGGGCTCGCTTGAGCTGCCCCGCAAACCCCCTCCGTCCCCCACAAGGCTAGCCAGAGCCACCCCCGCCACCCGGGGCTGGGGCTGACTCCCAATCCCACCCCAAGCTCCGTGCCCCGTGCTGCCCACGGCTGGGTCTGACACCCCCCCCCGCCGGAATTCTGTGCTGCCCAGGGCTGAGGCTACTCCTCCCTGCCCCCCCGAGCTCTGTGCCCCATGCTGCCCGAGCCCCATGCTGCCCAAGCCCCATGCCGCCCGCAGCTGGGACTGAGCACCCAAGTCCCATGCTGTCCACGGCTGGGGCTGACCCCTCCCCCATGAGATCTGCATTGCTCAGGGCTGGGGCTGACCCCACCCCCGAGCTTCGTGTCCCGTGCCACCTGTGACTGACCCCCCCGAGCTCCATGCCAACCATGGCTGTGGCTGTGGCTGACCTCCCACTGCCCAGCACCTCGCCCTCCACCCCACGTTTCTCTGTGCCCCCCCCAGGGGGGCACACCCATCTTTTCTGGTAAACTGGGCGTTTGTTTGTTTGCGCTTGCCAACTGATCAGTTGGGAAGAGCAAACAGCACAAATGCCCGTTTTTGTCAAAAAAGTCGGGATGGCCAGGACAGGGCTTCGAACGAGGACTATCCTGGCCACAACAGGACGTATGGTCACCCTACTCATTGCCTCATTCAGTATCCTTCAGTGAGAAAATATCCTCACCTTTAGGCCCACTGCTACTTCTGCCCTTTTTAAAGTCTAAACCTAAGAGCATCCACTCAGGAGTTTGCACAGGTTAACTAAATGGGTTTAAATTCGCCCCTCTGGTTGTACTGATGCAGCTTGCACCTATAGAAAAGCCCTTTCTCTCTCTCTTCCCTCTGTCTCTTCTCCCTTCTTCTCTCTGTGTTTTCTTCCCTGCAACAATTCCCACCCTCTTCCCCACCGTCATCTGCTAAAATGATCAGTGATTACATAGTTAATGTTGACACTTCAATGTCAGTATTGGGCTTTAGAGCTGACATGCCAATGAGATTAAATGGGATATGGGGAGCTCACAAGTCCTCCTCAAGTCATAGTTTAAGGCTCTTTGCTGACGTTCAGGCAGATAACAGTGAACTGATTTACCCTTGGGTCATCGTCCCAACCATAAGGCCTAGACATTTTACCTTTTTCTTAATGAAAGATGAGGTTCTGGGCTATTTACCCCTTCTTGTCAACTGTTGGGAATGGGCCACATCCACCCTGATTGAATTAGCCTCGTTGGCATTCACCCCCCGCTTGGTAAGGCAATTCCCATCTTTTCATGTGCTGTACATTTACATCTGCCTACTGTATTTTTCACTCCATGCACCTGATGAAGTGGGTTATAGCCCATGAAAGCTTATGCCCAAATAAATGTGTTAGTCTCTGAGGTGCCACAAAGACTCCTTTACCTGGGCTATCTGAATACTGCAAGGCACATAAATACATCAGAGAGGCCGGATGTTTGACACTTCTGTCCTAAAGTACCCTTGGATTAAGGATGCTATTTAAGTGTAAGATTTATTCTACCGCTAAAAGTTTGGGTATTTGTTTTGATCAGCAAAGCACCGAATGACAAATGTCACTAATCCTTCCAGTGTCCTCTATCTGTGATTTCAGAACCATGAGCAAGCTTTGGAGGTGAGGAGATCGGAGGCTGGAATCTCTGCAGCTCTCTGGACTCTGCTACCTCCAGCTCAGACACAGTTACATCGAAAGAGAGAGCCCGGCACATGCACCAGTGTCCATAGCTCGTGTGCCTTGCAGAGAGAGGACGGACACGGAGATCGTTCTGCGGGGAAACTCCAAATGGAAGAGCGTTTTAATGGCAATGAAAACGCAGAGGGAGGAGGAGAGAATTCTATTCAGCAGCACCAGCAGCTGATGGAGCCTCTTAATTGTCATGGACACCTGGACGGAGGAGACAAACCAGGTAACTTAGGGCTTGTCTGCACAGAGAAATTTACCAGTATAATTATACCATTGTAGTTATACCAGTATAACTCCCTGTGTGGACACTCTTATTCTGGAATAAATGTATCTCCATGGGGAGCTACCCCGGTATAACCGTAGTGGTTTAATATTACCGGCATGGCCTGTACCAGTAAATTCTCCCATGGAGACAAGCGCCCTTAACCCTCACTCTCTAGGAAATGCTTAGCGGGAGAGACAGAGACTAAGGGCTTGGCCACATGGGAAAGTTATCCCTGTACAAGCTAAGATGTGACTTTAAAGGGATATACCTACGCCAGCACAACCCCCATGTGGACTCTCTTATTCTGGTCTGTGCGTATGCAACTCTCTAGTCCAGTGGTTCTCAACCTATTACCATTGTGGGCCGCATCCCATACGACCTGTGTGACCCTGAGGATGTCACGTGGGCCGCAGCTCTGTGCTGGCTGGGCCATAGCTTAAGAACCACTTGTCTGGTCAGCGTGTGTTACAGGTCCCCCCGTGCCAGATCCACAGAGGACTGGAGTCTGTTCCTGCCTCCAATGTGCTAGTTTGGCTCAAGCTGTATCAGCTCATGCTTTCAGCGCTGGAGGTCTGTGGTTTGATTCCTGGTGTGGTTGGCAAAGATGGGGTTATCACCTGTAGAAAAAGCTTATAGTACCTTGATACCTATATAAATGTGTTCACACTAGGAGGGGGCTGTACTGGCATCATTAAAGGAATACAAATTTTTGTGCAGTTAATGCCTTAGTTCCCAAGAGAATCAGTGTCCTGCACCTTATCCTGAATCTCTGATAATAGAACGGATCCCTACATTATTGTTGTTTATATTACCACAGCACCTAGAGGTCCTGCTGAGATCAGGACCCCTGCCGGAAGGCTGTGCCTTGTTCTGGTATTGGCCATTGCCCAGCATGGACCTGAAGTACTTTCTGTGGTTTAGACACACAGACCTGGGAGTCAACTCTTCAAAAATCTAGGGCCTTGCTCCGGTGCTGTGGGTTGAGAGTAGGGAATGTGCTTCCCTAGAGAAACTGTGGGGACTTGTGGTTAAGGCACTGGATTAAAACTAAAGAGAATTGGATTCAATTCCTCGCTCTGACTTCCTTTGTGACCTTGGGCAAGTCACTTAATCTTTCTATGCCTCAGTTCCTCAACTGTAAAATGGGGAAAGTAAACCTTCCTTTATGTGTCTTGTCTATTTAGATTGTAAGCCCTTTAGGGCAGGGACTGTCTCTCCCTGTGTATCTGTGCAGCTCTTGGCTCAATGGGGCCCTGATCTCAACTGGGACAGGGGCTGTCTTTTGCTGTGTGTCTGTGCAGCGCCCGGCACAATGGGGCCCTGATCTCAGCTGGAGTCTGTAGATGTTACTGGAAATCAGCCACTGTTGTCTGCAGTGTACTTGTAGCCGTGTGGGTCCCAGGACATTACAGAGACAAGGCGGGGGAGGTGATATATTTTATTGGACCAACTTCTGTTGCTGAGAGAGACACGCTTTTGAGCTTACACAGAATTGAAGAAGAGCTCTGTGTAGCTTGAATGCTGTCTCTTTCACCAACAGAAATGGGTCCAATAAAAGCTATTACCTCACACATCTTGTCTCACTGGAAATCAAATCATTTCCTTTATTATTTAGATAACACCGCTTCCCCGAAGAGCATTAATTGTTTTTCTCTCCCTATTTTAGGATATTCATGTAACTGCAAGTTCAAGAAACGTGCTCTCGTAGTTGGAGTCCTCTTAGTTTTGATCATTATCATCATTGCTCTGGCTGGTGAGTTCCCAGCCCTCGGTCTCTGCACTTCCTGTTTCACCTTGGAGCGATCACAGTTGCACATTCGCACCTCCTCAGCCTCCAACTTCCGCTCCTTGGCCCTCTGACTACTTCATCACTGGCCCTTTAAATCAGCTCTCTCGTGTTACCCAGGGGTGACCATCCCTGTGCCTCTGCTGCAATGAAAGGATTGCATTTCGAGCACCCCCGGGAATTCAGGAAGTCAGCGCCTATGGTAGAGGAGGCCAGAGATTTGCCATAAACAGTGTCTGAAATCGCTGTGACAATCAGTAACATGAAATGGCATCTAGGTGTCACAGGGGAACTGGTCCCTTTAAGGGGAGATGGGGCCAGCCCCACCCCTGCTGTAGTTAATTAGTTGCTTCCTAGCCTGAGGGAGGGGGACTAAGGAGGGTCAAGTGAGAGCTTAATCACCTGGGCCTTATAAAGGAACTGAGAGCCGGACCCACAGGGAACAGGCAGGCTCTCTTGGAAGGTCTTGAGCAAGGGTCTGTAAGGAAAAGGGCTAGGAACTGGGTGTAGAGGGTGAGCTGATGGGAAGTTCAGGGGGACATCTTTGTTTGGGACTTCTTAATTTGGACCCTTGGTAACCTGGAACGGGATACGTTTGTTGTGGACTTGAATGGAGGGTGAAGCCACATCTGAAGCACAGAGCAGTGGCTGGGAAGCTGAGGAGAGGGAACCTTGGAGAGGGAAACTGAGGCCCGGAGCGGCAGCTGCACTATCCTTAGACAAGAGGGGGCATTATGGGTCAGCCACACCCCAGGGACAGTAGGTTTTAATGCCGTGCCACCGTATCGAAGCATGACTGATCATCACAGCCTTTTTCAAACTCTTCCTTTTTCACTCTGTAACGTGTGACTCTCAGGCCTGATTTATACTTGGAAATAGTACCAGTATAACAGTGTCAGGGGTGTGATTTATTCCTGATACGATTACGTCGGTATTACCTCTAGTGTGGACACGGTTATAGTGTGAGAAAGGTGCCTTACACCAATATAGCGTATTCCCTTTTCCCATACAGGAATAGCTATGCTGCTGTGGGCACTTTTATACTGGCATAATCACATCCACACTAGGGGGTGAGATGGCTTAACTTCTATCAGGATCACTAAAGCAATACAACTTTCTAGTGTAGACAAGGCCTCTGTCTCATGTGGAGGTAGAGTGCGCTGGAACAATTTTTCTATTGGGGGTGCTGAGAGCCATTGAACCAATCTGTAGACCCTGGATATGATGGAAACCACTTCAAGCCAGGGGGTGCAGCAGCCCCCCTAGTTCCAGCACCTGTGGTGCACTGAGCTGGGTTCAAACCTGGGGCTGGAAGCTTTTCTGCTGTTCTTGCTGCGTTTTAAACCGAGAGCGATATTGCCTTGATGGCCCGCGTCTCGGGGGAGCGCGTCACCTGCGCAGTAGGATGCAGGATTTGGAGATGTTCCGTCCTTTCAGGAAAATGCGAGTGTAACTCATTCACCTGCCCTCCTAGGAAGTAATGCAAAGAACCGAAACAGACTCCTCAAAATATGAGTCCCCAGCCCCCCCCTGCCTAAATCGCTCCTGTGATCTGCAGCCCTGGGGATGGGCTCATCGCCCCCTCTGCACATTCGTGTCTGTTCCCAGCCGACTCCACAGCGTGGGGTGGGGGGGGATCATGGGAGAATCAAGGGTGGGGGAGGGCCAAAGTTGCCCTCTCAGCATTGCCTCGGAGTCTGTGACAGGAGAGGAACGTCCGTCCGGGCTGGGAACTGGCTCTGAGTGGCACCTCCCCACTGCCCATGTCACCAGCCTCCCCTGGCAGAGGCCGGGCCATTCCCTGGGGCTTTGCTGGTGTGGGGTGCCTGGGGCTAGGGCAGAGGTACCAGCCCTGACTCCCATAGCACTCCCAGAGCAGCTCCCCTGCATTTACAGCTAGGGAACCGTGACCCCTGCCTGGAGACTAGGGGGATGGTGGTGTCTCCCAGACTACGTATCCCCTCGGGAGGAGGTGGTGGTCCAGGCCCAAGATTTCCTATTTCATGCTGGGAGTTTGACTGTGATTTGGGATCATTTCTCAAGCCCTTTTTTGTCCCTCAGATCCTCCGGTTGGTTTAATGAGGGGCTCTAGTTCTGAGAACATTTATTGCCCCTTACCCCCCTCCTATACAGAGAGGGAGAGAATCTCTGACCCTGTTTGACTTTCTCATTTTCAGTGGTAGTGTCTAACCCACCGTCCGCTGGTCCTGATCCTCCGGCTGCTGCTCGCTGCTGCCTGGACGGCTGGGTCGGGTTCGGAGGGAAATGCTATTATTTCTCTGAGGCCGAAGAGAACTGGAATAACAGCCAGAGCAACTGCTCCTCCTTCGGTGCCTCCTTGGCTGCGATTGACACCCAGCAGGACATGGTGAGAGAGAGACGCTTTCAGACTTTAGAGCAGTGGTCCCCAAGCTTCTGAGGGTTGTACCCCCCCCCATCATTCCCCTCCCCCCCCACCAGAGGTGGAGGTTCCTGGAAGTGGGTCTGATCGCCCCCATGCTGCTGGGAGCCCCCCAGCCCGAGGCTCCAAGCTGCTAGTCCGGGCTGGGCTCGGGAGGGACAGGACTTGCTCTTCCCCAGCACAGCTGCTTGCGGGCGGGAGTTGAGGGGGGAGATCTGACCTACCTCTGGGTACCTCCGGAGCTGCTGCCCAGCCCTGGAGCTTCCTGCAGCTGGGGGAGGTACCCGGAGCTGGGTCTGATCTCCCCGGAGAGCAGCTGTGCAAGGGAAGTGTAAGTCCTGTCCCACCCCATCCCAGGGACTAGCAACAGGAGTCGGGGGCACAGTAGGAGCCCCCAGCTAGGGTGCCCCCAGCCCTGCACTCCCCCCCGCACCCCCGGCATAGGTAGATTTCACGGAGGAGGTCTGATTTCATGGTCCATGATGCGTTTTTCACGGCCGTGAATTTGGTAAGGCCCCAGCCGTAACCTTAGCGAGGGGGGCTTTGCTGTGGCTGGCAGCGAGAACAGCACTGCAGACAGCACTAGGCCCCGTCAGCAGCACAGAGAGACTCAAATGCAGGTTGTGACGGGATGGGAGGGATAGTTCAGTGGTTTGAGCATTGGCCTGCTAAACCCAGGGTTGTGGGTTCAATCCTTGAGGGGACCATTTAGGGATCTGGGGCAAAAATTGGGGGATTGGTCCTGCTTTGAGCAGGGGGTTGGACTAGATGGCCTCCTGAGGCCCTTCCGACTCTGATATTCTATGATGAATATCTTCCTCTTTTGGAAAGGCTTTCATTAAGCGCCATAAAGACCTCTCTGAGCACTGGATCGGCCTCCGGAGGGAACCGGGTCAGCCCTGGAAATGGACCAACGGCACCGAATTCAATCACTGGTGAGTTCTCTTTCTTGTCAATGGGGGGCCCTATCAGGGAAGTTGGCTTAGCTACAGATGTGACGAGTTAGCTGCCTCCCAGCTGATGGGGCTGAGGCCAGGGATCACAAGAGAGGATCAGGTGACTTGCAGGCTTAGATCAAAGGCCAGCAAGCTGCTCCGCTGAGAGCTGCAGGGAGCAGGTAGGTGCTTGCTGGAAGCCCGGTTTAGTTCTTTGCTTTATGTTGAACTGTTTTGAGTAGTAAAACATATCCCTGAGGAAATGGACAGAACTGCTGTTGTAACTTGAAAGGATACCTCTGAGACAAGCCTTAATAGCTCAGCTGATTACAGCTGGACTTAACCCAACCCTACTAAGGCTGTTTTCAATGTCCACACACAACTGTTTTGTTGCTGACCGTTTTAACAGAAGCATCAAGCCAGCATACTTCCCGCATCGCCACTGGATGAAGTCCCAGATCCTGGGGCAGATAGTTGCTATCACGGATTGCTGGCGTCGTGAAAGAAAAATTCAACCCCCTTCCTCAAATTTAGTCTTCTCCTTCATGTCCCCAAAATGGGAGAGACAAAAGTGATGCATCCCCTTCCCAGTGACCAACATTTCAACTGCTTGCTGGGTCCCCAAACTCAGTATTTTCCTAGATAAGAAAAGCCCCAGCTCTCCCTAACCTAGCTGCTTAAACTTCCCAGCTCCCCTTGACAACTTCTGTGATGCAATTGTGTTTGGAACTTTGCACCAAAATTTTGCATCACAGTGAAATTAAAAATCGGAGAGCAGCGTTTAATGTGAACCATAACAAGGGCTGTTAGATGAACTAGACTATACAAAAGTGAAAGGGGACAGTGCTACATAATTTAGAGGCCCTTGCCGCTTGCTTTCTGTCCACTGTGCTGCACAGAATACGAAGCCTTGACTTTAATTCTGTGGTGCTTGCAATGCAGGTTCGCAGTCAGAGCGCACGGTGAGTGTGCGTATCTGAATGACGAAGCCGTCACCTCTTCCTGGTGCGACACGGTGCGATACTGGATCTGCAGCAAGCCTGTGGGACTTATGCCGAGAGAGCAGAACGGAGCGCGAGGGCAATCGGAGACGTCAGAGCTCAGCTGAAGTGCTACTGTATACACAGGGACACCCGCACACCCGCCCCGACTTTTCTACTCAACCTAATTGTATCAATTTAGATCGAACTCGATACATTTTTTTAAAATGCACCTTATGTTTTTAAGGCAGCAGAGGGGTGGGGGCGCTAACGACCTGCTGTATCTTGTTTCTATGCAAGTGAAGGTGGGCCAGAGCCTCTCGGCATCTGCTTGTTCCTCAGTGATACCAAGATTTTGGCAAATTCTGAAGCACCAGGCAGACTCTCAACTCCATATCCTTGCCGTCTGTCAGAGGGAAAACAGTTGCATTGGGGATTCTCTGTACCTAGGTCCAGCTCATAGGCGCCAACTCTGTGCCTGTGTGGGTGCTCTGGGGCTGAAGCATCCATGGGGGGAAAAAAACAGGGGACGCTCAGCACCCGCCACCCACAGTGGCTGCATGGCTCCCTGGCTGGCTGCGGATCAGCTGTTCTGGAACCCGTGGGGCTGGCTGTGGATCAGCGAGCGGGAGGCACTCAGGGGAGGGGCGGAGAGGAGCGAGTGGCAGGTGGGACCTCAGGGCAGGGGGTGGGAAGAGCTGGAGCAAGGGTGGAGCAGGGGTGAAGCCCCCACTGGAAAAAAAACAAAAGTCAGTGCCTGTGATCCAGCTGCTGACACCCTGCACTTTAAATCCATCAATGTGACGAAAGAGAAGTCGCTGCTGTTTGCCCTTCAGAGGGTACAATCATTATATTTGACAGTGCCACACCTGCCCCCCACTATGAGTAGGGCCCTACCAAATTCATGGTCCATTTTGGTCAATTTCACAGCATAGGATTTTAAAAATTGTAAATGTCATGATTTCAGCTATTTAAAGGAGCTGGGGGGGGGGTTTGCAGGGTTATTGTAGGGGGGGGTTGCAGTACTGCTACCCTTACTTCTACGCTGCTGCCCGCAGAGCTGGGTCCTCAGTCAGCAGCCGCCGCTTTCCGGTCACCCAGCTCTGCAGGCAGCAGTGCAGAAGTAAGGGTGGCAATACCGCGACCCCCCCAAAATAACCTTGCAACCCCCCTGCAAACCCTTTTGGGTCAGGACCCCCCAATTTGAGAAGGGCTGGTCTCCCCTGTGAAATCTATATAATATAGGGTAAAAGCACACAAAAGAGCAGATTTTACAGGGGGAGACCAGATTTCATGGTCCGTGATGCATTTTTCATGGCCGTGAGTTTGGTAGGGCCCTACCTATGGCAGGCGCTGTCCTTGGCCTGAGGAACTTACAACCCAAGCCGATGAAACGGGTAGGGACGAGATACAAAGCGAGCATGATGATGGTTAGGCACAGGTCGTAAGTTCCAATGAAACCAGCGTGTGTGGATCCAAAGTCCATCTGCAAGGTTCTTTGAAATTGGCTTTTATTTCTGTATAATTTTGATGCATATTTTTTCCACTTACAGAAAAATGTTGACAGGTTTCGGAGGGGCGGCCGTGTTCGTCTGCATCAGCAAAAACAACGAGGCGTCCTTGTGGCACCTTAGAGACGAACACATTTATTTGGGCAGAAGCTTTTGTGGGCTGGAACCCACTTCATCAGATGCATTTTTTAAAAAAACATTTTTTTAAAAACTGTTATGCTCTCATCTGTTTGGTTTTTGTCTGGTTTTCTCTTTCCTCTAGTTTCTGGGTTTCTTTCTTTCTTTTTTTTTTTCCCCCTTGCATTCTTGCCTCCACCACAGTCTCTGTCTTCGTTGGGTCAGAGCTGGGGTGGGGTGAAGGCTGTGCAGCTCATCCCAGTGAATTGAGGCTGTGCTAAGCCTGGGGATTCCTCTTTTCATTCATTGCTCTCCTTACCAATGCACACATCCAGACTGGCTATCAGTAAAATTAATGATCTTGCATTTAATTACAGGTTTCAGAGTGGCAGCTGTGTTAGTCTGTATTCGCAAAAAGAAAAGGAGGACTTGTGCCACAAGTACTCCTTTTTCTTTTTGCATTTAATTAGCACCCTTACTCTCCCTAAAGATCCCAAGCACCTTAGAAACAAACGAAAGACCTAGCTCACAGAGATGTAGTCACAGACCACTCAAGTGGAGTGGAACGTAACAGCAGCTATGCCAGCAACATGAGTCAGCAGCATTGGAAAAGCCAGAAAGGCCTGTGTCCCGCAGATACTTTCACTCAACGTTGAATGAGTGAGACAGGATCTTGGAGCTGGATCTTGGAGCTGGCCAGGAGAACAAGGCTAACATTCCTGCTCCTAGGAAAAAGGACTTTATATGGTATGAAGCCATTAGTGCAACAGCCCACAGACAGGCATCTCATGCTAGCCCACCATACAGCTGTTTATCATCATATTACTGGAAAAACAATATGAAGCTACGGAGAATCATGGAAACAAAAACGGTTCAGATCAGCTAAAGGCTGAATCTGGACTGGAATTTTCCTGGGAAACGTGGAGTGATTTGAACACGGGGTCGCTGATTGACAACCTAACTATACAGGGGTTTTTCACAATCCCGGAAGTCTTCCAAGCCGGGCTTTTCAAAGGTCCCTGAGCCACTGATCTTGCCCAAATAATTTAATTCTTCCTTGGGTGCCTCTGCAAAGGGCTCGGGCTCACCTGGTATCCAAAATACAAAAGGCAGGAGGGCCGTGAGACCAAGGGCTGGATGATGACCTCCTGAGGTCTTGTCCAACCCTAATCCTCTATGATTCTACATGGGGTGGCCGCTTGTCACGTCCCACCGGGCACATGCTGCTCTGTAGGGGGGTACTGGCAATAACAGGCCATTCATGAGGCCCTTGGCTTTGCACCCCGGTTGGCCCTGGGGACACTGGTGACCTGTCTGAACATGGGCTCTTGCCCTGAGAGATCTGGAACTGGCGGTGACGGTCCATAGGAGCTGGCCTGGCTCCGGCGGATGCCAGGCTAGACGGCCAAGGGGGGTTGTCAGGAGCAGGGCAGGGACTGCCTGAGCGCTGCCAGCCCCGCGGTGAGAGGCAGGAGCCCTGCCCTGCAGTGGCTCGGGCGGCCGCCTGGCGTCCCCGCGCTGCACAGCGCCCGGGGCGGGCGAGGCCCCTGGTCAACAGCCGAGGCCAGGCTGCAGCCGAGCCGGGTGGAGAGCGCGGGCTGCAGCCGGAGCTCGGTAAAGCCGGGGCCAGGGGCGGCCGGGAGGGGCGGGCGCCGCAGCGGGGCCGGGGGCCGGGCGGGGTGCGCAGCTCAGCGGGCCCGGGGCGGCTCTGGGCTCGCTGCAGCCAGCCCGGTCGGCTCCCCTCCAGCGGGCTCAGCGGGGCGGGTGCGGGCAGCAGCAGCCCCCCATCAGCCGGGCCACTGCAGCGGGGGTGCACAGCTGCAGCCCGCGGGATCTGCCAGGCCCCCAGCCAGCTCCGGGAGAGGGGTATGGTGAGCTGGTGGGGGAGGGGTGATCCGTGTCTGTGTAGGGCTGTGTGTGTGTGCGGGGGTGTGTGTGTGATCAGTGTCTGTGCGATGGGGTGTATGGGGGGGGGATTGGCTGCTTCCTGTGCAGGGCTCTGTGTGTGTGACAGGGTGGATCTGATTTATATCCTGTTTTAATTCATGATTTAAATCACTAGTCAGGAAGGCTCGATTTAATCATGGATTTCTACCTAAAAGTGCATTCTTGTTGGTTTTTTATAACCTGAATACATATTCTTCACAACTCAGAGATCGATGTAGGTTTCATTTTTAGAAGGTACACACTGTACATTTTTAAAGTGATTTATTTTGAAAACTTTTCAGATTAGTTTTACTATCAGGCAGTGAATGATTGTTTGGTTATTTCCTTTACCAAAGGTAACTGAAGCTGATAGTTATGAAGTCATTGGGAGGTGAACTATTGCCAGTTCAACAGGTTAATCATTGGTTTCAGAGTAGCAGCTGTGTCAGTCTGTATTCGCAAAAAGAAAAGGAGGACTTGTGGTACCTTAGAGACTAACCAATTTATTTGAGCATAAGCTTTCGTGAGCTACAGCTCACTTCATCGGATGCATTCGATGAAGTGAGCTGTAGCTCATGAAAGCTTATGCTCAAATGAATTTGTTAGCCTCTAAGGTGCCACAAGTCCTCCTTTTCTTTTTAGGTTAATCATTAATATTTGGCGGTTTTTCTTGCCAGGCTGTATTAGGAGGAGAACATTACCAGACAGACATTTAAATTGTTTTATTTAACTAAAACAACAACATTATGTATTCTGGATTTTTTTCTTCAACAGCAAACATAATATTTAACAAAACAAGCATGATTTTTTGAGTTTAGTTAAACATTCACTTTTTTTAAAATCAGGTTTGTTTTTGTTAAAATTGTTTTTAACGAAAATAGTGAAATGAAATATTAAATCGACTCTGTCAGCCAGGTCAACATGAGAAACTTAAAATATTGCCTTCTGCAGCTAACTCAGTCGTCTTCACCTTCATTTTCCTGTTGGTTCATAATCTGGAAAAGAAAAACAAGCTTTCCTGCTTTGTCAGGTCCCAAACGATTTCTCA
The DNA here is from genome assembly GCF_015237465.2 of Chelonia mydas. Taxonomy (NCBI): domain Eukaryota; kingdom Metazoa; phylum Chordata; order Testudines; family Cheloniidae; genus Chelonia; species Chelonia mydas. The sequence continues at coordinate 40,004,066 of NC_051254.2, read as the reverse complement.
ATTTGGAATGAATTAGTCCAAAGGAAGAGAATATTCTTTCTACACCGACAGAAGAAGCTACTGCTGTTCAAAGTGAGATTATCACTTCAACAGTCTCTGAATCCAAGTGCTTAAGTGACTTCCACCAGTTCACTGGTGTGACTTTCTTTAAAACATCATCAGCAAACGTATATTTCTTGAATAGTTCACCCATAGCTCTGAAGTTTATTATAGTTGGCATTATGGAGGGATGATTGCTGGATGTCCATGTCATAGCCAACTCCTCTTCTTCAGCAGTTAAGGTTTGACCCTGCTACCGAGTATTGAGAATATTGGCAAGAAAATGAGCCGGAGATAGTGCTTGTCCCATCCGTTTTTTTAATGCGTGTAATTTAACTCTGTCATTGCATATTTCTCTTTTTAAGATCTCCCTCAGTTCCTTCTAAACTTTGGCTGTGACAGTGCCATCTATTTGTTCACAAACTGTCATCAGATTAGGCCAGTTCTTGATACAGTGCTCAAAACAGTCCACTGCTGAGTTCCATCGCACATCTTGTGGGAGAGTGAGCTTGGTTCCTCCCACTTTTTTCAGAGCAGCTGCTTCCAAGTGGTTGTTAGGGAAGTATTTTGCAATTTCATCAACATTAGCCTTTATTTTTGGAAAACTGAAGTCTTTGGCTAGGCGGTGCATCAAATGAGCACTGCAACCGTATGTTGTTAGCTTGGGACTCTCTTCTAAATAATTTCTTCTCACCTTGGATACATTTGCAGCATTGTCTGTGACCAAGCTGCGTACTAGATATTTGAATTTTTTCCCCACAGTTTGTTATAGCTTTTACTGTTACTTCTTGTAAGTATTCTGCTGTGTGTGCATTTCCTGATGTATCAATTGTTTCTGTAAGGAAGACATTCCCTTCTTCTGTTGTCACACAAGCACATATAACAGGATCATTGTGGACATTGCTCTACCCATCAAGACTCAGGTTAACAATTTTACCCTCTCGACCTTTTGCACATTGCTCAATTCTCTTTCATACACTTTATCCAGCAATTCGCCTGCGACATTCTGCTCTGTTGGGTGGACAGTATCCTGGTCTTAATGACTGAACCATGTTAATGAAGTGTTGGTTCTCAGTCATACGGAAAGGAGAGTCTGTTGCATAAACAAACCAGAAAATTTTTTCATCAATTACCTCTCTTTGCAATCTGCTGGTTACTTATCACAAACATGGTTGTTTCTAGATGATGGAGAATTTTTTTTCTTTTTGCTACAGGTGATACACTGTGGCTATGTGACATATACGATGTGACTGAAACACTGTCCTTGGCGGATAACTCTGAAACTATAGAAAATGATGATGATCTTGAAGGTGGACAGTCTTCAGAACCCTTTGTTTGTTGAGGATGGATTCTCCTGAACAAAATAAGTCAATGCAGTTATTAATTATTATTACCATATTGCTCATCATTTAGTATTGCTCATTGCATTCACTGACACTCTACTGCTTGAAAGGTGAAATTGTAAAAGGAAGATCTGCTTATTTCAGCTCTTTCTTTTTTATCACAACTGCATCTAAAATGATAGTACCACAGAGTAACAACTGTATTTTTTGCTCAAACATGAGAATTCAATAATAGTTCAGAGGAAAGACAGGCAGTCCTTAAGAAAGAAGTATGAAGTTTACCAACCTGAAGATCCTGCATGTTCAGACGTGTTCCTTTCATCATCTTCAAGGCAGCTTCCTCTTGAGAAGGAATGCTTCTCATGATGTTGTTTCATTCAGGCGACCAGGCCTTGCATTTCTTTTGCATTTTGCACGCATGTCTGTCTTACCCACAGGTAGAGTAACTTCATTAAAATATTCCCAAACTGGGTCTCTTTTACGGCCTGCTGCCATTATAGGTTTTCCCTTCTAGTGAGAGAATGGTATGGTAATCTCAAATCAATGAAGGCTACACTCGGAAAGACCTCAAGACTTCTGGAATATGCTGCTCAAACAATTTCACTTTTGTTTCTACTGCCTGTCTCTCCCTTCTCACATTTATCTCCAGATGTCTTCTCCTTGTCCAGATCTATTCCACCCCCAACAACCTTCTATTCATTGAACTTTTTAAAACTTTGCACTTTTAGAGAGAGGTAAGGGATTGACTCTGTGTACACAAATTTGCAGAGGGACAATAGAGTTGAGGTCTGTTATTTCTCACCTCTGTATATTATTTATTTTAAAATATTTTTGCTGTTAACAAGCATGTTACCTCTGAAGACACAAATCCACAGTTTGATAAGTGCAGCGCTAACCATCTCTGATGGTATCTTCTAGACGGACCACTGAGTCCCATTGGGTAGCTAGAAAGATTAACCTAAATAATCTATACAGAAGTCTGTGAAACCCCATAAGATTGGGTCCCTAATCCATGAATTATTGGAACTCATTTACAAAACTTTTCTTACATGTTACATGAATATATTGTCTCATACTATAGAATTAGAATTTATAATCCCTATTCCATGATGAGAGATCTTTGAGCTATAATGTATTATAATGTATAATTAAAACTATTTTTAGATAGGTTTTTTCCTCAAAAAGCATTTTATCAAAAAAATCCAATTTTTTAAAAAAAATCATTGATTTTTATCTACCCTGAGCTACTATAAGGTGGGTGCGGAACTGGTTGGAAAACCATTCCCAGAGAGTAATTATCAGTGGTTCACAGTCATGCTGGAAGGGCATAATGAGTGGGGTCCCGCAGGGATCAGTTCTGGGTTAGGGTTCTGTTGACTATCTTCATTGAGTCAGATAATGGCATAGAGAGTACACTTATAAAGTTTGCGGATGATACCAAGCTGGGAGAGGTTGTAAGTGCTTTGGAGGATAGGATTAAAATTCAAATGATCTGGACAAACTGGAGAAATGGTCTAAAGTAAACAGGATGAAATTCAATAGGGACAAATGCAAAGTACTCCACTTAGGAAGGAACAATCAGTTGCACCCATACACAGTAGGAAATGACCGCCTAGGAAGGAGTACTGCGGAAAGGGATCTGGGGGTCAGAGTAGAGCACAAGCTAACTATGAGTCAACAGTGTAACACTGCTGCAAAAAAAGCGAACCTCATGCTGGGATTTATTAGCAGGAGTGCTGTAAGCAAGACACGAGAAGTAATCCTTCCGCTCTACTCCGCGCTGATTAGGCCTCAGCTGGAGTATTGTGTCCAGTTCTGGGCGCCACATTTCAGGAGAGATGTGGACAAATTGGAGAAAATCCAGAGAAGAGCAGCAAAAATGATTAAAGGTCTAAAAAACATGACCTACGAGGGAAGATTGAAAAAACTGGGTTTGTTTAGTCTGGAGAAGAGAAGACCGAGGGGACATGCTAACAGTTTTCGACTACATAAAAGATGGTTAGCAGGAGGAGGGAGGTAAATTGTTCTCTTTAACCTCTGAGGATAAAGAAGCCATGGGCTTAAATTGCAGCAAGGGCAGTTTAGGTTGGACATTAGGAAAAGCTTCCTGTCAGGGTGGTTAAGCACTGGAATAAATTGCCTAGGGAGGCTGTGGAATCTCCATCACTGGAGATTTCTAGGAGCAGGTTAGACAAACACCTGTCAGAGATAAGGCTTAGTTCTGCCATGAGTGCAGGGGACTGGGCTAGATGACCTCTCGAGGTCCCTTCCAATCCTATGATGAGGGGGAATCGGGAGAGGTGCTGATTTGCGATGGCAGCACCAGCGGGCGATTGCTCTTTGGCCAGCGGTAGCACTAAGAGCCGTTTGGAGATCAGGCCTCATGGGCCGGGCCCTGTATACGGGCAGAACGAAAATGCTCCTTGGGCCAAGGAGTTGGGGCGCTGTCCCAGGGGCAAGGCTGGCAGTGCAGGGGTCCCTGGGTGTGCTGTGGGGTGAGAGGGGTTTCCTCATTAGTGGGAGGCGTGTCCTCCCTAGGTCAAGTCCAGTGGGGTGATGCTGTCAGATGTTTCCAGCAGGAGCATGCTCAGGTCTCTGTGGCTCAGAAGACCACAGAGCTGTTCCCTGTAGAGCTCTGGTGGCCAGGCCGTGTGCTCTGAGGCTGGTGGGGGGCTCTTTCGGGAAGGCCCCCGCAGGGCCTGAGTACGCGGTCTGCTCTGGAAAGTGCAGGAGTCTCTGCCACCCCCTTGTGACCGAGGGGATCGGGGGTTCTGCCCCATGCCGTGGGGTCCCCGGTGGGGCTGTTGGCTCGCGGGATGTGGGGTGAGGTCACTGGCGCTTCCCTGGCTTGCTCCTTTGCAGGGAGCTGGTGTTCACCCCACAGGGTGGCACTGGCCAGGCCAGCTGTTTCCCACCCGCCCCGTTCAGAGGCTCAGTCCTGGCGCTGCACGGAGCCAGTTTGGTTCAAGGGGCTTTTATACCCCTGTGTTAGCGAGTGGCTGTGGGGCCACACTGGCACCGTGGCTTGGGGGGCCCGGGGGGGGTCGTCTCCCCTCCACTCTGATTGTTTGTGTCTGAAGTGGCCCTCCTGTGTTTCCACGGGCGTTTCCTGCCTGTCCCGTCCGTGCCAGCCCAGAGTGGTGGATGAACGCCGAGCTGGGCGGGTATTTACCTGGATCCCACCTGCTCTGTTCTCTCCCAGCAGGGCCCCAGTCCCGATACTGGATGGAGCGAGGGGAGGAGCTGCAAGTCCCAGATCTCAGCAAACGCGAGGACAGTGAGAGCTGGCCGGGCCCCCAAACAGGTGAGGGATAAATAAGCCCAGTTGAGAGGGGTGGGGGCAGCTGGGACCCCCCACAGCCACCCCTGCAAGCCCAGCTCCTCTCCGAGGTTGTCACCACCCTCTCCCTGGTCTGTGTGCACCACGGCACCCATCCCACCACCTGCGCCAGGGCCCCCAGAACCATGCGAGAGCCGTGTCTTGGCTCTCACTGAAAAAGCAAATAATATTTCCAGCCCACACAGAGGCAAAGAAAGGCTTGTGAACCTGAGCTGGGTGGTGCTGAGTCGGCAGCAGCCTGAAAAAACTGCAAGAGGTGTGAGCGCCCCCTTCAATCCCCGCTCGGAAACCGGCTCCAGGGAAGGGCGGGGCCACGTGGGCAGTGCCTCGGGCTCTGACTGCCGTAGCTGGGGCCCTGTCCTCCTGTGGGGACGGCTCATGCCTGGTTGCCCATTTGTTCCTGCAGGTGAGAGGCTGGCGAGCGTGGCCGGGGCAGAGGATGCTGCACCGGGAAGGGGCGGCACCAGCGCTGATGCGGAGCTGGTGGGGGGAGCGTGGCACAAAGACCCTGCTGCGGGGGCAGAGGAAGCGGTGCCAGGAGGCGGCGCCAGGGTGGAGGAGGCGGTGCCGGGAGGCAGCGCTGAGGCAGAGCCGGCGCGGCACGGAGACCCCACCCTCCGGCGGCCCTTTCAGTGCAGCGAGTGTGGGAAGAGCTTCCGGCAGAGCGCCGCGCTGACCAGGCACCAGCTCCTGCACACGAGCGAGAGGCCCTACGTCTGCACCGCCTGCAGCCGAGGCTTTTGCGACGGCGCGGCGCTGGCCGCCCACCAACGGGCGCACGCGGGCGAGCGCCCCTTCCCCTGCCGGGCGTGCGGCAAGGCCTTCGCCAGCAGCTCGGCGCTGCTGGTGCATCAGCTCGTGCACACGGGCGAGCGTCCCTACCGCTGCGGGGAGTGCGGGCAGCGCTTCCGGCAGAGCGCCCACCTGGCGCAGCACCGGCAGGGGGCCCGCGCCGGCCCGCGCCCCCACGCCTGCCCTCACTGCGGCGAGAGCTTCGGGCTGCGCTGCCGGCTGGCGCGGCACCTGCAGGCCCACCGCCTGGAACGCCCCCACGCCTGCCCCGACTGCCCCCGCCGCTTCCGCCACCGCGCCCACCTGCTCCGGCACCGGCCGGCGCACACGGGCGAGCGCCCCTTCCCCTGCCCGGTCTGCGGCAAGGCCTTCGCCCTGAGCGCCACGTTGCTGCGGCACCAGCTGGCGCACACGGGCGAGCGCCCCCACCGCTGCGGGGAGTGCGGGCGCGGCTACACCCAGCGCTCCTACCTGCACCGGCACCAGCGCAGCGCCCACGCCGGCCAGCGCCCCCACGCCTGCCCCGAGTGCGGCCAGGCCTTCGCCGACCGGGCCAACCTCCTGCGGCACCGGCGGGGCCACGCGGGCGCCCGCCCCCACGCCTGCGCCGAGTGCGGGCGGCGCTTTGCCCAGCGGGCCAGCCTGGCGGAGCACCGCCGGCGGCACACGGGCGAGAAGCCTCACGCCTGCCCCCGCTGCGGGCGCCGCTTCCGCCACCGCTCGGCCCTGCTTCGCCACCAGCGCTCCCACACCGGGGGGCGCCCTTTCCGCTGCGGGCAGTGCGGGCGCGGCTACACCCGCAGCTCCAACCTGCTGCTGCACCAGCGGGTGCATGCTGCTGAGTGACGTCCCCGCCCCCCCCAGGACCATCGCCGGCATCCGGGGCCTCCCCCGCCCCTCGCGCTGGGATTCACGCCCTGACCAGAGTCCGCCCTCGTGCGTGGCCGCTCCCCGCCCGCTGCTCAGGAACGGGGGTGGCTGGGCCAGGCCTGCGTTTCCCGTCCAGGCACTGAGTGTGAGTGAAGCTGCACTGACGAGGGAGGACACTTCTTTGCCAAGCCCCCCTTGGGGCGCCGGGGCTGAGCTGGTTGTTCCCCCTGCCCCAGACACTGGTGCTGCGCCATGGGGCGGCCACAGCCAGGACCCTGTAGGAACGTCAGCTTGGCACACAAGGGAGCTAAGTGGCTGGAGTGTGACGAGACAGACGCTGGAGCTGCCCATACCCTGCCGGCCCTGCCCCACTGCTGCCCCCTCACTCACATCCATGTGCTCGCTCCCGCAGAAGTCGGCCGAGTCGGTCCTTCATCAGCTTCTCAATGATGTCACCGCGGCTCCAGCCGCTGAATGCCACCTTGCCGGGCAGGTAGCCCATGTCCTGCATGAGAGGGACGGGCAGGGTGAGGGGCCCACTCCTGCCAGCCAGCTGCGGCCGGGACTGGTCAGGCCAGGCTGCGCCCGCTGCAGAACAGAGCAAGACGTGGATTTGCCCTGGGTGCTTCGATGCAGCTGGGGGGCTGCTCCCCACAAGGGTGGCCATGAGATTTCCAACCCATCCCGCCGAGCAGGGCCTCCCCCACCTGGGCACAGCCCGTGCCCCAGATTGGGGCCTCCCACCCTCCCCACCTCTGGCCAAGCACAGCCCCCAGCCTCCCACGTCCTGCTGAGCACAGACCCCCTCTCCCCTCATTTCCTCCCCCTAGAGATTCCCAACATTCTGTTCGCTTTCCTGGCTGCCGCTGCACATTTAAGGCCGATCGTTATGGGTAGAATTGTCAAGGGGAGCTTAAGGCAGCACCCACTGGCTTCTAGGCTTTAACTCCCTTAGGAGTCCTGGACAATCCATCCTGCATGTTACTGACACGTACAGTGCCGATTCCGGGGTGGGATTCTCCACTGCCTTATGCCTAGTGTAGTCATTTGCATCTGTACCGGGGGTGAACAGTGAACGCTCCACTCAGCTACACCAGCAGTAGCATTTCACCCCCTGTAGGAGAGCCAGGTGCAGTGTGACTCAGTTTCCCCCAACTGCTAAGGTAGATTTAGGTGCTTTGGGGTGGCATAGACTCTTGTTTCTCATCAGAGGGCAAACTTCCAGCCAAAGCACCTCTTCCTTAGGCCACTATGAGGAGACACCCAAGCGCAGGGCTGCCTCTTTTTATACCCCTTCTGTTAATCACATGCTCCGTGAGGTCTTGCGCTCAGGGACCACAGCTCCAGAGTTCCCGGCCTTAAAGGGGCCAGGACCCATAGTGGACAGGCTGGTGGCACCCTGCTCTTAAAGGCCCAGCTAGCTCAGTTACACGCGCACCTCGGTGTAAATGACTGCACCAGCAGCCGGGCTATGGAGAACCACGTCTATTGTTCTTATGTTGGGTGCCAATTAAGGTGTACAGAATGGAGAGACACTGCCCCTTAGTGGTGGGGCAGATGGTAGAGTCTTGGAATGATTACAGCAGTGATTCTCAACTGGGAGTATGCGTCCCCCTGGGGTACGCAGAGCTCTTCCAGGGGGTACATCGACTCATCTAGATATTACAAGCTACATAAAAAGCACTAGTGAAATCAGTACAAACTAAAATTTCATACAGACAATGACTTGTTTATACTGCTCTATAGACTGTGCATTGAAATGTAAGTACAGTATTTATATTCCCATTGATTTATTTTATAATTAGATGGTAAATGAGAAAGTCAGCATTTTTTCAGTAATAGTGGCTGTGACACTTTTGTATTTTTATGTCTGATTTTGGAAGCAAGTCATTTTTAAGTGAGATTAAACTTGGGGTACTCAAGACAAATCAGCCTCCTGAAAGGGGTACAGTGGTCTGGAAAGGTTGAGAACCACTGGATTACCGCCTGGAAAGACTCTTGCTTCCAGTGATGATAAGCAGATGAAAAGAATGGGCCACTAATTTGGAACCTACACAAGGAACTACTTTGGGCAACGTATAGACAACCTGTGGAACTCCCTGCTGCAGGAGTCAGATGCAGGTGGATTAGGGTTGCCAACCCTGCAGGATTGTCCTGGAGTCTCCAGGAAATTAAAGATCCATCTTTAATTAAAGATTACGTCAGGTGATGAAATCTCCAGGAACATATCTATACAAAATTGGCGACCCTAAGCAGGATCTTTAGGACCGTTGACAATATTTGTGCAGTGGGCAGAGGTAAAGAGTTCTTTTTCACCGGTAGGTAGAACCTGACCTATTTAAGCAGTTGTCACCTGTACATAGAAGACTGGAATTGTCAGAAGGGCTCGGCTCCCACCATCGGGGCAAAAGCGTCTAAAGGGCTCAGGACCTTGAGTGCCATGATGGGCACTGAGACCTTTTGAAAAACTTGGCCCACTTATGTAAGTGCCTAATTGGGAACTGAAAACTCCAGCCCTAATGTTGAGTGCTGGGCCCTTGTAAACCTGGCCTGGAGTTCTTCTGTCAATAGGGGGGAGCCCCTCCAGAGCTGGGGTCATATCTGACCGAGTGGGAAATAGCTAAAATAATAATAATAATCTGGTTCTCTTCATCAGCACATCTCAAAGCGCTTCACAAAGCAGGTCGGCATCATTGTAACCAATGGGGAAACTGAGGCACTGGGTGGGGACGGGACTTGGCTACAGTCACCAGCAGGCTGGCGGCAGAACGGAACCTAGCTCACCTCAGGGCAGGGCCCGTCTAGTGCTCTAGCCACTGGGCCACACTGCTGCTGAAAGAAAACTCTTAATGGGGCCCAGTGGTCGTTCTGCCAGGCTGCGCTAGGGGGATGAAAGCCCGCACTCTAGTGCAGCCCCTGCTAAGTACCAGCGCCCAGGGTGTGGCAGGGTGGGGGTCTTTTGCTTTCTTCAGAAGCATCCTGCGTTGGGATACAGGACTAGACGGCTGGGGGATTTTCAGCGCTGCAGATCCAGGCATGTGGAGGCTCAGTCCAGCGGCTCCAGCTTGGCTCTTGGCTTCCCTCCAGGCGGTGCGGGGAGCAGCTGGCTGGCTTGTAAACTGCCTGGGGGGGTGGGGGGGAGGAGAAAGCGATTAGGTACAGGTGACTCCCCTGTGTGTGCTGCACGGGGCGGGCGGATCCGCCTCATCCCACGCCAGCTGAGGGAGTCATGGGGGGAGCTGGGTGAAAAATGACACTTATTTTTTGTAGGAAATTGTGAAAAATGTTTGTTTTAAAAAAATAAACACTGTCCCTGTTCCCCCCCCTCGCCCCGTCACAGCCAGGGCAGAGCCTCACATCTAGCTCTCTCTTCCTTCACACATGCACCCTCCTGTCTATCTAATTTCCAAAGTGCATATCCCCTCAGGATCTACCGGCAATCACCAAACAGCAGTTATGGAGAAAGCCAAGACCAAGGATGCACTGATCATAGAATCATAGAATATCAGGGTTGGAAGGGACCTCAGGAGGTCATCTAGTCCAACCCCTGCTCAAAGCAGGACCAATCTCCAACTAAATCATCCCAGCCAGGGCTTTGTCGAGCCTGACCTTAAAAACTTCTAGGGAAGGAGATTCCATCACCTCCCTAGGTAACGCATTTCAGTGCTTCACCACCCTCCTAGTGAAAAGGTTTTTCCTAATATCCAACCTAAACCTCCCCCACTGCAACTTGAGACCATTACTCCTTGTTTTGTCACCTGCTACCACTGAGAACAGTCAGATCCATCCTCTTTGGAACCCCCTTTCAGGAAGTTGAAAGCAGCTATCAAATCCCCCCTTATTCTTCTCTTCCACAGACTAAACAATCCCAGTTCCCTCAGCCTCTCCTCATAAGTCATGTGTTCCAGTCCCCTAATCATTTTTGTTGCCCTCCGCTGGACTCTTTCCAATTTTTCCACATCCTTCTTGTAGTGTGGGACCCAAAACTGGACACAGTACTCCAGATGAGGCCTCATCAATGTCGAATAGAGGGGAACGATCACGTCCCTTGATCTGCTAGCAATGCCCCTACTCATACATCCCAAAATGCCATTGGCCTTCTTGGCAACAAGGGCACACTGTTAACTCATATCCAGCTTCTCATCCACTGTAACCCCTAGGTCCTAGATCAGGTTGCAGAGTTTGAGCAAAAATGGAGTTTCACTAACTATTTGCATTCTGGGCCTTGCAAAGCCGGATTTAACCCAACACCAGTTTACTCCACTGGAGGATCTGGTCCAAGCCCCCTAATGGGCAATACACAGAGCTGGCGTGGCTCGTAGATGAGACCCAATCCTTTCCCCATGCCCTCCAGAGGCAGCCACGACCGTGGGAATCACTCACCTCTCCCACGATCAGCCCCAAGACACAAAGAACCAGGCCGGCTAAGCCAAGGTGGACGGCATTGGGCACCAGGCTGCCTCTGGCTCCATTCACTTTTCCCGAGTTTGTTGGTGCAGCTGCTGAGAGAGACAGAGGGGCATCTGAGAGACTGACTTCTCTGTAGGCCTGATCCAAAGCCCACTGATGTCTGGCTGCCTCCGTCATACTCACATGGTCCCCACTGCTGTAGTATCGGGGCGCCTCACACGCTTTAATGTGAGTGGAAACACTTTCCCTGGGTTTTAGATCAGGGCTTGTATCGTGATAAACCAGGGCTCAAGCTAGAGGGGATGTGGTGGGACAGCAAACATGCACCCTTCCTCTGCTACCTTCCTGTGCTCCAGATTCTCGACTTCCTTTCTCATTAAACAAACAAACCAACTGTGTTTTGGGGAAGTGAAAAATGTCTCTAGCCAGGTCGATGTTTGCAAGAAAAAATTAAAAATAAATAGACTGAAAAAAATTATGACTTTTAAAAATGGTCCGTTTCAAACACGTCAGAATAAAAACAACTCTGACATTTTGGAATTTGTTGTGGTTTTTATTTTTTGACCGGCTGTAGTGTTGAGCCAGCTAAACGCAGCTTGGTCTCAGCGTACTAAAACAGCTCATGTAGCGCCCGGGAAATGAAATGATTCAAGGATTAGAAAACGTCTTGTAGTGAGAAACTCAAGATGCTCAGTCTCTTTAGTTTATTGAGGAGAAGGTTAAGGGTGATTTGATCACCGTCTATGATGAGTAACTACGTTGGGAACTAAGATCTGACAACAGACGGCTCTTCAATCTAGCAGACAAAGGTACAACACGATCCAATGGCTGGAAAGTGAAGCTAGACAAATGCAGACTAGAAATAAGAACAGAAAACCGGCCATACTGGGTCACACCAAAGGTCCATCTAGCCCGGTATCTTATCTTCTGACAGTGGCCAATGCCAGGTGCCCCAGAGGGAATGAACAGAACAGGGAATCAAGTGATCCATCCCCTGTTGCCCATTCCCAGCTTCTGGCAAACAAAGTAAACATTTTTAATACTGAAGGTAATTAACTATTGGAACAACTGACCAAGGGTCATGGTGGATTCTCCATCCCTGGATCTTTTTGAACGATGATTGGATGTTTTGCTAAAAGATCTGCTCTCTCTCAACCGCAGCTAGTGGGCTTGAAGCAGTGATTAATTCAGGGATGTTCTCTGGTGGGTGTTATATGGGAGGTCAGACTGGATGATCACAATGGTCCCTTCTGGCCATGGAATCCAGGAATCTGACATATTCCCTGAAATACCTATAGGCTAGAGCAGGGGTGGGCAAACTACGGCCCGGGGGCTGCATCCGGACCTCCAGACGTTTTAATCCAGCCCTCGAGCTCCTGCCAGGAAACAGGGTCCAGGCTGGTGCTCCAGGTGGGGAGCGGGGTCGGGGACTTGCCCCGCTCCACACAGCTCCTGGAAACAGTAGCATTCCCCCCTCTGGCTGCTACGCATAGGGGAAGCCAGGGGACTCTGCACGCTGCCCCTACCTCAAGCGCCGCCCCCGCAGCTCCCATTGGCCGCGAACCACAGCCAATGGGAGCTACAGGGGTGGCGCCTGCGGACAGGGCAGCGCACAGAGCTGCCTAGCTGTGCCTCCGTGTAGGAGCCGGAGGGGGGACATGCCGCTGCTTCTGGGAACCATTTGAGGTAAGCGCCACCTGGAGCCTGCACCCCTGACCCCCTCCAGCACTCCAACCCCCTGTCCCAGCCCTGATCCCCCTCCCTCCCTCCGAACCCCTTGGTTCCAGCCCGGAGCACCTTTCTGCAATCCCCAATTTCATGAGCAATCATGGCCCGCCCATACAATTTCCATACCCAGATGTGGCCCTCAGGCCAAAAAGTTTGCCCACCCCTGGGCTAGAGAGCGAGCGCCGGGAGCTGTGTCTAGGATTCTGAACCGGAATCTTTGAAATCCAGGCTCACCGGCTCCCGACCACGGTTTGCGTGTCCTAGATTCCATGGAAAGTGCAAAGGAGCGGGGTGGACGCTCTGGATCAGGAGAAGTCCCTGGAACAAACCATTCTTCTCTCCTTTGGCTGATCTCTTCCATCTGTGCCTTTCCCCCACCCAATTCCTCCCCCCGCCCATCTAGATGTGCTCACACCACATGGAGACTCCTCTCCAGGGGCGGCGGATATCATAGGCCAGGGGAGGCCTATCATAGGCCCGCCTGTGCTCCACCCCAAGGCCCCGCCCTTGCACCCCTCTCCCCTGAAGCCGGCTGGGGCTCTGCTCCAGCCAGCAGCCTGGAGTTTGGGGCTTGGGCCAGCTGAGGAGGGCTGGCCGGTGGATTGGGACAGGAGGGCTGGGGCTCCTCTGGCCGCGGGGGTGGGGCCTTGGGCAGAGGAGGCAGGGCTAGGGGCTAGCCTCCACTAAGGGGGGGTTCCCTCGCTGCCCATATTCCTCTACATGTCTGTTACCTTTAGTCACTGTCAGGTTCACCTCTGCCTTGACAAACACATCCAGGCCTTGCACCGTTATCCGGTACGTCCCGGTGTCCGTGGGCTGCACACGCTGGATCACCAGGGAACCGCTCTGCAGAGAGACGTTTGCCTGCTGCTGATATTCCTTCGCCACCTTCACGCTGCGCTGGCAGGAGCTCTGCCACCCCTCGGGGGCGCTGCCTTTGCACCTGCTCAGCACGTAGGCCAAGACGGGGCGATCGCCGGAGAGGAAATCCCATTTGAGGTGGAAGAATTCCCCCGGCGGGGTAGAGAATCGCAGGGAGATGGGCAGGACGGCTGTCTGGTTGGTGATGGCGTGGACTGGATTCTCCGGAGTGGCTATCAAGAGAGTGGAGGAGGTACCTGTAGAACAGAGAAAGAATCACAAATTCTATAAAGCGGCTTTAAAATGCTGGCAAAGGTCCCCGATCAGCGATCCCTAGACACAGCTAAGGAATGAATTTCTCTCCAGCGTGCGTACAGCCCACCCACTGCTCCCTACCAATGTTCGTGAGCAAACTTCCACTTGGAAGGGAGAGCAACTAACGTAAAAAGGGGTTTTTCTCTCCATTTTTATGTCTGTTCTTCTCCCTTTCTTAGCTTTTTGCCGTTGGAAAAGAAGGACAGAACTGTTTTTAAAAGGACATATAGTTATATCCCCCCCCCCCACACCTCCCACCAGAAAAAAGGGAGGGGGGGAAGGGGAGAAAAAAACAAGCAACCTCTCACAAAAATTATTTCCTTTTCCAAACACCAAAACGAAGCAACGCTTTTTAAACGTTCAAAACGGAACCAGCCAAAAATATTGGTTTCATTTCCATTTTTTTGGTTGAAAAAATGAAAATTCCTGCAAACAATTTCCAAAGAAGCGAAACCCTGACCAAATTTCTCAAGCCACATTTATTTCGATTCTCTGACCGGCTCTAATGACAAGTAAAGTCCTCTACCAGTAGTTATGGTCACCGATAAAGTTCGACCTGGTCAGAACGTAGATTTTGGGCCAATATATTTCCGTTGGTTAGGGATGTGCTTTTTATACCAGTACTGCCCTTAGTGTGGCTGCAGTTCTACCAATATAAAGGCACCGCATACCAGTATAGCTCATTCCCCTTCCTGGATGGGACAAAGCTCTACCTGTATAAACACACTTATACCGCTATAACTGCGTCCATACCAGAGGGGCTGCACTGGTTTAACTAGACCAGCGGTGAATAGTGAGGAGGATTAATCACTCCTGAGAGATGGACTCTTCAGCACTCAAAGTCTTTATGGCACTGCGGGATCAGTCTTTCTAAAAGATACACTCTAGCTCAAGCTATGGGCGGGATGCAGGAATCCCTGGGTGAGCTCGTCTGGCCTGGGTTATACAGCAGGTCAGATTAGATGTCCATATTGGGCCCTTCTGGGTCAGAATAATCCATGACAGAGGTTCAATCTCAGTTGTAGCATCGAAATCGCTGTTCTCTTATGTAACAAACCATCCCCCCCTTTGCTACAGGCCGTTCCTCCTCCTCCCTTCTCGTTTATCTTAGCCTCCCTACAGCCTTTGACACAAGCATGGATGGATCCCGTCCAACCAGGTCCTGAGACAGTCCGCACTCACCCATGAAGGCAGAGAACAGTAACATGGCGCCGGTGATCATTTCCCTGGGCCACAGGTCCCCGCGCTGCGTGGGAATTAGTCACACCTCAAACTGTAGCCCGGGCCTGAGCTTTGGAAAAACAAAGAAATTTCTCCTTATCCCAGCTGGTGTCCGGGTGGCAAGGAAAGCTCCGGGCATTTACCAAGCACACGGAGCAGGGCTGGTTTTGTCTGAAATGCACCCGATGTAACGGTCACTCTCTCTCTCAAGAACCAAGGATGTGGTCTGGCGTTAGTGACTCCAGGGCTCGCCACAGGATGTCACAGGCCTGTTCGGGGGTACAGCAGAAACGGCCAGGTTCTGAGAACCAGCTCACGGGTGTCCAACAAAGAGATGGGACAAAACGACAAAGCTGCCCGGGCAGCTACACTTGGTTAATGGGGGCTGTTGTTTTACTGGGGTTGAAAGGGTTAGGCCTTAATAAATTGAAGTGGTTGCGTGTCTTGGTTATCTGTGAGGCTGAAAAGGTCAGATCCTCGCTGTTCTAGGTCCAGGACGCAGGGTTGGGGTTGAAGTTGGGAGTGGAGGGAAGGGAGCTAAGCAGTAGCTCCCCCATTGCTGGGACTGTCCAGGGGACTGGTTCAGCCATGACATAACTCAGAGCCAGGGCCGTCCCTAGATATTGTGGTGCCCTATGCAGTTCCCCCGTGGGGGGGACGGGACATTCCTAGGCCTCTGCAGGGGGGGTGGTGGTGACTGAGCACAAGGTCTGTGGGGGGCAGGAGCAGGCCTGGGGGGCAGTGGGAAACCCGCCCCCCAGCATGAGCAGGCGGAGCAGAGTGGGTTGGAGCCGGGTCGCTCCACTTCCCGCCACCCGGTGATTGCAGGGCAGGCCCGACCCCGCACTAACGGGGCAGCAGGAAGTAGAGTGACCCGGCTCCAGCCTGCTCCGCTCTGTTCCCCCGGCTCCCAGCCTTGGGATTTGGGGGGCAGGGGGGAACCACCCCCCAGCACGAGCCAGCGGCACAGAGCAGGCTGGGGCTGGGTCACTCCACTTCCCACCGCCCAGTGAGTGCAGGGTGTGCCTGACCCCTGCTGCAGTCCCCCGGGACGTAGCTCAGGGGAAGGGGCGGAGTGGGGCTGGGGCAGAGCAGGGGCAGGGGCAGAGCAGGGGCAGGGGCGGAGCAGGGACGGGGGCTATGGGGAAGGGGTGGAGTGGGCGCGGGGCGGGAAGGGGGACAGTTTTCGTGGCCGGCTCAGGCAGCTGGGAGATCGGGCTGGCCACTGGAGCAGCACACAGCTGCATAGGGCACCAGGAAATTTGGGGCAATTTAGTGCCCCAAATTTCCTGGTGTTCTATGCAGCTGCGTAGTTTGCATATAGGTAAGGACAGCCCTGCTCAGAGCAGCCTGTGGGCTGCTCTAAATTACGCCAGCTAAAACAGGCGCTGTGGATCGTGACACTGGCCAGGGATCACCAGAGTGCGATGAACGCCAGCCACATTCCTGAGTGTCCCCTCCATCTCAGAGAGGAGTGGGTGGTGCTAAGTCGATGTTCTGCCCCCCTCTACAACAGGGAATCCCCACCAGCCATTTTAGGGCTGGTCTCTGCCCCTTTTCATGCTGCTGGAGCTTCACAAAGGAGCCAGAGGCAGAAGCAACGATCTGGCTCGGGAAATGGTTTGTTTGGGATGAGAATTCTACGGTTTTGAATGGAGCTCGGCAAGTCAGGGCCCTTTAATTTAGGCATTGGGGTGGGGGGACAGAGAGAGAGAAAAAAACTCCTGTCGTTAGGACTGCCATCTGGGAGATGTGGATTCAAATCGCTGCTTTGTGTGGGGCAGAGAGGGGATTTGAACCCTGCTCGAGCCTAGGTGAGTGCTCTAAGCATATCCCAGACCCCCGTTGTGCTAGGTGCTGTACAAACACAATAAAAGGATGGTCCCTGCCCTAAAGCACTAGGCCCCATCATGCCACTAAAGCCGCTTCTCCATTGACTTGTACATGTAGGTTAGCTCCGTTTGGCCCTGCAGGATCTCGGCTCATATTCAAACCTCCCTGGCGAGACTGTCGCTACGGAGCGACGCCGATTTACACCCGGGAGGATCTGAGCATGGGTGAATTTCACCCTGCCAGCCCCAGAAGCACCCAGCCAGGAAAGGGAAGGGCGCAGGCAATGTGTCTGGAGGGAGAGTCAAAGCTCAGGCAGCCAATGGGAAGAGCCCGTTTGCTCTGAGCCTGCTGTGTTGGTGGGTTAGTACAGAGATGAGTGTGCTTCCTTCCTGCGCTGGGGTGAGCAGTTTCCTGCGGGCTGAGACATGTGGCAATCCAGGCTGCTTGCTTTGGGATCTAACATGCAGGAGACTCTCCCCACCATGGCCTGGCTGAGGCAGGTAAGAGATGGCTTCTATTCCTTCCCAGGGCTGATTTCCATGCCAGAGCAGAAAAGAGCTGAGGGGCCTTGATTTTCCAGCTGTGACTGTTGATTCTGGGGGCCCAGCAGCTGGAGACACACATCAAAAGCTGGGGCCCCAAATCACCAGTCCCAGTGGAAAGTCTTGGCCTGTAGCTCCCAGGGCATTTTTGAAAGAAATATGGGCAAATATTGGGATTGATTTGTAGGAAATAATCCAAATGCTAACACTTAGGGTAGTTGGAGCTGTCGGGGGAACAGTCGCCTGCCCATGGCCCACGATACACAGGATTTATAGGCGAGGAGGGAGGAAGAAGAGAGCTTATTTTACGCTCCCACTGCTTTTGAAAATCTGGCGCTTAAATGGGAGCTGAGCTCTGTTCTGAAAATCTAACCTCAGATGTGTTTCCTGTGCATGAAGAGCATGATTCAGCTTTCCCATAACTCCCCCCAGCCCACCCCTGTCTGGGAGACTCACTGTCAGGCTGGGGTGGGGTGACCCCAAAATTGTGCCCAGTTTGGGGGTGATAGTTGTAGCTCCGTGCGAGCACACGGCACAAGGGGGAACTGAGAAAAGCCCATGTTCTCTCTCTCAGGGTTAGCTATTTACCCATCCATCCCCATAGGCACTTTCTAGATCTATTTATCCACCCATTCCCAAACATATCCCGTCTATCTTTTCTGTAACATGTTTGATGAAAAAGTCAATAAAATCTTGGATTTAAATATTTTGGGGGGAAACGTTAAACAAAAACAAACCACTGCATCCCCCCACCCAAAGAGAGAGCACAGATGGGTCCATTTTGGAGGATGTGAAACAACTTTGAAATTGTTAAACATTTTGCAAAAATGTGTGGTTTTTGACCACCTCTAGAAGAAAGTTCCAAGTAAGGACAATAGACTGGACCCTCCATGTAGTTTCAGCTTCCTTGGATCTCGGGGCTGTTGGCTGTTAAGCTGAGATCCCCTGGTTCAAATTACAGCAGCCTACGGGAAGCTGTGAGACACACAGCGTGGCCAACCTATCATGGTCTCGCGATATCTGGTGCTTTCCCTCAAGCCCCAGCTCCTGGAGTCATGTGATTTTAAGAGACCCTCAGCTTTCATTTAAAAAGAAAAGCAGGCCTCTTGCCTTTGTGGTGGGGGAGAAAAGCTTGAGATGATGAACTGAGTGTACTGGGGCAGGCTCAACCCCCCAAATTTAAAATATGATTTTGAAGCCAGTCTCGTGATTTTGGGGGTATCTGGCTCATGATTTTGGAATGGGTGGGGTTGGCGGCACTGTAGACTCTTACAGGCTGACTGGCCCCTTTAAAGGGAAATGAGACCAGCCCCACCTGTGCCATTATTAATTAGCTGCTTCTCAGGGGTGGGACTAAGAGGGTCAGGTGATAATGTAATAGACCCTAGGCCTTATAAAAGGTCGGAGAGTGGCCAAACAGGCTTGGTCTGTGGAGGGCTCTGAGCTAGGGTCTGTAGGTGGCTGGGCACTTGGGGGGGGGCACCAGCCTGAGGTTCAGGGCTCTGCACTGGAACAGAGAAGGTCCAGCAGGAGCTGAGAACGGGGGGACCAATTTGGGGTCTCTCTCCTGCAGCCAGAAAGACTCTTGGAGGTAGGTAGCCCAGAAGGGGGCTGGGAACAGGGCCAGGAGGGTAGGACTGAGGGGTAGAAGAACCTTTTTGTTTACTGGGACTTGTTTTGCTGGGCTTTTGTTAACCCCTTCCAGGGTGACTTGGTTTGTGACTTGGCTGGAGGGTTAAGCTACATCTCCAGCATGAGTGTGCAGAATTAGTGGGGACTCTGAAGGAAGGAAACTGAGGCAGGGGAGTGCTGCCTGCAGTGCCATGCTTGGCCAGCAGGGGGTGCTGCAGAGCAGGTCTAGCTGATGCACAGACACTAGGTGCCGACCAGAAGCAGGTGCTTGTCGACTGTTGCCTTTTCCACTCCCAAGGGGCTTGGGGTGGGGAGCCCAGCTCTGTAGCTGGTAGCCTTGCTGTTGCCACCGCTTCTGCAGGCTGAGCAGAGACAGGGGAGCTGATGCTGCTCTGGGCTTGCCAGGGAGGGGGTGGGGGGAGAAGGGGTTCCCTGGCCTGCCTTGCTCTGGGGAGCGTTGGACTCTCCCTTCCTGCTCTCTCTCCCCACCCCTGCCTGACTCCCTCTCTTGTCTCTCCGTGCCCCCCCTGTAAGGATGGGGCTCTAATGCAGGCAGGGCTGGGGTTTGTGCTGGTGCAGCTCCTCCCAGTGTATTGAGGCTTTACCTGTCTACACTAGGCTTTTACACTGGGGCAGCTATGGCTGTGGCTGGCCAGTGCACTGGCTGAAATCCCCAGGGTGGGCAGTGTCTTAGCTGAAAGCATGGGACTGATTCTCCCCTGGCTTACTTCTAGGGCAGCTGTTTACACGGGGTGGCCGGCTCTCAGCACAGCTGGTGTGTTTGATGTCTAGCTATGCCAGTTAACCCAAGCACACCCGTGGGGGCAGCCAAATAAGTACATTAAAATCCGTGATACTTTAGACTCATGAAGCCATTTCCCAAGAGACATCCCTGGACAATAGAACAAAGACAGAGCCTTTAGATTAATTGTGATAATTAGGCAGTATAGCTTTCCCTCTTCGTCCTAACTTCCTTTTCAACTGTGAACTTCCCTTGCAAAGTTTTGTGTGTGTGAGTTATAAGTGCCAAGAGTTATAAGTCCTCTGACACTTCCCCCCAGCTCAAACTGGTTTTGAGCTATGACTCACTTAAAAAAAAAAAATCAAGTTAGACATTTTTTTAACAGAGCCTGGGTTCATTGTTCCTGTTTGTCTCCTGATCGCTTTGATTTGCTTCCGACTTCTCAGACAAGTATGACTCAGGCGTGAGAAACTTCGAGAAGTTTGGGGGTGGGAGGATGAAACTGGAGGGCTGAGGTCAAAATCAAGCTAGCAAAGCCATATCCAGCTTTCTCTAATTGCTGTATCTACTTGCAACAAAGCTGCAACATTCGGGGGAGCGGGGTGTGTGTGTGTTGGGGGGTTAAGTGCCTGAATCCTTTACAATCCTTTAGTAAAGCTAAAATCTTGACCGCCTCAGGAAGCAAACCAGGGCTCGGAAAACTCTCCTCCCATTGCAAAGCGGTTCCAGAGTTGTTAAATTAATCTCTAGCCCGCTCTGTTGATAGTCTGGTGGAACTGCCCATGCACCGTTTACACCACCAGCTACTGCGCTTTCGTAGAGTCAGGTGATAGTGGGCGGGACTTAGCTTCTGGTGAAGTTGCCGCCTATCTCGCCCGTTCCTTTTGCAGCCTCTGCCATGCCATGGGTCGGGGTGTTTCTGGGGCTCTTCCTTCTAGGCCGCCCGTCTGGGTGTTTGGACGGCACTTCAGGTAAGAGATTCCACCTCCCCTCCGGACTGTTCAGTGGGGCTGGAGTCCAAAGCAGAAAAGGGGAGGGGGCTGTGTGTTGTCCGGGGGTTAGAGAAGGTAGAGCTGGGGGGGGGTGCATGGCGGGGGGCAGCTGCAGGGCCCATGTGTTCCCAACACCGCTGCATGCCCCTTTCTTCAGGCCCTGTCCCGCCCAGGGGTGCTGGAACAATCTGTACCGGGAGGGGGCAGAGAGGCACTGAGCCAAACTGTAAACCCTGGATAGGATGGAAACCACTTAAAGCTGGGGGGCGGGGGCAGCAGCCCCCCCTAGGTCCAGCACCGATGGTCCTGCCCATGTCGATTTTACAGAAAATATCTGGGGGCTTTTTTGTCCAGTTTTTATTTTATTTATTTATTTGCAAATCCCCAGCCGCTGGCTGAGCAGGTGACACTTAGAGACCCAGAGAAAAGGGAGAGAGGGAAGAGCCATGGAAAGAACATACAGAGGAGGGGGGAGAGGGATTATTTTGTAAAGTTTCTTTGAATGCAGTTTAGCATCTGGAGACAGAGGATTGGCCAGTGCCTTGCATCCAGCCAGCCCCGCTTGAACACAAGCAGGGAATCCCCTGGCAAGCCCCAGGTTAGGGAACTAGGGGTGGGGCAGATTTGAAGCGTGTGTCTTCTCTAGCAGGGGGAGTCGACCTTGGGTTTTAAGGTCTTGTGCGGGTGGGGGAGCATGTCCTCACTGCAGAGTTAACTGGAGTTATGGACACTGGGAATTATAATCTGCTTGCAGAGATGTGCTGTGTAAATGCATGAGATGAAATCA
Organism: Chelonia mydas; assembly: GCF_015237465.2. Lineage (NCBI taxonomy): Eukaryota > Metazoa > Chordata > Testudines > Cheloniidae > Chelonia > Chelonia mydas. The sequence goes on along the minus strand of NC_051254.2, from coordinate 39,982,619 downwards.
GATCTGGTGCCGGCGTGATAGGTGTGCATGGCGTGATGGGGGTGTGTGTGTGTGAGAAGCTGCCCTTGTTAATTGCACGCTGCTCACTCATCGCAGGGAAACCCCAGCACCCACCTCTAGACCTTTCTGTGATCTACCTACAGGAAGGAGCAGGTGAATGTGACACCCCTTCATTCACTGTCTCAGGACCTTCCCAGGCCTTCCTCACCTCTGACTCCGCTCTCCCGGTTGATTGTTAGGGCTGAGTTCTTACTCTTTGTCCGGACAAACTCCAGCAGAAAATGCACAAGCCCCACGTGTGTAGAACGAATTGTAAGAAGTCTGGGGTCACATTCTTTTAGATCAAAACCCCCTTTTTTCTGCCGCAGCAAATATCTCAAACTCTTTCGTAGCAAGTTGTTTGTTTAAAATCATTTTGTTTAGAGTCCTACCTCTCTCAGAGCCAGCGTTGTTGATATTCCTGGAGATGTTTTGCTCAGTCATGGAATGTCGGGGGTTTAAAAAACGCCATGGTTTGCCACAAAAAAGCTCTAAAAGTCTTGAGCAGGTTTTGCAAAATAATCCCCAGAGTTCGGCTCCTAAATCCAGGCATAAATGGGCAGCACCCTGCAAATCTGCAGAGATCCGCTTCGTAGCCGTGGATCGTGTGCAGAAACAAATTTTGTACCTGCACAGGGCTCTATAAACGTGGCCTGATGCACAAGAGTGTGAGACCCCCTAGCTCTAACTGCAGCTGCTGAAGGCCTGGCACTTCAGTGTCATTACAGGACCAAGAATGGACGGAAAGACACAAGAATGATTGCATCACACGCTTCCCGTTGTACCGCCCTACAGCAGAATCCCATGAAGTGCAATGGGTGGGGAGTGGAGGGTTGTCAAGGGGAGAGGTACCTTCAGGCACAAGACCACTGATGTTCCCGGGGTACCCATGGCCTCTACCTCCACAGGGGGAAGAGCTAAAGAGCCTAACGATGCATTAATGAGAGGATTCCCTACAATTAGTTCCCTGTGACTTAGGCAAATATTCCTCATTCCCACTGTTGGCAACTCCCCTGATTTTTGTCATGCATCTCACGGTATTTGGTGTTTGATTTTCTAAAAGCCCCAGAGCCTGGAGTCCTGTGATAAGCACATCCATTTATTTAAACCAAAATATGGGGTTTATGTAGGAAGACTTGAAAAAAGTGACTTCCCCTGCTCCCTTCTCTCCCCCGACCCACCTGAGGCTCAAAACTCAAAAGATGAAAAAGCAGACCCCACCACAAATTTATTGTTTTTAAATATTTCATGATTTTTAAGGCAACCTGCTGATATTTGAAGGCTGTGGGTTGGCAAAACTCTGCTAGATACAATAAAGTGGCATTCCAAGAGGACAGAGTTAAGGTTATGTGGGGGAACCGGCACCTATAACTGAGCTCCTCCTGGTTAGCAGAGCTCTGTGGTTTGTTTTCCCCTGTAGTGCTAAGATTCTTTCCTAGTGTTACATGGGGAAGATCTTAGCTGAGCATTTCCTGGTTCTCTAACAGCTGAGTTTGGGGCAGTGACATCCCAGAAGGGCCTGGGGAGCAGAACTGCCTGTTGGTCAGCAAAAACAGGGTGGATTTGATTTAAATCAAATTGATTTAAATCACTAGTCAGGAAGACTCGATTTAATCATGGATTTCTATGTAAAAGTGTATTGTTGGTTGTTATAACCTTAATACATGTTCTTCACAACTCAGAGATAGATGTAGGTTTCATTTTTGGAAGGTACACACTATACATTTTTAAACAGTGATTTATTCTGAAAACTTTTCAGATTAGTTTTACAGCTGTATGAGAAAATGAATGATTGTTTGGTTATTTCATTTACCCAAGGTTATTGAAGCAGATAGTTCCCCTCCCAATGACTTCATAAATATCTCCAATTCAACAGGTTAATTGTTAATATTTGGAGGATTTTCTTGCCAGGCTGTAATAGGAGGAGAACATCACCAGGCAGACATTTAAATTGTTTTATTTAACTAAAACAACAACATTAAGTATTCTGGATTTTTTCTTCAACAGCAAACATATAATATTTCAACAAAACACACATGTCCCTCCCTTCTCACATTTATCTCCAGACTTCTCCTTGTCCAGATCTATTCCGCCCCCAACAATCTTCTATTCATTGAACTTTTTGAAACTTTGCACTTTTAGAGAGAGGTAAGGGATTGACTCTGTGTACACAAATTTGCAGAGGGACAATAGAGGTGAGGTCTGTTATTTCTCACCTCTCTATTTATTTATTTGAAAACATTTTTGCTGTTAACAAGCATGTTACCTCTGGAGACACAAATCCACAGTTTGAGAACTGCAAAACTAAGCATCTCTGATGGTATCTTCTAGACTGAGCACTGAATCCCATTGGCTAGATAGAAAGATTAACCTACATAATCTATACAGAAGCCTGTGGAACCCCATAAGATTGGGTCCTTCATACATGAACTATTGGAACTCATTTACAAAACTTTTCTTAAATGACATGAATATATTGTCTCATACTATAGAATTAGAATTTATAATCCCTATTACATTATAGCTCAAAGATCTCTCATCATGGATCTTAATTAAAACTATCTTTAGATAGCTTTTTGAGGGGCAAAAAACATTTTATCAAAAAAATCCAATTTTTTTTTATTTTTATTTTTTTTAAATCATTGATTTTTATCCACCCTGGTTGCAAGTGAATAGCAAAGCTGGTCCCAGCAGGGAGCCAGAGTGTCAAAAATTCGTAGCTGGTGGGAGAGCCTCTCTGTGAGCATCCACAAAGCATCTCACTGAAACAGTGACTGGTTGAACGATTTATTGTAAGGGACGCCCTTTCTCAGACCCTTTCCCTTTATTGTCTCCCACCCCCCACGTCAGTCCCTGACCCAGGATTGCCAAGCCAAACTAAAATACTACTTGTTTGAAATCTCACAGCTCGCGAAGATTGTCTAATTGTCCACGTGGCTGAGCCCGAAGGCAGCTCGGTGAACACCTCCATACCAAATGCCACCTACGTTTCAGAGACGTCTTTCTTCGTGCAGAAATATAACACCTCCAGTTCGTCGTGGCAAGATGTCATTTACTCCTCTAATGAGGGCTCCCAAACAGTCCTCAGTTCCTTCAAGGAGACACTCTCCTTTTCTGGTGGATACTTCAAGATGGAGAACGTGAGCAAAGGGGCTGACGGAGTTTACAGGATTCAGGATGAAATGTACAGGAAGTGTGTGGCTGTCGTAAACTTTACTGTGGTGGGTAAGTTGTGCACTCAGTGACCCCAGAAAAAACCTCTGCTCCCCTTGCACTTCTCATGCTGTGTAAAGCCCGTGGAAACATCCTATAAACTCCCAGAATATGGAAGACCCCAGCAGACATTGAGCTGGGAGAGCCATCTCCTCTGCAACCCCAGCCCAAGGGGCATGTCATGTGGGAATGCATGAGGAGAGGAACTAGCCAGACCACAATGCACTCTGGCTATTCTCAGTGGATGGATGGTCCCTGAGGGCCCCCTGCCAGCCAGGCACACACTAGAGCAGCCCCCAGGCTGCTATAACCAATGACGGGACTGGCATTAGAGCTAGGGCAGAGAACCAGGAAGGTGTAAATCCTGTTGTGCCAGAGCAGGAGCCTTGTCTACACTCGGCCCACCGATGTTCCTACCGCTGAGTCTAGTAACAATGAACATTTTTTGCAAACATGGTCAGCTAGTGACTTGGCCGCCCCGAGGAGGCTAGTCCCTGGCCACTTCCATTGTGCCCAAGGCCCTGCACCCCCACCGTGGCCCCCAGCCCCAGTGCCAGGCAGCTGTCAGGGAGAGGCCCCAGGCCCGGTGCTCCGGGCAGCGCGGTTGCTGCGTCCCCAGGCCTGGCACTCAGGGTGGCTGGTGCTGGGGGCGTGCCACCCGGAGTCCCTGCGGGAGGCAGGCTAGCCAGCCCCAGCCAGGGTAGAGCGCTGGGAACAGCAGGAGGGTGCCTGGCCGGGGGGTGGAGTGTGGGCAGGGCCATGGTAGGCTGTCTGGGGAGTCCCCCTGCCTACGATACCTGCCGTCCATATTTGCAAAGTTTCTGCAGTGCAGGCAAGGTTTAAAGCACCCCAAGGGCTCGCAGGGAAAGTGGCATGTGTTGTATAGGCCACGGGGTGACTTTTATTTTTATGGTGGCTAGCAAGCCTTTTGTTCATCAGGCGGCTCGTTAACATACCGCTGGCTCTGTCTGACTGCGGGATCAGGAACAAACATTCATGAAGGGTCTGCGCTGAAATCCCTGGGAAATACGTGGTACGCCGTGATCTGTTTTATCTCTGGCCACTGTCACCCTAGTCTCTGAGGCCCAGATCTTCAAAGATCAACGGGAATCGGATGCCTAAATACCCTGGAGGATCTGGGCCTAAGGGCCAGATTGTCAGAGGTATTTAGGCACCTAAAGCTGCAAATAGGCATGTAGGGGAATTTTCAAAAGCACGCAGCTGCCTAACTCTCCTTGAAGACGGTAGTTAGTTCGCTTTTGAAAATCCCATTAGTGACCTACCTGCATCTTCAGGAATGCAACTACCTTTGAGTATCTGGCCCTAGATAAAATCATAGAATATCAGGGTTGGAAGGGACCTCAGGAAGTCATCTAGTCCACCCCCCTGCTCAAAGCAGGACCAGTCCCTAATTTCTGCCCCAGATCCCTAAATGGCCCCCTCAAGGATTGAACTCACAACCCTGGGTTTAGCAGGCCAATGCTCAAACCACTGAGCTATCCCTCCCCCCCCACTGAGCTATACCTCCCCCCAAATAATCAAAGAGCTCCGGGGCAGAGGCTGGAATTGAACCAGGCACTTCTGGCCCCTAGATCAGCACCTCCCCCTTAGGCCAACCTTCTGCAGTGCAGGCAAGAAGAGGAGAATCAGGCATGTGGTATACAGAGCCCTCACCAACACTTTCCTCCTTATTGTCTGGTTCCAGAGCCCAGCTCATTCCCACCTACTGTGTCTGGGACCTCTGGTGCTGAGGAGGAAGCTCGTGATGAGGCCAAAGGGGATGGTAAGTAGCTTGTGATGGGAGATTTCCTTCCCCAGTAGCCTCTCTCCCCCCTGCCTGTATTTCACACGCCCGTCCCAGCTCCCACTGAGGTCAGTGTGAGCTTGAGGGCAGCGTCCAGGTGCTCCGGATCTTCTCAGACGGCCTGATGGCTTGTGCCACAATTGGCCAAAAATGGACCACAGGGGAGCTGGCACAATAGAGTTGGCTACGGCCAAGGACAAGACCTTGGCTGATTGAGGAGCCGTGTTTGGGGCCTCCCAACGTGAGTGCAGAGTGTCAATTAAGGGGATGAGTTCAGGGGCAGAAAACTGTGATCCCCAAAAACCAGCATGCTCTGGGGGGAGCCACCTATGCTAGCCAAGGGGAGACGTCGATGAGAGGGGTTTCAGAGTAGCAGCCGTGTTAGTCTGTATTCGCAAAAAGAAAAGGAGGACTTGTGGCACCTTAGAGACTAACCAATTTATTTGAGCATAAGCTTTCGAGAGCTACAGCTCACTTCATCGGATGCATAAAAGTGGAAAATGCAGTGAGGATGTTTTTATACACACAGACCATGAAAAAATGGGTGTTTATCACTTCAAAAGGTTTTCTCCCCCCACCCCACTCTCCTGCTGGTAATAGCTTATCTAAAGTGATCACTCTCCTTACAATGTGTATGATAATCAAGGTGGGCCATTTCCAGCACAAATCCAGGGTTTAACAAGAACGTCTGAGGAACAGTGGCGGGGGGCGTGTAGGAAAAACCAAGGGGAAATAGGTTACCTTGCATAATGACTTAGCCACTGCCAGTCTCTATTCAAGCCTAAGTTAATTGTATCCAATTTGCAAATGAATTCCAATTCAACAGTCTCTTGCTGGACTCTGGTTTTGAGTTTTTCTGTTGTAATATTGCAACTTTCATGTCTGTAATCGCGTGACCAGAGAGATTGAAGTGTTCTCCGACTGGTTTATGAATGTTATAATTCTTGACATCTGATTTGTGTCCATTTATTCTTTTACGTAGAGACTGTCCAGTTTGACCAATGTACATGGCAGAGGGGCATTGCTGGCACATGATGGCATATATCACATTGGTGGATGTGCAGGTGAACGAGCCTCTGATAGTGTGGCTGATGTGATTAGGCCCTATGATGGTGTCCCCTGAATAGATATGTGGACACAGTTGGCAACGGGCTTTGTTGCAAGGATAGGTTCCTGGGTTAGTGGTTCTGTTGTGTGGTATGTAGTTGCTGGTGAGTATTTGCTTCAGGTTGGGGGGCTGTCTGTAGGCAAGGACTGGCCTGTCTCCCAAGATTTGTGAGAGTGATGGGTCGTCCTTCAGGATAGGTTGTAGATCCTTGATGATGCGTTGGAGAGGTTTTAGTTGGGGGCTGAAGGTGACGGCTAGTGGCGTTCTGTTATTTTTTTTGTTGGGCCTGTCCTGTAGTAGGTGACTTCTGGGTACTCTTCTGGCTCTGTCAGTCTATTTCTTCACTTCAGCAGGTGTGTATTGTAGTTGTAAGAATGCTTGATAGAGATCTTGTAGGTGTTTGTCTCTGAGGGGTTGGAGCAAATGCAGTTGTATCATAGAGCTTGGCTGTAGACAATGGACCGTGTGGTGTGGTCTGGGTGAAAGCTGGAGGCATGTAGGTAGGAATAGCGGTCAGTAGGTTTCCGGTATAGGGTGGTGTTTACGTGACCATCGCTTATTAGCACCGTGGTGTCCAGGAAGTGGATCTCTTGTGTGGACTGGTCCAGGCTGAGGTTGATGGTGGGATGGAAATTGTTGAAATCATGGTGGAATTCCTCAAGGGCTTCTTTTCCATGGGTCCAGATGATGAAGATGTCATCAATATAGCACAAGTAGAGTAGGGGTATTAGGGGACGAGAGCTGAGGAAGCGTTGTTCTAAGTCAGCCATAAAAATGTTGGCATACTGTGGGGCCATGCGGGTACCCATAGCAGTGCCGCTGACTTGAAGGTATACATTGTCCCCAAATGTGAAATAGTTATGGGTGAAGACAAAGTCACAAAGTTCAGCCACCAGGTTTGCCGTGACATTATCGGGGATAGTTTTCCTGACGGCTTGTAGTCCATCTTTGTGTGGAATGTTGGTGTAGAGGGCTTCTACATCCATAGTGGCCAGGATGGTATTTTCAGGAAGATCACCGATGGATTGTAGTTTCCTTAGGAAGTCAGTGGTGTCTCGAAGAGGGGTGTGTCCTAAGCCCTGCCCCTCTCTGTGTTCTATGCTTGGTGTGGCTTGTGATCCAGGGAAACCCCTCTCTTGCAGGTCAGGTGATTTAGATGCTGCTTCAGTCGTATCTTGCAGGAATAAGTTAGGTACCTGCATTACTCCATGCAAAATGGCAGAGGAGCCGTCCTAACCCAGCCCTGTGGCTAGAGCGCTCAGCTGGGAGAGCCCCGTTCAATTCTCCAACATTAAAAAAAGTCAATCCATTCTTCTTAATGATCTCAGACAGGCAACTCCTGTTTGTCTGGGTTCGGTGAGGGAGTTCCTTAGGCACTGTCAAATAATTACTTAACAGTCCCATTAATGTAAGTATTATACTTAACGGGTTTCTGGAATTTGTAACCGGTTTAGCAAGGTCATTCCATGACAGGCTGGTGCACCGTTAAAAGAAACAGGGGCTAGGCAGAAGTAAGCAGCAGCATCGGAAAAATGTTTGTCAACCCTTCAGTTTTCTTCAGATTGCAAGGAGAGAGGCTTGTAGACGGCCTAGAGAAGAAATCGCTTTGCATGAGGATTCTGTCGATGTTTAAGCCGAGGGGGTGTTTTCTGCCAAGGGAGGAGGTGGGAAGGAACCTGCTTTACGGCTCAGGCTCTGTCTGCACTTAAAACACTGCAGCTGCTGCAGCCCTTCAGTACAGACGCTTCCCACAGCAACGGGACTCCGAGTCCAGCGCTCCTAGGCCTCGCTGCCTCCATTCGTCCCAGCTCTCACGCGCCTCTTCTTGCTCCCCCTGACGTCACGGCGAGCTGGGCATGTACAAGGATCAGGCCCAGTGCCTGTCACCAGGATGGCATTCCTGACCCTGAACTCCCTTTGTTGTCCCCTGAGAGCTTATGCTTGCTTACATCTCCATCCCGCAAGGCTATGCTTGTCAGTCAGTGACTCCTTGCGCTGGTGAGGTCATATCCTGCCTTCAGCTCCTCGGCCCTGCTGCTGCAGTACTTTCTCCGCTCTCCTGACAGCAACCTGGGTGGAATTCCCCCTCTCGGCCTCTTGGCCCACTCCCACCTCCTCCCTTGTTGCGTGGAACATTGCATCCCAATGACTCCAAGAAAGAGAGCTTGGAGTCATTGTGGCTAGTTCTCTGAAAACACCCACTCCATGTGCAGCAGCAGTCAAAAAAGCTAACGATGTTGGGAATCATTAGGAACGGGGATAGATAATAAGACTGAAAATATCCTATTGCCTATAGAAATCCATGATACGCCCACGTCTTGAATACTTGAACTCTCCTGTGCCAGGAAACCTGAAACCAGTTGGACACTGGTTAGGTTACTGGTGTGTTGAGACCACAGCCTCTATAGAAATCCACGGTACGCCCACATCTTGAATACTGCGTGCAGTGGTCGCCCCATCTCCGAAAAGATATATTGGAATTGGAAAAGGTACAGAAAAGGATGACAAAAATGATTAGGGACGTGGAACAGCTTCTGTATGAGGAGAGATTAATAAGACTGGGACTTTTCACCTTGGAAAAGAGATGACTAATGGGGGATAAGATAGAGGCGTATAAAATCATGACTGATGTGGAGAAAGTAAATAAGGAAGTGTTGTTTACTCTCTCATAACACAAGAACCAGGGGTCACCCAATGAAATTAATAGGCAGCAGGTTTAAAACAAACAAAAGGAAGGATTTCTTCACACAATGCAGAGTCAACCTGTGGAACTCCTTGCCAGAGGATGTTGTGAAGGCCAAGACTATAACAGGGTTCAAAAAAGAACTAGATAAGTTCATGGAGGACAGGTCCGTCAACTGCTATTAGCTAGCATGGGCAGGGATGGTTTCCCTAGTCTATATTTGCCAGAAGCTGGGAATGGGAGACGGGATGGATCACTTGATTACCAGAGCTCCTGTGATTCTGGGTTTTTTTTTTAAATCTCTCCACAGTTTTGGCTGCAATTGAAACTTCTAGTGAAAGCGAACAGTGTGGGGGGTTGGACTCTGTTGCCTTGCACTTTGTGTCAGCTTTACACTGATGCAAAGTGAGCAAGAAATACCAAAAGAACTGCAGGCACTAGTGTAAATGACACACACTAGGATCAGGGTCAGGCTGGACTGGGGCCCAGAACTCTTCCCTCACCCACCCATCACAGCTCAAGGAGTTTGATTCTGGGCCTCATGCCACTGCCCGTAAGGGGCAGCTTAGAAATTCTTAGGTAGCACAAAGCTGGTGTGTCTCCCTGTGTCACCTGCCTCCTCCCAATCTTTAGTCTGGGGACGTGGTGTGGTAGCAAAGAGAGTGTGGTGCATAATGCTGGCTGAGAACTGCTGCCACGACAGCCAGTGTAACTTAGAGCAGCCTCAGCGGTGCTCTACGTTTTATGCCAGGTGCTATTTCAGGCACCAGACAGCCGAAGCTTGGGGGAACAAACTCAAAGCCCAGATGGCACCGTTATTAAGCAAATTATTTTTTTCTCTTTGCTATTTAAAAATAATGAGATGCAAAAACAATATTAGTGCAGCATTAATGTTGTACGGTTCGGACACACAAGTTAAGTTTCCTATGACAACACTAACTTGATCAACTTGCAGGTGTGTAGCATATTTTTCCTCTTCCTGTTTTTCTTGTTGTTTTTTAAAATTTACCACCCAGGGTTCTTTGTGGCATGTAATGCGGCTTGTATTAAAAACGCCACAAACCCAAACTTACAGGAATGGGCCAGAACTTGACAGCTTACAGGAGTGGCCGCTGCAGGGATCAGGGCTCATTTTAGAGGGCACAATTTTCAAAAGCACCAAAGTGACTTAAGTGCACTTGGAAATTTTACCTCCGCAGGGCATTTCAGGCTGCTGTCCTGTCTGGTCCAGCCCAGGGGACAATATCTGATGCTTCCAGGGAAAGCAAGAACCCGCTGTAACATACATGGCTAGTTTTACCATGCTGTAAATGCAGGTGGGGAATTAATTACTGACCTCGGTGGCGTTCAGACTATGTCCGGAAGCATGGGATTGGGCCAGAGGGACAGCTAGCGCTGGCCACGGTGTCCAGGGTCTCTTGGAGTGGGAAGTTCCTTGGAGAATTCCACCGGGTGGGAGACTCAGCTGTGAAGGGAGGGGGCGGGCAGGAGCATCCCATAAACCCAAGATTGGAATAACTGGAGTAATGTTCCTTTTGCACAGAGCCTCAGCTCTTTGGAACCTCTGCAAACACTTTAGCCACGTGTTTAACTCCAGCCGTAGGAGTAGCCTTGGATCGCAGTGGGAGGGCTCAGGTGCGTACGTGTTTGCAGGGTGGGCGCTCAGGGCAGTCCCTGATGCCTGGGCAAAGTGGATGTGAAGAGCCACTGTCTGGATTTGGGAGCCTGCCTGCACACTGAACTTACTAGGCGCTGGGTGCATGACTGCAAGGCGCTGGGCTGGGGAAAATCAGCCCTGGGTGGTTATTTTGAGTAGAAAACCAGAGCCACTTCTGGGGTCTTTCAGCTTCTAATGCCCTTTCCCTTCTGCAGCTGGATTTCAGCGTATGATAAAATCCCTCTCAATGCCAAGTCAGTGCCATAAATCACTGGACTGGGTGCAGGAATCAGTAGGCGACGTTCTCTGGCCTGGGTTATGCCAGGGCTCAGACTAAATTATTGTTCCCAAAGCTTTTAAAAGCTGAGCCCCCTCCTCAAGGCAAAGAAACCAATCGTGCCCCTCACCCGTCAGCAATGTGTTAGCGACCCCACCCCCCATTTTCCTGTATACATCTTCAAACCCCACCCTTCCCACCATGGCTAGCCCTTCCCCATGCTTCAGGAGACGCTGGAGTAGATGATCCTAACCGTCCCCTCTAACCTTAAGACCTGAGGGACCCCATCCTGGAGCATCTTAAAAATCACAGTTCCCAGACTCTGGAACAGGGGCTGCTTTGCCGGGCTCACCTTTCTCCCTCCGTCAGGTTGGCTGATGGGGATAATGAGCCTGGAGATCTCATTCCCGCTGCTCTGAGTGGTGCCCATGTGCACACGACCCAACTCAGCTCTTACTGTATCCCAGGAACGTCTTCATCTTCTGGGATCCTCATGGCAGCAGTGGGATGATTTAACGGAGTCCCTTAGTCATGGGGCCTTTCTCTCTCTTTTGTTTCAGAGCCAGCGTCCTGGAATCGTCTCATGGTGCGTGGAGTGATGGCGGTGGTGGGGGTGCTAGTCTTACTATACCTATGTGGGTTTTGGAAAGGTAGAAGGAAAGTGTTTGCCTACTCGCGACTCATCCCTCGCAGCAGCCTGGAAGTCCGCAGGATTAACAGGAATCTGAGCTCCCCGCAGGGTGTGACAGGGACGGGGCCCAGGCCCAGGGAACCAGAAACAGGAATCGAGACCCAGCCCTGGAGAATGGTGAAGGAGACCTGCTCATGGAGGACAGACGCTTCACCCAGGAACCCAGAGAAAGGGATCCATTAGGTGGGGACACGGGTGTGTCCCAGGAAACTGGAGTAGCATTGCCAGTCCTCCAGGGTGACCGGGAGTCTGCAGGAATTAAAGATTAATTTTTAATTAAAGATTTTGTCATGTGATAAAATATTCAGGAATAGGTCCAATTAAAATTGGCAACCCTAAACTGGAGTGGGGGGAGGGACCCAGTAAATGGAGACAGACTTGGGCTGGGGAACCAGCTAGAAGAGCTGATCCCTCTTACGATGCCCCTCAATGGTGGGGACTAGACTGGGCGAAACTTTTCATCTAAACCTATTTTAGATTCAGCAGTTTGCAAATTCATATCCGGTCTGCTGAATTGTTCACGTCCAGACCCTCCCCCAGTTCTTAAAAAGTCGAAGCATTTCGTTTAGATGCTTTCCAAACAAACCATTTTGATTTTTCAGTTTGAAACCATTTTTTGTTTAAAAATGTCCTTCAGTTTTATTTTAAAAATTCAAAAAGTTACAACCCTTGAAATGTTCCTGGGTTTTTGTTTTTGTTAAAGCTTTTTGGTTCATCAAAAATTCGGAAAAATTTTAGTTTTGTTCAACCTGAAACCAGTTTTTTTCCATCTCTTTTTTGGAGTTGTCAGCGACCAAAAAATTCTGTTTGCCCAGCTGTAGGGGCGGGTGAGGATTTTAGCAGTTATATTGTGGGTCTCTGAGTCTCCTTGTTGCTCAAAGTTTTCTTACCGTAACAAATTTATTTGAGATGAGGGCAGGATGGGCAAAAGCTTCCTAAAAAAAAGTGTGTGGGGGGGCTGCTGGCACCTAAACTGTTGCCCAGCCCCTGTGCCACCCCTTCTCCTCGAGGTCCAGCCCCCTCAAACCGCCCCTTTCCGAGGCCCTCCCCCATGCTGCCTTTCTCCCTGAGCTCCCACTTCACGCCCCCCCTTGCCCCCAAAACGCTGCGCCCCCACCGCTCCCTTCTCTCCCCCCTCATCCAGTTGCTCACACTTATGGCCAGTAAAAAGTGGTGGGCCCTGGTCCCCCTGTCCCCTCACCCCTGGCTGAGAGTGGGAGAGGATGAAGAACTCCTTTCAAATATAACTCCCCCCCACCTCAAAAAAGCACAATTTCCCAGCAACAGCAAAACACGCACCTCACCAACCCGGGCCAGTCACACTGTGTTGTGTGTGACATTCCCATCCTGGGGCAGTTTCTGTCTTTGAAAATGTGAACCCTGCAGGCCTGGGTGTTTCTCTACGTAATGTGACCTCAGTGCTCCTGATGAGAGCTATTGTTTGTAAATGTTTCAGTAGCAGACGTATTTATCATTCATGTAGAGACAGACATTTATTCATAATTAGAACTGGTCAAAAATAGCGGGGGGGCAGAGGGTCATGAAAATTGAAAAAGAAACCACTCCCCTCTTCCCCCCCCCCCCCACAATATTCTTCAAACTTATTTGCAAACGTTTTTAATGATCAAATTTTTGTTTAGTTTTGGTGGGAAAAATGCCACGTTCTCTCTCAAGTGGGCAGAGAAATCCAAAACGTTTTTTTTTTAAACAGGAACTTTTTTCAAATGATCACTGTAATCCCAAGTGGCATTTTTAGTTCAAAGGTTGCATTGTGAGTGTAAAACCATTTTGAACCAGCTCTATTACTGTATAACAAGATGAGTTTATTTGTCATGCTGCATTGTTTGGGCCACGTTCCAAGTGGTATTTCAGTTTTTGCACAGCTCTTCTCTTCTTCTGTCTGCACCTCTCATATGCTGTGGCCTTAATCTTGGCCCTGGAAACATTTATGTGCATGTTTAACTTTAATGACTGCTGTGAATAATTCCATTTCAATGGGACAACTCTGAGGTCGGGTTTACGCTACGGCCCTATATCAGTGTAACTACGTCATTTATTTAATTTTCTTTCTTTTATATGTGAAAGTTCTTGAGAGGTTACAGCAGGTAAAATACATGAACAAGTTCGGACAGTCCAAGTTTGTCAGTGCAAAGTGACAGCAGAGATGTGGTATCTGCTAGTTTTCCATAAGTCTCTCAGGGGTACCCAGGATAACTTTGGGGATCTTTGTCTTGCATCTGGAATGTTCCCTGAAAGTGTCCAAACAGCTCAGAGATCCAGAACCACTCCCTGGAGCCATTCTTCTAGCTGTCTTCCCCGGAAAGCAGTTGGGCAAGTGTTCCTGTCAGCTCACTGCTAGGTTATCTGCCAACACACTAGAGTTCTCAGGTGCCAAAGTAGCCCTTTGAATCATGGTGAAATTATCCTCCCCTCCACCACCAAAATTTGAAATGGTGCCCCTGAGTGCACGGGACCCTACCGTGCTCCCCCAAGAGGAGCTGCATAAACAGGCAACTCTGCAAGTTATCTGCATGGCTCTGCAAGTGACCCCCATGCCTCTCCATTTCCTTGGCCACATGTATCCTGTCCCCATGCTGGCGGCTAATCCAGAAAAAGAAGGAAAGAGCTCACCACTGCGACCATCTGAGGGATGTGTTGGGGTGAGGTCAGCTGGTCAAAGCAGGCAATAGGGACAGAATCTGAGACTTGAAGCTCCTCGAGTGACCTCTGACCTTTCCAGACCTGCCCTTCAATCAGACACAGCGATTGTAAAGTTGAATGTGATAGTAACTAGACCCATTTTAAACCCTTCACCACACAAGACAAAGCCCGTAGGATTCATCATGAACTATTTATTTCTCCTCCCCTGGATTCCTGCAGCCGCCAGCCACCTTGGAGCTTTCCCTCGTCTCTCCCAGGCTGGGCTCACTTGATGGCAGGAGCTCAGCAGAGGGTCCAGCTTTGCTCTTTCGCTTCCATTCTTCACGGCTTTGGGGGGCTGCATTTGCAACTGAGCAGCCTGATGGAAACACGGAGTCCTCTGTCTCGGCAGGCAGGCCCAGCCGCGAAAGCCAAAGACTCCCTGAGAACAGGGGGAGGTTCGCCCGAACTCTCAGGAGCGGAGGCTTGGCCCATAGGGTAGGGTTACCATATTTGAACTTTTAAAAAAGAGGACACTCTGGGGGGGAGGGGGGGGAGGAGTGGTAGCCCTGCCCCCTATCTACTCCCTCCCACTTCCTGCCCCCTGACTGCCCCCCACAGAACTGTCAACCCATCCAACCCCCGCTGCTCCTTGTCCGCTGATTGCCCCCTCCAGGACCCTGCCCTCTATCTAAGCCTTCCTTCTCCCTGTCTCCAACTGCCCCCTCCTTAAACCCCCCCACCCTAACTGCCCCCCTAGAACTTCCCCCCCTACATGTCCCCTGACTGCCCTGCCCCCTATCCGCACCCCCGCCCCCTGACAGACCCCCGGGACTCCCACACCTATCCAACCACTCCCTGTCCCCTGACTGCCCCCCGCAGAACCCCCGACCCATCTAACCCCCCCTGCTCCCTGCCCCTGACTTCCCCCCTGAACCTCCGCCCCATCCAACCCCCACTGCTCCCTGTCCCTTGTCTCCCCCGACCCCTCTCCATATGCCCACCCCCTGACAGGCTCCCCCCAGAACCCCTGACCCATCCAACCCCTCCTGCTCCCTGTCCCCTGACTGTCCCTTGGGACCCCATGCCCCTTCTCCAGCCCCCCGTACCCTGCTGCTCAGAGCAGTGTGTCTGGGGTGCTGAGCCAGACACAGTGCCGTGCTCCCCGGCAGAGCGCGCAGCTCCCCCCCCCCCCGCCCCCAGAGTGCTGCATTGGGAGGGAAATCCCGGCCCTTTGGAGAGTTTTACAAATTCCTCCTGGAGGGCAATTGAAAACCCCAAAAGCCGGACATGTCCGGGAAAATCCGGACGCATGGTAACCCGCCCACAGGGACTCCAGGATCTGCAGCTGCTGCCACCTCTTTGGTGAATCCTCCGACTCATCACCAACGAGCTCTTCCCCATTCTGCCAGCCGGCCCCACGGTCTGACCGTGCAGGAGAACAGAAACCCTTTGGGACAGCAGGAGAGTCTCCTCAATGCCGCACCCTTTGCATGGCTTCCCGCAGTCACCGGGAAACACGACTACCCTGCCCCCAGGAGTCTCTCAAGGAGCTGCCGGCGCAGTCACTGGGCACCCACTCGTAATGGTCTCGGGCAGTGGCATTGCAGAGGGAGCTGAGCAGACCGTCCCTTCCGTGACTTCCTGAATTGCTGCCAGGACGGATTCTCCTCTGCGCTAGGGAGAGTCCCCGAGGAAAAGCAGCCGTGGTGGGGGAGGGGGCAAGACAAGCTCTCCCCCTGAATAGCAGGCAAGCAGGACTCTGGGAGCCAGGGATCGGTGTGTCTTGCTGGGAGAGCAGAGCTGGAGAGCAGAAAAGGGCACTGGAGGAATTGTAGAAAAGTCAGTGTCATGGCCGGGTCATGGGCAGCCAGACCTAGTGGTCAGAGGCAGAGTCCACACTCACGAGACAGGAGTCGAGAGTCAGCTGGGTCAGGACACTGGAAGAGCAGAAGCAAAAGACCAAATTGTGTTCAGCACCTCAAGTCAGATGAGTCACCCCGAGTCCGGATGCCAGGAAATCAAGCCTGGGGAGCGGGAGCAGGAACAGCCAACACACGGTCCAGAGGGGGCGGGGAGGAGCTCGGGTGTTCAGACAGCTTCTTGTTCCTGCTGCTGGTTTAAGGAGGTCCTGGGGGCCGATTAGCTGCTCTGGGACTCTGCCAATAGGAGCCTCAAACTGGGTCTGGACTTCGTCAGTCCTAGGTAAGCAGTTTTTCGTAGGCTTCCAGGTGACGTGCTGGAGGGTGGCTGCTCCCAGGAACCCTGCAGACCCGGGTTAATGACCCATGGGTCATGACAGTGAGTGATCTCTCCCCGCTCAAAGCTCCTGCACGAAACAGTCTCCAGGGTCCCGGACGAATCCTCTGAGAATAAATAAACACAGTCATGAGGACAAATAGGCTATGGAACAGGAGCCCCCTCTTTGTTGCAACAGCCCCAAGTGCCCAGAAGAGTGGACGGTTCTTACCTCCAGGAGATGCCTGGGATCTTCCATCTAAGCCTCAATGGGACCCCTGTTTCTTGGTCTGACAGGATGAGACCATCTGTCCCCACTGCTCCCTGCGCTGGGCTGGCTGCAGCACACATCTGGGTAAGAGGCTGGGCCAGGGAGATGTTACAGTCAGGGTCCAGGCAGCCCAGAAGGAGAACAGAGGGTCTGAAACCAGAAGACGAAGCAATCAAATCAGCGGATTGGACAGAGAAGTTTTGTACCCCACAGGGACATCAAAGAAGGTCTGTTAGGAAAGCTGAGATGTTAGTCTGGAAACTGCTAAGGCAAAGATTGTGACTTGTTAAGATTCAGTTTTAGTCACTACAAAGTGTGTTTTGTTTTCTTTGTCTGTTTGAAATTTGTCTCTTTCTCCTGCTTAGTTTCACTTACATCTCTTCTTTGTTACTGTGCTTCCCAAAGCACCTCAGCGTCGTGTGTTCGAGTGAAGTGTAAGTCTCCAGCCTACCCAACAGGCTGAGCTGTGCCCTGTCTCTCTGAAGGTAGCGAATAATTTCTGAGCGGTGCTGGGCCCAGAGTCCAAGGGCAGTTCACCAGACACCTCCTGTGAAGCCCAAAGAGACCAAAGGAGCAGGAGAGATTCAGGCCCCACTGACCCATGGGAACTTCCCACAGAAGAGGCTACACAGGGCTCCAGACACAGCCAGCAGGATCCCTCCCACAAGCTGGGCCATGTCCTTCCCCTCCCAGCCCCACAGCTTCCTCCCCACCCCAGCCTCAGGAACCCCTCCCACCTCCCTGCTCTCCCCACCCACTCTCCAATACCAGGCTGTTTCCAGAATGGAACCAGGTGCGTCCCAGAGTTCACTCACCGCTAGATGCTGGCCAGGCCTCGGGTCACCGCTTTCTCGCTGGGCTAGCAACCCCGCTGATACTCACGCTTGCAGTTTGTTGGCTGGGAACTCAGCCCCCCAACCAGGTGACTGGCCTTTACTCCACTCCTTCCTGGGTCGTGCTCCTTCCAAACAAAGTCCAAAAATGTCTTGAACAGAAACAAGGCCTTCCACCCTCGTGGGGAGTTCTGCCTCAGCCTGATTTCGGCTCGGCCTGCCCTTCTTGGGTTTCCATGGTCTTCTGTGTCCCCTTCCTTAGGGACGGTGAGAGAACCCAGTCCTACCCTGGACTCCAAATCCGGTCCAGCCCGGCTGACAGGTTTGCTGAGGGGATGGTGAAACCCCATTGCTGATCAGAAGGAGGTCAGAGTCTGTTCTCTAGGAGCTGAAGGTCCGTTTGTCCTGCTGCGGGAAGTGGAGCTGGAGAGCGGAGATGTTAGGTGAAAGAGACTGCATGATTGAGTTGGAGACTGAGGGATGGGAGCCTCCTCCCAGAAACGCTCCCAGAGAACAGGTTTGAGGAGTTCTCTGGGGAGCTTCCTGCTAGGAAAAAAACAAGGGTGGCACATTGATGGAGATGTCTCTGTCCCAGGGATGGGGGAAGCTCCCAGCCAGGCTATGCAGCAGGGATCCCATTTCTGCCCCAAGAAACCCATATGCCCAGAGAAGTCAATGGCTCTTACCTCCATGAGGGAACGGGGTCTTCCCTCTCAGCCTCTTTGAGAACTACCAGAGAACTGCTTGGTTTCCTCGGACAAGGGACCTGCCCCCACTGCTCCCTGAGGTGGTTCAGCTTCTGACTGCAGCCATCTGGGAGGCTGTCACACACCCCAGGGCCTAGAAGACACGGGGGGAGGAGGCTCCTCTTCATGTCAGACTCTGAGAGCCCATAGAGGGGCCAAAGGAAGAATAAAGGGCAGGAGATGAAGCTAGCCCTGAGCCTCTGTCCCATCCTCACCTCCTCAAATGTGGAGCTTCCTGAGCTTCAGTTGGGCAGACAGTCTGTAGCCCTGACACAAAGGTCCTTCTGCGCCATATGGGGCAGGAAGATCTCTGCCTGGGAGCACGGGGAATGGGATGGGGGTGAGATCAAGGAAAGAGGGGAGGGGTATGGGTGGGAGGGAAAGAGCTCCTGCCCCAGATGAAGGAATTTGGGGGGCCGAGGGAAGGATCAGCTCCACAGAGAGGGGAGAGAATTTCTGTGAGTGCCAGGGGCCTCCATTTCCGCTTCCACTAGCCCCACATTTACAGTGAGACAGAGCAGTACCTGCAGCAGGGAGCGGGACTTGCTGAACAGGGAGGGGAACCTTTCAGAGCATCAGACGAGCCACAGCCCTTGCAGGGCCTCGGGCATCTGGTGCAAGTGCCTGATGATGTGCAGCTGGCCCATGATCTTGGCTGTGACATCCTCGAGCTGCAGGGGAACGAGAACATGTCAGAGACGGAGACACTCCCCAGGAATCAGGGAGGATTAAGGGCACCTGGAACCAGCACCATCATTTCCACCCAGCAGCTGCTCATGTCTGAGTGGTGGATTCACCCTCCCGACCCCCAGGATGGAGGCTTGCTGTCCTCTCTAGTGACCTCCAGTGCCAACCCCCCTCCTTGTCGGTGAGCTCCTGCCACCTCCCCATCAGTGCCCTTGACAGCTGTTCCACCTCCAACCCACCTGGGGACACCGCTCAAGTTCATAGAACCCTCTCCTCCACCCCCACCTCCATCCCCACCCAGGTAGGACAGGGAGGGGGCTCTAGCAGGGTGGCGGGGGGCAGGAGGGATTCTGGCAGCAGTGAAGTGGGATGGGGAGAGGTTGAGACCTTTCCCCAAGTCACCCCAGTGACAAAAGCTAAAGCCACAGGATGGCAGCCCTGATGAACGGGGCAGGTCAGCAGTCCCTGCTGACTGAATCCTCCCAATCTCTCTAGAGCGGGACCAGCCCGACCAGCAGCAAGACCAGCTTCCCACCCCCATGTGCCTCAGCCCTTCCTGGTCAGTCGCCAGCACCAGTCAGTCCTTGGCCTCCCAGGCTGCCAGGGATGGGAGCGACTCTCGATGGTGGCTCGGGTGACATGGACACTAGGCTATGGGGAAATGGGTGCTGCTCTGTGGGGCAGGAAAGGTTCCCAGAGGGCACTTAGGGGACTCTCCTGTCCTTCCCAGGAGTGATAGCAGAGCACCACATCCTAAGAAGAGAAGTCCATGAAGTCCAGAAGTCCCCACTAGGCTCCTTGCCACCAGGCCAGCGAATGGCGATAGGATGGGAATGAGGCCCTGGCCCCCACCCCAAGCTCCTGAGATGATTGCAGCTGCTTACCGTGACCCCCATCAGTTGCTGGGCTTCCCCCAGGAGGGAGTAGACGAGCACCAGCCCAGCCTGGCTGACACGTAACAGGGGGTCGTGGATGGCCAGCACTGCTGTCTGCAGGAAGGACCTCTTCTGACCAATGGTGAAGAATTTTCCAAAGACCTAAAACCAAGAGGACACAAGGCTCGAGCAGATTGGCCAGAGCCAGCCTCCAAGTCCTGGCGGTACAATGGCGTCTAGTGCCCCAAAGGGCGGGGAAGAGAGCTGCTGTGGCTAAGGCAGTTCATTCCCCAGGAGGCTTTCAGGGTCCCAGGGCTCAGGGAAGCCCCTTTATTAAAAGGTCGCAGATGCTGAGGGACCAAAGCCTCCAGTGGCTCTTTCGGGAGGGCAATTTCTGGCAGGGGCCAGGATGGGCTGGAAATGGATCTCTAATGTGTGTGAGCAGGCCCACTCTGCTGTGCAGGGCACAGAGACGACAGGGGACCCTGTGTTGCTTCCAGCAGAGAGATCTCCTGCATCTCAGCGGCTAGAGGAGTGTGTGTGTGTTGTGGGGGGTGAGGGGGTTGGAGCTGACAGACCAAAGGTCTCTTCACCCCAGCTTAGTGATTTCTCTCATCGCTGGGAATGGCCTCTGCAGCTCCTTGGTTTCTTCAAGGGGAATCCAACCTGCAGCCTGACAAGGACAAGGAGACTCATGGCCCAGTCCCCATCCCAGACACTCCTCGGAGACTTTTCTTCCGCTGCAGCAATTCAGCGTGTGGGAGGCGGGACAAGCTCACACAGTCTCTCTCACGGGGCGTCTGTGGAGCAGCGTTCTGTCGATGCCCTTGTCGATCCAGGAGCCACTCCAAGGCCTCCTCTGTGATGTTGTGGAAATCACCCATTTCACCTTTGACTCCAGTCTGGGGGCACTGTGTTACGGTGTGTTCGAAGGTTTGGATATTCTCACCACAGTTGTGAGACGGGGGTGGGACGGGGGGTGTCTTTGATTTTCTACTTGTGCAGCAAGTAGCCGCAACTTGGGTCAGTGGCAATGTGCTTCTTTGGAACAGTGGCTGAGGTCCAGCTACTCTGCCATTCCCTGGCCGGGTCTGGAGACATGAGGGGGGCGCATGTGGTCCATATTGGCTCTGGAGCTCACTATGTCCCCTACCCAGTTCCCAGGTTGGGGCATTCTGCTTCCTGACTGGCAATGGAGGGCAAAGCCCACCTCCTTTCTCTGCTTCTACAGGGTGCAGGGAATTAAACAAGGGTCTGATCAAGCAATCGTGACTGACTGACCCAGTGCTCTCCTCTCAGACACTTGGGGATCAGCCAGGGGGACAAGGAGCAGAGAGACACCCAGAGCCATAATCCTATATTAACTCACCCACCCGGGGATCCTCCTTATGCCACGTAGCAATGCATCTGTCAAGGTTCCTCCCCCACTCTGAACTCTAGGGTACAGATGTGGGGACCTGCATGAAAACCTCCTAAGCTTACTTTCACCAGCTTAGGTTAAAACTTCCCCAAGGTACAAATTAATTTTATCCTTTGACCCTGGATCTCCACTGCCACCACCAAACTCTAACTGGGTTTACTGGGAAACGTAGTTTGGACACGTCTTTCCCCCCAAAATCCTCCCAACCCTTGCACCCCACTTCCTGGAGAAGGTTTGGTAAAAATCCTCACCAATTTGCATAGGTGTCCACAGACCCAAACCCTTGGATCTGAGAACAATGAAAAAGCATTCAATTTTCTTACAAGAAGACTTTTAATAGAAGTAAAGGAATCACCTCTGTAAAATCAGGATGGTAGATACCTTACAGGGTAATTAGATTCAAAACATAGAGAATCCCTCTAGGGAAAACCTTAAGTTACAAAAAAGACACACAGACAGGAATAGTCATTCTATTCAGCACAGTTCTTTTCTCAGCCATTTAAAGAAATCATAATCTAACACATACCTAGCTAGATTACTTACTAAAAGTTCTAAGACTCCATTCCTGTTCTATCCCCGGCAAAAGCAGCATACAGACAGACAGAGACCCTTTGTTTCTCTCTCTCCTCCCAGCTTTTGAAAGTATCTTGTCTCCTCATTCGTCATTTTGGTCAGGTGCCAGCGAGGTTACCTTTAGCTTCTTAACCCTTTACAGGTGACAGAGTAACAGCCGTGTTAGTCTGTATTTGCAAAAAGAAAAGGAGGACTTGTGGCACCTTCGAGACTAACTAATTTATTTGAGCATAAGCTTTCATGAGCTACAGCTCACTGCATCGGATGCTCTAGTCAGAAGCTTTTTTTACAGCCAGTCCTTTTACTCCTAACTCGGGTATAACTCCTAGAGCTGTCTGTTTGATGCGACTAAGGAATGCAGGATATAGCCTTGCTTTTCCAAGTGTTCCAATAAGTGAAAATCCAAAGTTCACCACTTTTCACTTTTCAGCATGAGTCCAGCCAAACACCATTGGCGATTCCTGGGTTTTCAGTAGAATTTGAGACTTTCAAATGAAGAAGAAATAGGTGGAGCAAACCAGGATCAAAGAGAGGGGGTTGCAGATATCTAGTGGAGCTGGGCTATGTGGGTCTGGCATCTAGATTAATAACAAGGTAAATGAGATAGAGATGAAGTCTCCCCTCACAAAATAAATAAATGGAAGTCCCATACTATGAAAGCAGAAATCTGCGTGTGTAACTCCGTAACAGCATTAGTACCTGACCTCATAGCATATGTTACCAATATGGCAAGGAGCCCCCTACTGCCCTGGTTCACACACCATTACGTACCAGGTTGTAAAATCAAAACGAAATGAAACCTTCTTCTCCCTGAAAATATTCTGGCAAAAACCTTTTTGCTTAGAATATGAATTGCACCCTTTTTCTTTAGCTTCAATGATCACCCAAGAGAAACACATTGGCAATTCTTTTTTAACGTTAGCCATGGCCTCATTACATTTTTCTACAACTCCAGCAGTTGTAGAAAGCATTGTTAAAGGAATAGGAATTGTTTTGTAAATTGCCGCACCATGGTGGCACTGTGTCAGTTTATCACAGTACAATACTTCTGTCAGGGTGGGAAGGCACACTTCTCTGATGCAAGGTGTAGAGAAAGAAAGAAAAAACATAGCCAGCTGTGTAGGTGTCTGTCTGCCTGTGTCATATTTGCCATCGCACAGCTGTGGTAGGTAAGAAAAGCTTTGCAAAAAATGTAATTAATTAGAAATTAAACTCTTTTTGAGAAATGTTGAAAATTTATCAATAGAGCTCGTATATGTTGCTATGTTAAACATGTCACAAAACTCAGATTAGAATTAATGAATTTCAATAGCCACATTCATCCCTAGGGCATCAATGGAGTTGCATGAAGGATGAATCTAGCCCTGTTTGATTTATAACACAATACAGAAGAATAATAAAACAATGATTCCTTTTGGATACAGTTGTAAACTATCTACTGCTGAAATACCTCAGAAGTTAAAAATTGTTTCATTTCTCAGGGGCTCAAGTAAATTGCCCAATAAATAATAATAGCTTACATAGAGCACCTTTCATCCTGAATGATCCCAATGTGTTTACCAAATTGATATACACACTATGCACAGGGATCACTTCACCCACCACTAAAAAGAAGAAACTTCTGGGGTGAATTATAACAACAGTGCACAACAGAACTAACCAACCATTTAGATCTGGAAGTGGAGAATAACTTTGCCATTTGAAACTCCATGGGGAATTACGATAGGTAGAATGTAAGTACCCTAAGCCAGGCAACTGAGGTTAAAACCTCTGCTTTTGCAGCAAGTTGCAATCTGATTCTTTTCCTGGTGCTACAATGGAAGCAAACCTTTCATTTTCAATCTATCTAGGTTGTGTTTAAAGCTTTCAACCGTGTACTGCAGCAGGAAAACACAGAAAGTCCTGATCTCTGAGTATAGAAGAATGAAACTGTTCATTCAGAAATGGCTTGGTAGGGTTGATAAAATCAGCTGCTGTTTCTGCACCACTGGCTGGAATTAACACTGACATCACCATTACCACAAGTAAGTCGAATGTCTCCATTTGATTTTTAACATGATGGTGTTTGAGAGTTTGTTTTAGATTAAGCTAGAGTTCTAAAATTTGGAGGTAAGGTGTAGTGCTTTTTCATGATAATAGTAACAATACTTATAATTTATAAAGGAATTTACATACAGTACCCCGCAATTATTATCCCATTTTAACTATTATTATTAATCCCATTTTAAACTGACCCAGAAAGATTAAGTAACTTGCCCAAAATCACATAGTCACTCAGTGGCCGTCTCTCTTCTTCAATGCTTAGCCGAACAGTTGGCTGCAGCGATCGTTTGCCATTTGTTCCGTTCCTGCGCGGCTCCAAGGGCTTGACGGCCCAAGAGTCCAACATCGGAACAGACTTGATGAACCCATGTAATAGGGTTTGGACTCAGTGGCAGTGCTCAGAAGAAAACCACAGTCACTCTGGCTCCAAAGCCAATTCTCATAAACTGCCTCCAATGTAGGATGCTTAAAAGGTCACTGACAGGTTGGTAGGCTTTAAACTGAACCTATATTGATAGTTTGCCCCTTTTATAAAATCTTCCCATAAGGACTGAAGGATTTTTTTTTAAACTGTTTCGAATTGCTCTCTGTATAACAGGGATATAACTGTACAGATCTACTACAGATTAGGAGGTGTATTTTAAACATACAGTCTGTCCTGGGATCTCAGATTGTTTGTTTCTTTTTTAAAATCAAGCAATTACTTGAATTGAACACCAAAGTCTCATTGTTCTTGCAGAAAGAAACATCTTCCTGTTAACTCTTGTAGTAGGCGTGCTTGGTGTGGGAAGTGGCAGGTCAGGACTGACATGCATTGGTAGTCAGGTGGAGGACTAGAATAGTATATGGAAGTGCTATCTAAGGAGCCTTTTAGAGCTGTGTAGGTGTGAATATTGTAAAGCATCTGTCTACTTTGTGCCTGGGTTGAGCTATTTCTACTGTACCTTCATTTACATGAACAGAAAACATTATTTACGAATATACATTTTCACCCAAAAATGTTTACAAAAAAAAAAAAATCAAAGATTAACAACTTTTTTTTGCAGGATGAGTCTATTCTGTTAATTTAACATTTTGGAACATGGAGGGGCAGGGGGGAAGGAAATTCTCTAATGGCTGAGATGTAGACGTATAAAGAGCGTCCATCCAGTGTATACAAAATAATCATATGTCATGCGTGTGCAATACAACTTCTCATGCAGCTTACCCAGAATTGTTATGATATCACTACACAACATATTTACAGAATGATGTGATGTGATTATCTAACAATTCTTAACTGTATAAATCTATGTTATCACTACATTATTAGATAGGGTTTCTGTATTTATAGATCCAATGATTAAAAGTTACTTAACATCAAAACACAACAAAAAAAAAATAAAACAAATTCCACATTAAGAGAAAGTTAAACAGTATTTGAAATTAGTAATTTGAAGTAGTAGGAAGATGTGGCAAAAATAAATTCTTTTTAGGAGGGTCTAGGGGAATAGATTGAGAAATATTTTAAATATCTGCCATCTAGTGCAATCTGGCTCACTTCACAGGAAAAATAAATAAAATAAATAAATAACATTGTTCTTTGGAAGGATTTTTATGAACCAGAGATAAAAGTAATCATTGATGGAGAAGTGTTCTAATCTGGAGCTGGAGTAAGGTGAAGCAAGGTTCAGGGTTTATTAAGGAGATAAACTGCTTAACACCTTACATAAAAACTGCATCCATACTAGAAAAATTCTGCCTGGTACAGAACACATCAGGTGTCCGCATAACCCAAACACCATAGAAAATACCTGAGTCAGATCAGGATGGAATTTCCAGGAACTAGACCAATGACATGCCATCTCAATCAGTGCTTCATTTGTAATGAAAGAGGTGCCATGGCTCAAGCAATTATGTACTGGAACTCAAGCAATTTTTTTACATTTATAACTGATGCAGCCAGCCCAGAGGTGCCAAGGCTATGAACTGCCAAGCCTAGACGTGCCAGAGCTCAGCCTGACAAGCCCTGACACAAGTGAAGCACTGATCTCAATGTAAGCTTACTTTGCTTAGCTTGGTTACTTGCCACTTCTTTTGTATTTGTTGGTTGGTCTCCCAACCCTAGCATTCTTTTAATGTAATTTTGTATTGAGAATTTAGAATGCAAGGAGAGCTAAATGTAAACCCTAGAACAGAGACACTGACTCCATTTTAGGACAGCAGCCCCCCACTAAGCAACTGAGCAGCACTGATAAAAAAAGAAATGGACGTCTGATTTGTTTCTCATACTTTGAGTGTACATTTTCTTTCATTCAGGAGCAGAGATGAGATACAATACAGCTGGACAGTGTGTGTGTGCGCGGGGGTGGGGTGGGGTGGGGGGTTAACATTTTCCAGGATAACAGCCAAAAATCAGAATTGTGTAACTTTTATATTGCAGCTGTTGCCTCATATTCGTGCATAACTGCCATTTAACTTCTTGGTGTTTTATATAATATATGAAAAAGGAAAGGTAGAAGCCATATTTTTTTCTGCCAGTAATCTCCAGATTGAAAAAAGACAGTAGCCATATGAGGGATAGCACCCACTTAAGAATGGGAGCCAGGCCCCATGTAACCTTTTTTGTAAAACCTGAGGTGTCAGAGGAAGCCATGCAAAAGTTAGTAAACTGCAGATTGAGGTAAAGAAGAATATATAATAAGATATTAAGCAAATGATAATGCAAACTACAGACAAACAAGTAGCAGAAGAGAACCACGTTCCCTGGGTGAGAAGTTATTTAAATTATAATTATTAATCTAGCACTACCAGTACCCACACAGCTTTACAGGAAATGCCATATAGCTCCATGACCCTCATTCCTTGACCTCTCTGGTGAAGTTGCCAACAAGGTTGCCAGTCGAAAGTCCTGATCCTGCAACTGACTCTGCATGAGTGGATCCCTGAACCAGTGCACAGCCCCACTGACTTCAAATACATGTTTTGGGCAACTACAACACACAGGACAACCACTTGAATGTGATAAGATGGAGAGATAGCATTAGGACATGCCATCAGGAAGGAGATCAACATAGAAAGGCTTCAGGAAAGAATTAGAGAGGTTTAAGGAGGAGAAGAAAGGAACGGGCATTCTGCATGTTGGAAATTATTCCAAACATAGAGTGGTAGGCATGAAAAAGGACATGGAAGACAGACAGTTCTTCAACATCAGAGAATTTCCATGTCTTCCTCACCTCCACAACGCCTACAAATAAATCCCTAGGCTGATACACTATACCAGTCAGAAAATGATAAGTTGGTCACTGTGCTCCTCAGTTCTTTTGCAAAATCTGCCAGACTATTTAGTTTCAAGTGTCGACCTTGGAAAACAGCTGAGGCTGAATTTAACTGGCTCAGACTGCTACTTTAAATGATCAAGGTTCTTTGGATTCTGTAGTCAGTTTGTTACTGTCTAACATAGGTGTGCTCAGAGTCTCACACAGATCTCATCTCAAGGGTTTCATGTCCTAATAGAGTAATGCATTTTAGTGTTCATGTTTATACTTAGTTGTTTTTAATGTTTGCTCAAATTTGGCAAAAGAAAGATTAATTGCTGATATTGTTGAAAAGTTCAATAAAGGTGATGTTATACAGGTGCTTTAGAAATGCCAAGTGATTGTGAGTATGACTTGTTAGTGTTAGACACAACCCTGTGGAATGAAATCCTCACTAAATGCACAGAACAGGTGCAGCATGAAGAGCAGTAATGTACATTTCTCCCACTGACATAAGAACAGCCATACTGGGTCAGATTAGTGGTCCATTTCACCCAGTATCCTGTCCTCCAACAGTGGCCCGTGCCAGATGCTTCAGAGGGAATGAACAGAACAGGACAATTTACTGAGTGATCCATCCCTGTCAGCCAGTCCCAGCTTCTGGCAGTCAGAGGTTTAGGGACACCCAGAGCATGGGGTTGTGTCCCTGTCCACTTTGGCTATTAGCCATTGATGGACCTATCCTCCCTGAATTTATCTAATTCTTTTTTGAACCCAGTTATACTTTTGGCCTTCACAACATCCCCTTGCAATGAGTTCCACAACTTCACTGTGCATTATGTGAAGAAGTACTTTCTCTTGTTTGTTTTAAACCTGTTGCCTATTAATTTAATTGGGTGACCTCTGGTTCTTGTGTTACATGAAAGGGTAAATAAGACTTCCTGATTCATTTTCTCCATGCCATTCATGATTTTATACATCTCTATCATATCCCCCCGAGTCATCTCTTTTCTAAGTTGAACAGTTCCAGTCTTTTTAATCTCTCCTTATATGGAAGCTGTTCTGTACCCCTAATAATTTTTGTTGCCCTTCTCTATACTTTTTCCAATTCTAAAATATCTTTTTTGAGACGGGGCAACCACATCTGCACGCAGTATTAAAGGTGTGGGCACACCACGGATTTATATAGTGGCAATATGATATTTTCTTCTTATTTATCCCTTTCCTAATGGTTCCTAACACTCTGTTTTCTTTTTTGACTGCCACAGCACATTGAACAGATGTTTTCAGAGAATTATCCACAATGACCCCAAGATCTCTTTTTTATGTACAGTTGGGATTATGTTTTCCAATGTGCATTACTTTCCACTTTTCAACACTTAATGTCATTTCCCATTTTGTTCCACAGTCACCCAGTGTTGTGAGAGCCCTCTGTAACTCTTTGCAGTCTGTGTTGGACCTAACTATCTTGAGTAATTTTGTATCATCTGCAACCTT
This sequence comes from Chelonia mydas, assembly GCF_015237465.2. NCBI lineage: Eukaryota > Metazoa > Chordata > Testudines > Cheloniidae > Chelonia > Chelonia mydas. The sequence goes on along the minus strand of NC_051254.2, from coordinate 39,954,088 downwards.
TGCCATCTCACTGTTTACCCCTTTTTCCAGGTCATTTATGAATATGTTGAACAACCCTGGTTCCAGCATAACTCCTTGGGGGTCACCGCTAATTACCTTTCTCCACTGTGAAAATTAACCATTTATGCCTACTCTTTGCTTCCTATCTTTTAACCAGTTACTGATATATGAGAGGACCTTCCCTCTTATCCCATGACATCTTACATTGCTTAAGAGCCTTTGGTGAGATCCTTGTCAAAAGTTTTCTGAAAATCCAGGTACACTACATCTACTGGATCACCCTTGTCTGCATTTGTTGATCCCCTCAAAGACTTCTAATAGATTAGTGAGGCATGATTCCCTTTATGAAAGCCATGTTGGCTCTTCCCCAATTAATCACATTCATCTATGTGTCTGATAATTCTGTTCTTTACTGTAGCTTCAACCAATTTGCCAGGTACTGAAGTTAGGCTTACTGGCCTGTAATTGCTAGATTGCCTCTGGAGCCTTTTAAAAAAATCGGTGTTACATTAGCTATCCTCCAGTTATCTAGTACAGAGGTTGATTTCCAGTGATAGGTTACACACCATAGTTCAGTAGTTCTGCAATTTCATATTTGAGTTTTTTCAGAACTCTTGAGTGAACACCATCTGGGCCTGGTGACTTATTACTGTTTAATTTAACAATTTGTTCCAAAGCCTCCTCTCTTGCCACCGTGGTCTGGGACATTCCTCAGATTTGTCACCTAAGAAGAATGTCTCAGGTGTGAGAATCTCCCTCACACCCTTGGCAGTGAAGACTGATGCAAAGAATTCATTTAGCTTCTCCACAATGGCCTTGTCTTCCTTGAGTGCTCCTTTAGCGTCTCTGTCATCCAGTGGCCCCACCGGTTGTTTGGCCGCCTTCCTGCTTCTAATGGACTTAAAAAAAATTGCAGTTAGCTTCTGTATCTTTTCCTAGTAGCTCTTCAAATTCTTTTTTAACCTGCCTAGCTAGACTTTTACACTTGACTTGCCAGAGTTTTTGTTCCTTTCTATTTTCCTCAGTAGGATTTGACCTCCAATTTTTAAAATACCTATTTTTTTCCCCTCTAACTGCCTTTTTTAACCCCTGCTCATGTGCTTCATCCTTGACCTGGATGGTCCATTAATCCCTGGGGTCCATTCAATTCTTGGCCACTGCTGATGCTTCTAATAAGGCAGCCAATTAGTGCCAAGTGTAGCGATGGTTTTAGTGAAGTCTGAGACCTGTAAAAAAAGTTTTTCAGTTGTTTCTAATTTGTACACATTTGTATACAGTTCTCCAAAATTACAGATCCTGACAGGACCATGAAAGAGCATGTGCCAGGCTAGCGGCTGCTTGGGTTGTCGGACATTTGAGGACCCCACAGACAACTTCAGCAGGTCACAACCCAGTTCTCCTTCCTGTAGTGGAATCAGCCAAGGCCCCAGCAATGTTAAGGCTGGCCCTGGATCCAAGAACCGTTAGGAACCTAGATGAAGCTCATTAATTTATTTACTCAGACCACTAGCACTCCTTGCTAATGCAAATCATCCTCAGCAGTTGAGTTTACACTGAAATGAACCGGGCTCAAATAGTTCACATCCAATTAGCTCGGTTGCTATGTCCTTTTGCTTCTAGGACCATAGGAAAGGGCTGCGGGTTGCTGACCCTGGATCACAGGCCAGAACCCTATTAGCATCTGCTGCTGCTCCAGCGTCCTCGCAGCCCGCCTGCTGCACCAGGAGGTGACTACATCGTCTGTGCTTATGCACCTAACTTCACCGGCTTCCTCCTGTTGGTTGCGGTTGCGGTTGCGTCCGTCCCGGCTGCTGCAGAGCGCAGCCAGCTACTGCACACCAACTTCGCGAGCCTCCAGCGGCACAGCCCTCCACGCAGGCATAAGCCCGGCCCCACCCCAGGATCTCCCTCCTGCGGCTGCTCAGTGGAGGACAGAGCCGCCAATCACTCGGTGTCCCCGCCCCGGTCCCGGTCCCAGCCCCAGCCCACTCTACGCCAGCTTCCTTCAGCCAGCCGGGCGCTGCAGTAACTCGCCAAGTCGTCTCCTGCCTTTAAGCAACAGCTGCAGGTAGGTCCGCGACGAGAGCCCCACTGCAGGGGCTCGGGGGATGCCACGGGTGAGGGGGAGGCCGGTGCCTGCGCTTGCTCCGGGCTCGTCTCCATTGGCCGCTCCCTGCCGGAGACAGTCCGGGGCGCAGCAGCTCCCCTGTTCCAGCAGGGCAGAGCGGGGACCTGTCGGTCCCCCCTCCCCAGCTGCTGGGGGCGGAGCAAAGAGTCTTTGCAGTCCCGTCTTGGGGGGAATAAGGGCCCGAACCCACCGCGGGTGGGGACAATGGGAAGCTCCCCCTGGACGCTAGCGAGTCAGGATGGAGGCCTGAGTTCGCTTTGACTCGCGGCAGCTTCCACAGAAAGGCAGGAGCTGGGGTGCAGCCGAGCACCGGGGTGCGGGGCGCCCGTGTGCCCCCGGCACATGAGCGCCCCGGACTCCGGAGGTGGGGTCCCTGGGTAGCAGGGAGCCGCCGTGCGCCCCGGTTTACGCGCGTGAGCGCAGCCGGGAGGGACCCACCCAGTCCAATCCTGATGCGCTGCAGGGGATTGGACTGGGTGGAAAGCTGATGTCCCTCATCCTGTGGCTGCTTTGATGTGTCTAATAGAAAGCAACGTAAAATATTCCAGGGGTGCCCGTCCAGCACCGGATGGTATCTGTAGTGCCCGGGCGGGGCCAAATCCTGGCAGGGAGCAGGGTGCCCTCCACTCTCCCTGACTCCCAGGGGAGGGAAAGGTGCGCAGCAGCCTGCAGGACCGAGCCCTAGATTCTTTTCGGAGGCATCGTGAATTCTTACTCATTAACCAAGAAGGGAGGTGAATGTTGATATTTAAATAAACTCTTCTCCCTGAGGCACTGGCACTGTTTCAAAATCTATAATAAAGAAAGTTCATGTGCAAAAAGTTCAAAACCGCCCAAAGTTACTAATGGTACTCTCTGCAGAGCTAACTTTGCCGTTTGGTACACCACTTTTCACGGGGAAGCGTAGGTGCTGCATCTACACTAAACAGAGTGACTCATTGGAATTGAAAGAATATTTACACATAATTTTAAATAGCCAGTAAACAAACCTTTCATTAGCAAAGGGACACTTAAAATGTAGTCAGATGTACAACTGTTAACAGATAACATTTTGTTTTCAATCTTAGCAGCAGAATGGACCCGGCTGCTTTTTGGCTGCATATTTGGGGTGTTCTGTTTGGTAATTATGTAGTAGTTTTAGGGTAATAGCTGCTGCTGTGAATTTTATATGGTTGTAAATTCTAGCAGACAAGATGGAAGGTCACTATGAGTCATCGGTTGCATATGCACACACCCACATCAATGGGCATTACTGAAATGGTTTTGGACGGCAAACCATAGTGGAAATGGAAATATAAGTCTGCAGCAGTTTTTTTGTGTGCCTTAAAAACAAACAAGCAAACAGAATATTCTCCTTTTGAGAAAATATAGTAATACCGCACAGCTGATTGAATAGCTATGGTATCATTTCACCAACTGATTGATATTAATGGCTGAATCAGTGAGATGATTTCAGAGGCACAATAAGGTATTTCCTATTACTACAGTGTTGAGTGCAGTATAAGTACCTAGATAGATAGAATGGGGAGATTTCAGAGTAGCAGCCATGTTAGTCTGTATTCGCAAAAAGAAAAGGAGGACTTGTGGCACCTTAGAGACTAACCAATTTATTTGAGCATAAGCTTTCGTGAGCTACATCGTGCATCCGATGAAGTGAGCTGTAGCTCACGAAAGCTTATGCTCAAATAAATTGGTTAGTCTCTAAGAATGGGGAGAGAAATTATTAACTGCAGAAAGGAGAGCTGATTCAAAATAGAATTACTTTTTTGTAGTCTGCTGAAAACGTACACAGCCCTGGAGAGTACATGGAGTAGACAAGCTCTTTGTCCTTAGAATCTTACAATCTAAGATTAAAGAGAATATATTTGCTTAGGTAAAACATTCCCTGGGGTGAACAGAAAATGTATGTTCCAAATCCCTATGTTTTGTGAGGTATGTGAGATTAATGACAGGGCACCTCCTGTGTGATTTGGCATTACATAGTCTAACAACACATCATCATATATTTTGTGTTTCAAGAAATTAAACTTTTTTTTTTTTAATTCTCATAAAATCACTGACAATGTTGTTACAATTTTTTTCAAATTTTTTTTCAAAAAGCTGTGTGTCCTGAAGACAGGCTTCTCCCAGAGAGGAGACTTCCCCAGAGTCCTGACTGGCTTCATGGGGAGCAGTTCCAGAGCATTGCCCAGGGACTCCGGGACACCCACTCTCCGGGCAGGGCGGCGGGGGGGGCCATCTGTCTCCCCCCCCTTCCCCCTCTCTGGGCTGGGCGGGGCGGGGGGGCATCTGTCCCTCCCCTTCTCCCTCCCTGGGCTGGTGGGGGGGCCTCTCTTTTTTCCCCCTTCCTTCTCCTCTGGGGGCAGGGCCTCTCTTAGGTGACTGGCGGCTGTCCCCACGCCCCTGATCTGCTCGCTGGGGATGGGGCACCTGTGTGCAGCATGGAGCTACCTGGGCCCTTCCCCCGCCCACTGGCTTAGGGCCATGGGAGGAGGAGGGCATCAGCGCACTGTTGCCCCCTGTACCTCTCAACCTTTTGGTCCCCAGGCCGGGCTTCCCAAAGGCATCCTCCCCCTACCTGCGTTCCCAATGAAAACGGGGGAAGGAAAGGGCTGCTCCCACAATTTCCCCGCCCCTCCCCACCCCCCTGTGGGGGAAGTTTTGGACATGAAGTTTTAATGGTTCTGTCACCCACTGAGTGGGCGCTTGGCCTTAGAAAATTACTGAAGTGTCAATCGATAAGTTGATTAAAATTGATCATTTCAATTGAGGTGTTGGACTTGGTGATTTAATTGCCTTGATTTTACTCAATCCATCCTGGTTCTCTCCCCCCGCCCACCAATTCCCCACTCCTGTTAGGATTCTCGACTTGCTCTCGATTGCAGGAGGTATGTGTGGGGAGGGAGGGTTTTTTCCTCCTCTCAACCCCAGCTGGGTGCCCGTCACGCATGGGTGGTGCCCGGCAGGTGGTGCCCGTGGCAGATCAGGTCTCTGAAGCCCTGGGGGGCGGAGGGGCTGATGGGGTTTAATCATCATGGCACCGTCTCTGGCAGGGGGTTGGGCTGCTGGGCAGGGAACAAGAAACCACAAATCGTGCCCCACCCCCCACTGACCTGTCTTGCTCGGTCCGTCTCGACTTTCAGATCAGCTGGAGAGTCCGGAACAGGGTGTGCGGGGAGCCAGAGCCAGGACCCCCGCCCCAGCTCGGCTTCGCTGCTGCTGAATCGGACCCAGTCACAGAGAGGAGCCGACCCCAGCCCAGCGCCTCCAGCAGCGTGTGCGGCCCGAGTGTCGCTGAGAGAGACGATGGGGCCAGCAGCTGGACCTGCTGGGAGCGAAGAGCCGCTGCGGCAGTGCCATGGTGAGGGCCATGGACACCTGGAGACTGGAGGGGAGCCAGGTAATGGGGTGTCGCTGCCTGGGAACAGGCTGGAGAGAGACACTGAGGCTGCCCCACATGGGGCCAGGCTCTCAGTGGCAGCAGCCAGTGCCCAGCAACCCCCCCGTCTGTGGGCAGCAGGGACTGGATCACCCCCAGGGGCTCTCAGGGCACCGATCCCTGGCTCACAGCTGCTGTCTGGCAGACACAGCGGTGGCTGAGGGGCTGTGCAGGGCCCTCCTGGGCTGGGTGTGTCAGACCCCCTGTGACAGCCCTGGCCCATCTCTGCCTGGTTTGTTCTCCCCCCTTCTGCTGTGTATGGCCAGTGTGAGACCCTGGTGTGTGGGGACAGGGGCACTCGGCAGTGTGGGCCCAGCCAGCGCTCGGCAGGGGGCAGAATGGTGGTGGGGGGGCAGTTTGAGCAACTGCCACCAGGACATGCGGGTCCTTATCTCTGTGCCCCTGAGCTCACCAGGCCTCCTGGCAGCCTGGCTGGGAGTGCCCAGGGGAGGGCACTGGGCTGAGGGGAAGGAGGGGCTGTTCTGCCAGCCCCAGCCAGCCTGACCCTCCGGGCTCCTCTCCCAGAGCGTCTGAGGGAAGGAGCAATCGGCAGAGAGTGCATGTTCGAGTCCAGTGGTTCTCAGCCTTTCCAGATGACTGTCCCCCTGTCAGGAGGCTGATTTGTCTTGCACTCTCCTACGTTCCATCTCACTTAAAAACCACTTGCTTCCAAAATCGGACATAAAAATACAAAAGTGTCACAGCCACTATTCCTGAAAAATTGCTGACTCTCTCATTGCTGCGTATTTAATTATGAAATAGATCAATTGGACTATCAACGCTGTACCTTTCCGTGTATAGTCTATCGAGCAGTATAAACGAGTCATTGTCTGTATAAAATTTTAGCTTGTACTGACTTAGTGCTTTTTATGTAGCCTGTCGTAGCACTCGGCAAATCTCTCGATGAATTGATGTGCCCCGTGGAAGACCTCTGCTTACCCCCAGGGGTACACGAACCGGTGGTTGAGAACCACTGTTCTAAGGCAGCTCCAGCCCTGGTGCTGTCGGGGAGACGTGTCCTCGCGGCCCTGCCTGACGGGTCTTTCTGTTTCAGACCCTCATCATAACTGCAGGAAATGTAACTACAAGAAATATACAATTGTGCTCGCAGTTGCCCTCGCAATCATGTTGTTAGTTCTCATCATTGTCCTGGCAGGTGAGTTCTCACCCTTCCCTTCCCCCTCTCTGCACATCCCATTTCCCCTGGAGCCACCACAGTCAGTCTCTCCTCCTGGCCTGTCTGGCTTCTGCCCCTGAGACAGAGGATTCCTGGGGGATGTTCCTCCAAGACCCCCCTCCTGCTCCCTCCAAGACCCCTGCATCTGGGCACTCTCTGTGTCGGGACTGAAATTAGCTCCCCCCAGCCCATCTCTGAGCACTTTGAGTCCAAGTCACTGTTGCCAGGCCCCAGACACGGTCACTGATACCCGTGCAGAGTGGGGGTGATTGAGGGTGCAGGGCAGCAATGAGCTGGGCCCTCTGCCTGCAGCGTGTCACCCTGAGGTGCCAGCCCAGCCTTCCTGCATTGCCGGGTCGTGCCCAGTGCTGGGCAGGTGCTGGCGTGTCACTGAAAGGAGCCGTGGAACGCAGTACCGACAGCTCCGTTAACGCAGCGTGAAACCCACCCCTTGGTGACCTCGGCAGGGCAGGGTCTCGTCACGCTATTGACGTCCCCGCCTGCACAGACAGCGTGTGCGAGTGCAGATGGCAGCTGTTTGTGGTGACCGTGAACCTGGCTGGCTGCGCTGGACAGGCCGGGCAGCGGGCGTTCAGTGTCCTGAAGGGAAGGGAGTTTGTTCCCCTCTTCATCTCAACCTGCCTCTCCAGGGAAGCAAAGCGCAGAGCAGGGGGAGGGGGCAGCAGTCCAGGCTAGCAGAACTCCTTGGGGTACTAGACCTGGCAAATCATGTTGAAGTTAATCTCCTACCCATTAATTATTGCCCCCCTGCTGGCCCCCTGGTAACTGTCCCCTCCCTCGGCAGCTCTCTGCCCACCCCGTGTTGTAACGCTGAGCTTGGGCCCAGCTCTCTGTCCTGGGCTTCATGGCATGAGCTGCTTGTCAGCTGCATCCCTGTTGAATGTGAACCCGAGAGAGGGAGAACAGAGTCAGATAACCCCCCTCTGGGGCTGGATTCCCAGCGTCCTCCTGGCTCCCTCATGGCCTTTGAGTACCCACCCTGGTTCGAGGTGTTCCAGAAGCCTGGGGCGCAGGGGCTGGTCTCCCCATGTTCTCCTCGGTGGCGGGTCTCACTCACACCATGTGTCGCTGTCTCATTCTCAGTGTGGAGACCTCAGCTTCCGTCAGCAGATCTGGGCCCCCCTGCTGGCCCTGCGTGCCCAGACGGCTGGATCAGATACCGAGGGAAATGCTACTATTTCTCTGAGGCCGAAAGGAACTGGACCTACAGCCTGACCTACTGCTCTGCGCTCAGCGCCTCCCTGGCTGAGATCAACAGTGAGCAGGAAATGGTGAGAGATGCTCGAATTGCAACGTTCTGGTCTTGGCTCAGCAGCTGCTGCAGGAGAACCTGGGCTCGAGGAGCAGCCCTGAGGAAATGAGCTTCCAGTTGCTGAATGCCAGGCCTGGCTGGCTGGCCCGGGGCACCTCCAGTGTCCGTGTCTGACTGTGGGGATCACTCCCTGTCAGCCCTCTCAAAAGGAGACCGCCCCTCTCTCGGGCTAGGCTGGCTTGAGTGTCTTCTGGGTGGCATGGGGCCAAAGGGGTACTGAGATCCCAGATTGACTTGAAGAGCCAGTGCTCTTGGGTAGCCAGATGAGGATGGGGGGGCTCCTCTTAGCCCTGGCCCCTTCTGGCTGAGGATTTGGTGGCTCTTCTCTCATCCCTGGCCCTTCCCAGCATCCCTTATTGAGCTCAGCTGGGCTCTTTCCTTCCCCTTCCCCTGTGATGGGGAGGGGAGCTCAGCCGTTCTGTAAGGCGAGGCTTTGACACAGAATGTGGCCTTCTATGGAGAGGTGCGGGGGCAGCTTAGACCCAGCAGCACCCAAGAGCTGCTCCAGCCCAGGGCAGTTCGGTGTGAGGGGGAGCTGGGTTTGGGATGGGAAAGTTAATACTGAATTACCCGGAGCTGGGCGAGAGGGAGGCGAAAATCCCCAGCCGTTCCCTGAAAACAGAGCCCTTCAGTGTATCCCTGTGAGTCTCTGGTGCACAGAGCCTGTGCTCTGACCCCACCTCTCCCTCTGCTGTTTTTAGGCTTTCCTGCTGCGCTATAAAGGCAGATTTGACCACTGGATTGGCCTCCGGAGGGACCCTGGGCAGCTCTGGAAATGGGCCAATGGCACCAAATTCAACAACCTGTAAGTCCTCTGTGAATTCCCTGGGCTTTGGGTCCCTGGCGTCTGAGATAGCGAGTTCAGCCGACTCACCAGTCAGTGCTCTGTACTCTGTGTATTAGTGATGGGTGGAAGCAAGTGTTGTCTGCTGGCAGACTGGCCAAAGCTTTCAGATCTGTCTGGCTTTAGTGGGGCCATCTGAGTTAAAGACGCCTGATAGTCACCAATGCTGAGTGCCTGGGGCTGCCATGAGAAGTGGGGTACAGTAGAGACGGCCCAGACGACATCCCAAGAGGGATTTCAGTGGGATGTGGGTGGGATCAAATAACCAAACCCCAGTTGAGCCGATAGCAGGGTTTGACCCTGGACCATCAGCACTGAAAGAACGGCAGAGTAGGTCACGCTAGCCGGGGACTGGCACTACATGTCCAGGAAAGCCTAAAGTAGAGTAAAAATCTTAAACGAATCCAACTGTATCCTAGCGTCTCTCAGAATAGAAATTCCACGCTTGAAGAATAAGAATCTAGCAGCAGGAATATACTACTGACCAGGGTAGGGACTGTGAAATTCAGAGATTAGAGAGGCTACAAAAGCAGAAAACCCAATAATAATGGGGGTTTTCAACTATCCCTATATTGTCTGGTAACATGTCCCCTCTGGATGGGATGCAGAGATGCGATTTTTAGACACCATCAGTGACTGCTAATGTGACGCCAATTTACCCAAACTGGGTAAACAGGCATCTCAGTGGGGTGTTAACCCTGAAATCTGCCACCCTGTGGGCACCCACCCCAGCAGAAGGCTCTGGGTGCATCATTGCCATCCCATCAGAGCTCTTTCTGGGGTGATGCTGGGGGGGGAGCCACCCACAGCCATCTGCTCAGGTGGCTGTGGGCTGGGTTCTCCCTTCTCTGGGACAGATCTCACCCCGAGCCAGAGGCTGGTGGCCTGAGGCCAGGGAGATCCCGGCCTGCCCAAAGAGTAGTGCTGGGCCTCCTCCCAGTCCAGCACATGCCTACTGTGAGTAGCCAGGGTGGGACCATGGGGGAGGATGTGCCTGTGGGCCTGGACCCCACCCTGTTCCCAGGTGGGAAGCGCTGGCCTCCAGCTCTCACGGGAAGCTCTGTGTGAGTGGCTGGGGTCACCCCATGGCCGCCGGGTTTGTGCTGCTGGCATTTCACTCCAGCCGCCCCCTGCAATACAGCCTGTCCTGCCAGGCCTCTGGCCTGAGAGCTGATGTAAACTGTCCAGGGAGCCCTGGACCCAGCTCTTCTGTGCGGCGTTACTGCTGCTCCTCGCCACGCTGAGAGTCACCTGGAACCTGCGCCCGGGGCAGTTTGGGTGGGTTGGGCCTGCAGGGGCCCATCCAGACCCAGCTGGGTGTGCGGAGGGGTAGGAACTGGGTTAATACCCACCCGGCATAAATGCTCCATGGAGGTCAGTTGATCTTCGAACCTTTCCTGGCCTTGCTGCCCCACTGCCCCCTTTCTAGCTGGGGCCTGTGGCAGGTGCAGGAAGGGGAATCGTGAGGGGCTGTGAGTGCAGCAGGTCCCTGCACTGTGCGAGAGCGTCTCTCCCTGCCTGTGACTGATCGGAAATGTCCAACTCCTGCCTGACACCAGCTCCCTGGCTTCTCTCTTGCAGGTTTGTGATAGGAGGAGGAGGTGACTGCGCGTATCTGAATGATGTGAATGGGGTCAGCAGCTTGCGATGCACCAGTGAGAGACCCTGGATCTGCACCAAACCCGATGCATTTACACAGGCACAGGAGGCTGCCGTGGTAGGGGGCTCATAAGGAGAGTACTGTGGAATTAGTCCCGGAAAAGCCGGACTGATCTCTTTACAAGATCACATCTGAGCAATTCCGGAATATCGGGGAATGCTCTGCGTATCACTGGGCAGAGCACTGTGGACTCAGGTGAAAACCAGGGATGCTATTTGCACATCTTGTCCCCCCACCCGTTGCACCTCTTTTTCTGCCAGTGGAATGGCTCAAATCCAGCCTTTCCAACCTCCCTCAGCTGGACCAGGAACTCTGCCTAACTGAGCCAAGGCACCAGCCTCAGCTTTCACTGCCCTGACATTCCCCCACAGAAGCTTTTTACTATAGAAAATTATCTATGCAATCTTTTAAAAATATTCATCATTCCCATTCTGTGGTCTGGAATAGAGCTGAGGGGGGATGTTCTCCATTCCCCCCCTCGCCCCAAGAAACTTTTTAACAAGATTTTTTTATGGGTCAGTTTTTGGGGTGTTTTGAAAATCCAATTGATTTTGAAGTTTGCAGGTTTACACCACCAGTTCCTGGTTTTTGTTGCCAGATATTGCTTTGGATGAAAGAATGAACGTTTAAAACTGGTTTTAATTTTCCATTTTTAGTTTTAAGAACGCTGCACCTGCCAAGGGAGTAGAACCCCTGTTACACTCCTCATGGGACACCTAGGGCCTGGAAAGTAGGAGTAAGAGGAGAAATGTCTGTTCTCTCCCTTCCTGGAGCCCAGGGGGTTTGAAAAGGGCAGGGAGGGGGTCGGTGTGACACAGACAGACCAGGTGCCAGGTCATGCCAAAGTCCCCATGTCTGCTATAGATGCTTTGTAGCTTAGTTGAGTATATATGTTCACCTGCTTTAGCCTTGTAAATAATTCTTATTTCCTTTTTAATAAAGTGTCATATAATAAGACTGGCTACGTGCGCTGTCTTTGGTGTGACGTCTAAGGTGCAGTTCACATGGGGTGTCTGGACCTGTGGGACTGGGAGTAACCTGAATACTGTTGTGATTCTGAGTGCAAGAGACCATCTGTCTCTCAAAGGCAGGCTCACCTGGGTTGCGAGACAGATCGGAGTACCCAAGGGGACTGCATGGCTAGGCTGTTAGGATGCCGGAGGAGGTTACCCTGCATGTTTGGTTGGTGAAATCTATGTCTAGAATTCTCAACCAGTTTGGATTTGTGCCCTGGTTCCCAGCAGTCTGCCCTGAGGTTGGCGCGCACTCTCTCAAGACACTGCAGACAGCGCTATTGCACGGCCTTGGCTCCAGTTCCCTCCTTCTAGGAGAGAGGAGCTGAGCCTGCCCAGAGATGGAGTTTGGGGGAAAGACGTATGTGACCCAGGGACCCCTTGGTGCCAAGTGGCAGGCAGCACAGAAGGCTTTACAGGAATCCCCTGAGTCTGATCTTTACATCAGTAGTTTTAAATCAGACATAAAAAATACAGAAGCGTCACAGCCACGATCACTGAAACGGCTGACTTTCTCATTGTTACTATATAATAAAATAAATCAATGGAATGATAAATATTGTACTTCCATTTCAGTGTATAGGATATAGAGCAGTGTAAACAAGTCACTATCTGAAATTTTAGTTTGTACTGACTTCGCTAGTGCTTTTTATGTAGCCTGTTTTAAAACTAGGTAAATATCTGGATGAGTTGATGTATCCCCTGGAAGACCTCTGCATATGGCCAGGAGTACATGTACCCCTGGTTGAGAACCAGTGGTCTACATAATAGTTCACCAAAGGGGGCATGTGAGATCTGTATCAATAGCCAGTAGCCCAATGGTCACCATAATCAGTGCAAGACCTCTGTACGGATACGATGTAAGGAGCTGTCTCTAGACTGACAATGATGCCCTTAAGGTCTTGGAGTTAAGGCAGGTCATGGGAGGTGATGTACCTCAGATGGGATACTCCCTGACAGGGTTACCTCCCTGTCTGGCCATCTGTGTATTGTGTGCCTTACGTAGGATGTCTCTTTGCGCACTGAGCCAGGTGCAAAATTAGATTGCAAAATCCACAAAAAAGGGAGATCTACAGGAAGAAACTTACAGCGGGGGCTGTGTGTGTGTCCATCTGTGGTGTTTAAGCATAAAGACAAAGGATCGGTCTGATCTCTCTCGGTGTGCAGAGACGTACTGGATCCTTCCCCTTGGAGACAAACTGACAGTACGCATGTCTCATGACAGAAGGGTCCGAGCCTGCCTGGCTGTGAAGTGCTGCAAGGATTTCGGGTGAGCTGTACTTGGTTAGACAGGAGAATACCTTGTTAGTTCAGTCTAGGCTCTAGAACGCATGTTATGACTTTGTTATATGTAACCATTTGTTTCCAACACTTCCACTTAACTCTTGGCTCTGTTGAACTGAGGCGTGATTTCGCTGTGAGCCTATGGCAGCGCTGTGTGTTAAGTGGAGCAGTGATCTGAGCTGGACCTGGTAAGCTGGGGCCGAGGATGTTACTGTTCCTTTGGAAATAGTGAATCTGTGAATCCTGCCAGTGACCAGGGGACCAGGGACTGGACGCTCCAGACAGATGCTCAGAGGGCTTGAGGGCAGAGTGGGCCTATTGCTACCCTGCAGTGACGGCAGGCCCAGCAGAGAGTGCGTGTGGCCAGTGGAGTTGGGGAGCTGACCCCTGGCAGGCACAGACAAGGCTCCCTCAGGCAAAGGGCAGGTGGTGGCGAGGTGCCTCCCAGCCCTGGGTACCCTGGGAAGCATTGCAGGGAATTAACTTACTGCAGGTTTGGGGCAGTTAAAAATTACACCCCAAGGCCCCAGCCCAGTGAGGAGGACCAAGGAGAGGAACTGTGACTGCGCGGGGCCCCTGAGTCCCCGCACCGCCCAGAGTTCTAAAGCCCCAGTCCCGCCCCGTGAGTAGGGCTTTACCAAATTCATGACCATGAAAAATGCATCAGACTGTGAAATCTGGTCTCCCCTGTGAAATCTGGCTGCGGGGGGAGGAGGGGATATGTCCCAGTACTGCCCCCCTTACGTCTACGCTGCCTTCATAGCTGGGCGGCCAGAGAGCAGCAGCTGCTGGTCTGGTGCCCAGCTCTGAAGGCAGCAGCTGCTGCCAGCAACAGTGCAGACATGAAGGTGGGAGGTGGGGGAAGGGCCGACCTTATGGGTGGGTGATGTGGGCAACTGCCCCGAGCGCGGTGGTCAGGAGGGAACCCCGCCACCCGCCAGCTCCAGGCCCTTTTAACCTCTGAGTGCTGGACCCTGGAACAGGGGAGGGGCAGGGCTGGGAGCGTCCCGGGCAGGGGCTCCTACCGTGTGCCATGTTCTAGCTGCAAGTTCGGGCTGGGCTGGGCTGGGGAGGAACAGGACCTCGTCCCCTGCGTGGGCTGCTCCCAGGGCCAGATCAGAGCCACCGCCAGGAACCTCCCCCAGCAGCAGAAAGCTCCGTGGCTGCCGGCCGGGAGCCCAGCTCTGAAGGTAGCACCACTACCAGGAGCAGTGCCGAAGTCAGGGTTGCAATACCGTGACACCCCTCCCCTCCCCCCATAGCCTTGAGACCCCCCCCCCCCGACCCTCTTCTGCGATGGGATCCACACAGTTACAACAGGGTGACATTTCAGATTGAAATAGCTAAAACTGTGAAATTTAAAGGACTTTTAAAAATCTCATGACCATGAAATTTACCAAACTGGATGGGTGAATTTGGTAGGGCCCTACCCAGGAGACTAAATGGGGGGTACTTCACATTACAGCTACACAAATGTGGATCCTCAGTTGCACTGTTTATATCACGGCAGCTTCTTTCTGGCAGATCCATTTGAGCTCCGCGGCACACGTCTCAGACAGAACCTGGCTGCCTTTTATCCACCCGCAGCTGTTCCCATCAGCAGAGCCTGAGAAGCTGCAGAGTGAGAGAGAGTCCGTGTCACTGTGGGTCCCTGTAACAAGGAAAGGCCCAGGGGTGAGTCTTTCCTCCCCCTCCCCCGAATGGGAAGCTGGGCTCTGGTGTTGTCCTTCATCTCTAACTTCCCTGCAGAGTGTCAGTCGAGAAGACGTCCCAGGCTGTGAGGTGAGCTAGGGCAGTGGCTCTCAACCTTTCCAGACCACTGCACCCCTTTCAGGAGTCTGATTTGTCTTGCGTACCCCAAGTTTCACCTGACTTAAAAACGACTTGCTTCGAAAATCAGACCTAAAAATACAAATGTTGCCACAGCCGCTATTGCTGAAAAATTGCTGACTCTCATTTGTACCATACAATTATAAAATAAATCCACTGGAAATAAGTATTGTACTTACATGTCAGGGTGTAGCGTGTAGAAGAGTGTAAACAAGTCAGTGTCTGTCTGAAATTTTAGTTTGCACTGACTTCGCTAGTGCTTTTTATGTAGCCCGTTGTAAAACTAGGCCAGTATCTAGATGAGTTGACCTACTCCTCGGAAGACCTCTGTGTACCCCAGGGATACATGTACCCCTGCTTGAGAACCACAGAGTTGGGGGTCTGGAGCAAGGACCATACGAGGCTGAATCTCATGGGGTCGGTGACCTGGTACTTGTTCAATGGAAGTGCCACCTTGATCTCCTGCATCTCAGCTTTCCTTTAAAAACGAAGCCTGATGGGTGAGAGGAAACCTGCACCTTGCGACTTGGGTAACGGGACAGCTGCAGGGAGCTGAGGACTTGTCCTGATGAACGGTTAAGGCTGGATTCACAAAGGGACTTAAGAGGCTAATGGCCACTTCAGGCACCTCCGTCCCAGAACCAAACCCCAGCTCAGCAGCCACCAAACCCTGGAAGCGCCTGAACTTGCTCGGTGCCTCAATTTTCTGAGTAAAAATTCACGAGGTGTCTGTGTGCGCCCCGAGCACCTGTGCTGCTCCCTCCCTCTAGGCTGCTGGCTGCCCAAGCCCCAGTATGATCCACGAGCCAACCTCCGCCTGACCTGCCGTGGGGCCCCAAGCCAGTGGGCATGTTCACAGGACCCGTACCAGCTTGGGCCCCACAGGCGAGCACCCACAAACTGGCAGAGAGGAGCAAGCGCTTCCCGGTAACATTTAGCCCAGGGGTTCTGGCACTGACCTGGAAAGTAGGAGACCCCAACTCAAGTCCCCCTTGTAGCTGGGTAGGAGAAGGGATTTGAACAGGCGTCTCCTACCTCTTAGGAGCAGGCTCATGTCAGTGAGCTACGGGCCAGTCTGAGGTGGTGGGGGGGGGGGTCCCTTATTCTCTCCTGTTAACCCTGTTCCAGACTCGGGATAAAGAGTGATTGGAGCAGACAGACTAACTGTCACCTCGGGGCATGATGCAGAGAGATGATTTCTAGCCCCCACCAGTGACTGCTGCTCGGAGAAGCTGGCCCTGGCCCCCGCAAGGGGAGAGGCAGTTCCTGATTTAGGCCTCAGTGGAGCACAGGATCTGCTCCAAGAGGTGAAGGGAGCTGAACTGCCCAGCAATAGTGCCCACAGTGTAATGACATTTAGTATCCCTGGAGGGGACATAATACCAGACCAGCCCACAGCAGTAACATTTCACTTCTAAAAGGGGAACCACAAAACCATGTGGATGCTTGTTGGATGGAAATTGCACAGAGCTGTCACCAGGGTCAAATGTCTCCTAGCAGCACGGACACCCCTTAAAAACAGCATGAGAGGCTCAGACGAGGGGCTTGTCTCCACTCACAGCGCTGCAGTGAAGACACTACCTACGCTGAGCAGAGAGCTTCTCCCATCAGCAGAGCCAATCCCCCTCCACAAGGGCGGTAGCTATGGGGACAGGAGAAGCGCTCCCCTCAACGTAGTGCTGTCTACACTGGGGGTGAGGTCAGGATACCTGCATCGCTTAGGGGGTGGATTTTTCACACCCTTGAGCAACATCGTTATAGCGTCATAAGTCTGTAATGTAGACGGGGTCTAAGGGCAGGTCTATGCTACCCGCCGGAAATGCAGGTAGCGATCTATCTATTGGGGGTCAATTTATCACTTCTAGTCTAGACGCGATAAATCGAACCCCGAGCGCTCTCCCGTCGACTCCGGTACTCCAGCGCTGCGAGAGGTGCAGGCGGAGTGGAGGGGGGAGCGCCGTGAAGATGCCAAGGTAAGTCGACCTGGATACGTCCACTTCAGCTATGCTAGTCTCGTATCTGAAGTTGCATATCTTAGGTCAATCCCCCCCCACACACACACCCAGTGTAGACCAGGGCTAAGTGTGTACCCCAAATAAAAAAAGACAGGAGGAGGACCAGAAAAATGCTATCCTGGCTAAACAGCAGAGTAAAGGAGGCCATTAAGGCAAAAAGCATCCTTGAAAAACTGGAAGTCTAAACCTAATGAGGAAACTAGGATGGAGCAAAACTCCAGCAAGTAAAATGTAAAGTATAAGGAGGCAGGCCAAGGAAGAGTTTGAGAAGCAGCTTCCTAAAGATGCAAAACCTAAAAAAATTAAGTACGTTAGAAGTAGGAAAATATAAGGTCCCTCACCAAAGGCTTTTAAGCAAAGGAAGGTGTCATGGGATAAGGGGGAAGGTCCTCTCATGGATCAGTAACTGGTTAAAAGATAGGAAACAACAGGAATAAATGCTCAGTTTTCACAATGGAAAGAGGGAAATAGCTGGGTCCCCTAAGGATAAGTACAGTTCTATCCATATACACGTGCTTCTACCACTATCGCTCATGCCAGCTCCCCTGGTCCCCCTAAGCTACACTACTCTACACACAGAGACATTGGTAGAGCTGCCGCGACACTAGGGCCTTTGCTGGCACACCTCTGTTAGGAAAAATACCCTTAACCGACGTAGTCACGCTGGTAAGACTTTTCAGTGTAGACCAGGCCTCAAACAGACGTTGGACATTCAGCGTTAGCAAGTTATACAATGGGAGCTTTCCCCAAACATCTCAAAGAGTAAACGTCAGGCAGCACTCACCGCACTGGATCTAATGGGGAACCGTCCACCCAGGGCCATTTCCCCCCCGGGGGTGTCACTTTAAGGCCAATCCAGATGTAGTTTGCATCTTGTACAACATCTTGTATGAAATCCTGTGATGTGCAAAGCAGAGGGGGTGGGGATGAGTATCCTGTAACATGCGAGAATTCCCTTAGTGATCCCATGAAATGCCTGCTCTCTCCTTCACTAGCTCTGCCCATAATGCCAGCAGGAGACCCCACCAGCCCCTGAGTTAGTTCACCCTCTCCCCTGGGCGGGCAGGGTCCCAGGGCAGGTAAACGTGACTCTCTCTATGCAGACATGGTAACATCAGCACCAGTCCTTGGTGGCACAGGGTGAGCTGGCCCTTTAAGGGAGTCCTGGGTTGAGCTTCACCTGTGACTAGGTGCCCCTGGACTCAGAGGCAAAGGTGATGGAAGCAGGTGACCAGGAGCCAGGCCTGGTGGGGCTACAAGGGCAGCCAGTCTGGGCAGGGAGAGATTTGATGGGGTAGGAGGTTTGTGAGAGTAGCTCTCTGCAGAAGGGCTCTGCTGAGCTCTCAGACAGAGGGCCTGGGCGTGAAACGCCTGCAGGAGCCAGCTGGTCAGTCTGGGGTGGGAAAGCTGTGGGGTTCTTGTTCTGAACTGTATGTTAATAAGCCAGACCCCCAGAAGGGGAGAAAACACCCCAGTGTGGAGTTTGATTTGCGGGGGGGTCATAGAGTCAGGCTATACTGGGATTGTAACTAGTGACACACGTCTTTCCCCAGCTGGAGTTGGATGAGCCTGTATTTTCTGTTACCATCTCCTCCCGGTTCTGGATCACGAGCATGCGAGAGCTCTTCCCTGAGCAGTCGTCACGGCTCCCAGTCCAGTCTTTACGCTCCTTAGACAGCCAGTAGCACTTGTCCCCGTGCAGCAGCCAGTCCCTGGGGCAGAGTTTGCACCCGGATCCCTCTGGAGGGAGAGATGGGAACCGAGGTGTCATTAATTCTGAACCTTCAAACTACAGCTGGATGAAAACTCTTGTTCAAAGTTGTTTTTTAATGGAAAATGCCATTTTGACCCAAATGAAAGTTTTTATTTTGATTGCCATTTTTCATGTTTTGATGGGGGGAGTGGACTTAAAATGGAAATACTGGTTTTGAGGGTGGGAGGGAGGATTTCATTCAGTTTTGGAGGGGAAAGAAACATTTATTCTTAACATTTCCCTCCATTTGAAAAGTGGGGGAGGACTTTCACTTTTCTATTTCCTTCAAAGGACGTCAAACTGTCATTTCTTTTCACGTTTTTCATGAACTAGGCTTACGCTGTAACAGCTCTAGTTCTAGACATTGCTGAAGTGTCCCCTACAGTTGTGTAAAAAGCAGGGCTGTCAATTAATCGCCGTTAACTCACGTGATTAACTCAAAAAATTAACTGTGATTAAAAAAATTAATCGTGATTAATCACACTGTTAAACAATAGAATACCAATTGAAATCGATTAAATATTTTTGGATGTTTTTCTACATTTGCAAATATATTGATTTCTATTACAATACAGAATACAAAGGGCACAGTGCTCACTTTACATTATTGTTTTTGATTACAAATATTTGCACTGTAAAAATGATAAAAGAAATAGTATTTTTCAATTCACCTCATACAAGTCCTGTAGTGCAATCTCTTTATCATGAAAGTGTAACTTACAGATGTAGATTTTTTTCTTACAGAACTGCACTCAAAAAGGAAACAATGTAAAACTTTAGAGCCTTCAAGTCCACTCAGTCCTACTTCTTGTTCAGCCAATCGCTAAGACAAACAAGTTTTGTTTACATTGACAGGAGATACTGCTGCCCCCTTCTTATTTACAATGTCACCTGAAAGTGAGAACAGGCATTCGCCTGGCACTTTTGTTGCTGGCATTGCAAGGTATTTATGTGCCAGATATGCTAAACATTCATCTGCCCCTTCATGCTTCGGCCACCATTCCAGAGGACATGCTTCCATGCTGATAATGCTCGTTAAAAAAAATAAATGCATTAATTAAATTTGTGACTGAACTCCTTGGGGGAGAATTGTATGTCTCCTGTTCTGTTTTACCCACATTCTGCCCTATATTTCATGCTATAGCAGTCTCGGATGATGACCCAACATATGTTCATTTAAAGAACACTTGCACAGCAGATTTGACAAAATGCAAAGAAGGTACCAGTGTGAGATTTCTAAGGATAGATTCAGCACTCAACCCAAGGTTTAAGAATCTGAAGTAACTTCCAAAATCAGATCAGGACGGGCATGGAGCATGCTGTCAGATGTCTTCAAAGAGCAACACTCTGATATGGAAACTACAGAACCCAAACCACCAAAAAAGAAAATCAAGCTTCTGCTGGTGGCATCTGACTCAGATGATGAAAATGAACATGCTTTGGATCGTTATCGAGCAGAACCCGTCATCAGCATGGACGCATGGCCTCCGGAATGGTGTTCGAAGCATGGAGGGACATATGAATCTTTAGCGCATCTGGCACATAAATATCTTGTGATGCCGGCTACAACAGTGCCATGCAAACGTCTGTTCCCACTTTCAGGTCATATTGTAAATAAGAAGTGGGCAACATTATCTCCTGCAAATTGTAACCAAACTTGTTTGTCTGAGCGATTGGCTGAAGTAGGACTGAGTGGACTTGTGGGCTTCAAAGTTTTACATTGTTTTATTTTTGAATGCAGCTATTTTTTGTACATAATGCTACATTTGTAAGTTCAACTTTCATGATAAAGAGATTGCACTCCAGTACTTGTATTAGGTGAACTGAAATATTCTCTTTCTTTTGTTTTTTACAGTGCAAATATTTGTAACCAAAAATATAAAGTGAGCACCGTACACTTTGTATTCTGTTATAATTGAAATCAATATATATATAAAATGTAGAAAACATCCAAAAATATTTAAATAAATGATAGTCTCTTATGGTTTAACAGTGCGATTAAGCACGATTATTTTTTTTAATCGCTTGCCAGCCCTAGTAAAAAGCCTTCAGGCTCAATGTACGAGTGAGGGCTTTTCTCAGGGTCAGCACTCAAGCAGCCGGGCACGCTGTAGGTCAGGAAAGCAAGGTGCTGGGAGGCCGGAGAGGAGAGAATTCACTCCAAGTCTTTACACGGAGTTGCTCTCTTACGAACGATCTGCTCTAACTCAGTCACAAGTTCTGGGCTCGATGTAGGAATCACTGGCTGGGAGGAATCTCTGGCTTGGTGCATTCAAATGTAATTCCTTGGGGTTTGCCCGTGTGAGCTTATAAAAGCTGAACAGGGACAGACCCAGGCTGTTTCCCAATGGGAAACCTCAAGGGAAACTCAGTGTTGAAACAAATAAGACGGATGACACCCCCGACTAGGGCAGAACTGAACCCAGAGACTCAACCTGGCCGCTGGGGGCGCTGTTACCTCTGCTGGTGTCAGCTGGGAGTTAAAAGCAAGGTCCCATTATGGTCGTTACAAATCCTATGGCTCTTCTTTAATGGGGGAGACCTGAGTCGGTTCAAATGACAGTTCGGGGGACTCCAATTTGCCTCCCTCAAATGCCCTGTGAAATTCCAATAGGCGAGTGGATTCTGCTTCAACCATTCCCCTAAGACATCGTCTGCCGGTGTTGTGTGCTGCTGAACAGTTGTGGAGTTTCACCCCAGAGGTGGCTGCATGTCAGTAGTGGGGGGAAGGATTCCCATAAGTATGGCGTGGTTGGTAAAGCCCTTTGGGATCCAACCTCTCGAGCAGTTGTATTCTTTATTACACTGTTGTTATGATTGTCTGTGCTCCAGCAATGGGAATTCCTCTTCCCACTAGAGGTCACTGCTGCTCCTCTGCACAAGCGGCTGAGAATTACTTATTGTGCTTCGCCTGCACGCTCCCTGGGGAAAGGATTGTCTTTTTGTGATGTGTTTTTGATGGCATCTGGCACAATGGGGCCTCCGTCCCTGAGGCAGGACTGCAGTGGAAAGAAATAGGGTAGAGCTGAGAGGTTCCTGTCCTGGATCGGGTTAGGGGTTGGTCTGGGGATGCTGCGCACAGATAGTAAGACGATCTCTGCCACAAAGAGCTCCCAGCCTGAACATCTGATGTGAAACGGGTGGAGAGAAAGAGGAGGACGGCAACAAGGCAAGAGAGAGACCAGCCGGGTAATTCCTGTTCCTGGACTAACTGCCATGGGTGGAAGATACAACTCGGAGCTCCACAGAGCTCGTCTTCAGGGCTGGGGGAGGCCATCAGAGGAAACCCGAAGAAGAGCTCTGTGGAGCTCCAGAGTTTGCACCTTTCACCACCAGAAGTTGGTCCAAGAAAAGCTGTCAGCTCCCCGCCTTGTCTCTCTCACATTCCGGGACCAGCCCGGCCACCACACCGCTGCCCCCGAGAAGGGAGAGGAACCCGGCCAGCGGGGTACAGACAAAGGCAGCCACAGCCTGGGTCTTGCGCCCACCACCTGGGGGGGATGAAGTGAAAAAAGACAGGGGCGCTGGGGGTGACAGCGCATCACAACGACACCCAGAGCATTCAAGCAGATTGAAAGGTGTCTCTCCCCCCGCCCGCCCCCCATCAACTTAAACATCACCCTGGCGGCGGAGCATTGTTCTCCTGCTGGAGTTACGAGCAGAATTGACTGGAAATTTTCGGTCCACTTTTCTTGGTTGGGGCGGGCGGGCTTGCTGAGGGTGACCCCGGACGCGATTTGACCGGCACAGTCCCCGTTTTAAGCCCTGTCCCAGGGTGTCCTGATTGTTTGCAGCACCGAGCATTTGTCCTGTTTGCTCTTGGCAAGTGCCGCTGTTTCCAGGTGGCTTTGGCCAGCCCCGTGTGTGGGGTGGGGGCTCAGGCCAGCCCCGCACGGGGGAGGCGGCTCTGGCCAGTCCCGTGCAGTGTCCCGTTTCCCCCTTGGGACATACGATCCCCCTAAATTGGAAGAGTTTAGAAGATGTATGAATAAAGAGGATTATGTCTTTAAAAATACCTGGGGATGGGGGGCAGGAGGGAAAGAGAGAGACACGTGACTGACAGGAGGGGTCCGGTGGCAGGAACAGATTTATTTGTTACTCTTTAAGGGGCTTCCGGTTGCTCCTTGGTTTTGTGTGACTCCTTCGCAGGTTCCCGACCAAGTAACTAGTCTAGTGACCGTGAGGGCACGTGGTGAACCCTCCCCTGGGGGAAGCGGGGCCGCTGCCCAGCGAAATATTGTGTGTTTGTCAGCGGGCTACACAATTAGAACAATGAGACTGTAGCAAAGTGGGGTGTGAATGTACCGCGCACACGGCCCCGCTGTGGTCTGTCTCTGTGCCCTGCTGATGGCCATGAACAGAGCACTTTGATCCGCTCTTCTTGGAAACAGAATGGCTCGGTGAACGGGCCGAGCTGGGGTCCAGGCGGGGCTACGGGCAGAGCTGGGGTCCAGGAGGGGCTGCGGGGTTGGGAGAGGCGTGAACGGGCCGAGCTGGGGTCCAGGAGGGGCTGCGGGGTTGGGAGAGGCGTGAACGGGCCGAGCTGGGGTCCAGGAGGGGCTGCGGGGTTGGGAGAGGCGTGAACGGGCCGAGCTGGGGTCCAGGAGGGGCTGCGGGGTTGGGAGAGGCGTGAACCAGCCGAGCTGGGGTCCAGGAGGGGCTGCGGGGTTGGGAGAGGCGTGAACGGGCCGAGCTGGGGTTCAGGAGGGGATGCGGGGTTGGGAGAGGCGTGAACGGACAGAGCTGGGGTTCAGGAGGGGCTGCGGGGTTGGGAGAGGTGTGAACGGGCCAAGCTGGGGTTCAGGAGGGGATGCGGGGTTGGGAGAGGTGTGAACGGGCAGAGCTGGGGTCCAGGAGGGGCTGCGGGGTTGGGAGAGGCGTGAACGGGCCGAGCTGGGGTCCAGGAGGGGCTGCGGGGTTGGGAGAGGCGTGAACTGGCAGAGCTGGGGTCCAGGAGGGGCTGCGGGGTTGGGAGAGGTGTGAATGGGCCGAGCTGGGGGTGAGGGCGGGGCCTGCGGGGTTGGGAGAGGCGTGAACGGGCCGAGCTGGGGTCCAGGAGGGGCTGCGGGGTTGGGAGAGGTGTGAACTGGCAGAGCTGGGGGTGAGGGCGGGGCCTGCGGGGTTTCGGGGGGTAAATGGAGAGGGATGGGGAGGGAAAGGACTTCTTTAAGGGATGGGGCTTTTGAAAAGGGGCAGGTCTGGATTTTAACCAGCAGGAATTACAGCATTTCCTCCCTACCTGCTTCCCTGACATCTGTTTCTGGGGGCACTGGGAGGTGAGGAGAGTTTGCTAAAACGACACAGGGGATGCAGTTTAATCTGACCGGCAGGGAAAGGACCCGGCTTGGCTGACCTGCCCCCTCTGAATGCAGCGCAAATCACCAGAGTATTTGTGTCTCTCTGCCCGGCTGGCTTGAAAAGCGTCTGATGCCATGAAGACGAAGACTCAGAAAGACAATACAGAAGAGAAGTAACCCAACCACTGGACACTGGGGGCACTGGGAGCCAGGTGGGGCGGGGGTGGGAACTCGGCTGGGGTGTTTGCGATTCTTCTTCTTTCCTGGGGCGGGGGCCGGCAGCGGTGACCGCGCGTTGGGAGCGGGTGTTTGGCATTTAAGGGCCCGCTCGGGGAGACTGTGGGATCCAACTGCAAGGGTGAGGCTGCGATGGAAGCGTGGATGGCTGCACCCCCCTTCACCCGGGACTCACACCGGGGCGGCGGAGGTGACCTGGTTGCAGCGCTCGCTGGGGGAGGGTGAGACAGGCCGTCCCGCTCCTCTGGGTCTCGGTGGGGCTCGCTGTGCAGTGACCCCGCCCGGTGTGAAAGGCCTGGCCGCGGTCTCCCGCCTTGGAGCCCTGCGGGGCGCTCGGGAAGGCCCGCGGGCCCAGGGGGGACAAGCGGGGGAGCCCGGCGGGAGGGGCCGTGGCAGTCAATGCTCCTTTTGGCCCGAGACCCCTCGGACGTTTTCCTCGGCGCTTCCTTAATGCGGCGCCCCCTTCCCCCGCGGCATCGCCCGTGTCCTTTTCCTGCCCCCCCCCCGCCCCCCGGTTCTTTCGCTGCCCAAGTCACTGTCCATCCTTCGCTGAAAAACCCCAGTGACGGTGCCCTGGGGGGTTAATGCCTCTGAGATGAAATGGGGGGGGGGGCGCTGCTGGAGCAATGTTTATGGGGGGGGGGCTGGTGATAGAAACCAGGCGCTCGCTGTGTATTCACGGCTTCAAGCCCGGGGCCGGGGGAGACACGGGACAGGGGCAGCTGGCCCCGCCCGCGGTGGGAGTGGGAGGCCGCTGCGGCTGGGAGCTGACTCCGCCGGCGCGGCCGACCCGCGCAGTGTCCGCTCTCCCCGCCTTGGCCGAGCCTGCGGAGCCGGTCGGGACACGCGGTGGAGTCACCGCCGAGGCTCTCAAGGGCCCCGCCGCGCCGGAGGGGAGCAGGCGGAGCCCCGCAGGGGCCGGGGAGGCTCAGGGCCGGGGTGGCTCGGTGAGAAACGTGCCACCAGCGCCGGGCTCGTGGGGGGAGCGCCGGGACACTGGGGGGCAGGGGCTGGAAGCCGCCGCCCCCCCCCCCCAGCCCGACCCGCCGGACCCCGACTGGTGGGCTGGGCGGCGGCCGCTCCCCCTAAGGGGCCCCCTCCCCCTCTCCGGGCTTGGGGGGGGCCTCCGTCCCTCCCCATCTCTGGGCTGGAGGGGGGGACCTCTGTCCCTCGCCTCTAATTCCCAGGTTTCTGATGCTTGAGTTTTGCCGATGCCCACGTCCTGGAAGGGAAGGAGCTGTCCCTGCCCGGCAAGCCGGACCTCTGCCTGCATGAAGTCTCTGCTGTTTAACTGATTTCAGATTCCTGCCCCTGGTTGGAGCTGAATTCACACGGCTGCGGGGTGGCGGGGGGGGGGGACGGGGGGGGGGACACACAGTCTCTCAGAGCCCCACAAGTCTTGTCCATCCCAGGGGCCTTTCAACCCTCTGGCTCTCTGTCTGTGCATGCTCAGTGTAGTCCAGGGGTCCTCAAACTGGGGGTCGTGAGGTTATTACATGGGGGGTCACGAGACGTCAGCCTCCACCCCCCCCAAACCCTGCTTCATCCCCAGCCATTATAACAGTGTTAAACATATTAAAGTGGTTTTTAATTTATAACGGGGGTCACACTCAGAGGCTTGCTGTGTGGAAGGGGTCACCAGGACAAAAGTTGGAGAACCACTGGATAATCCATTTGGTTCTTGGGCTGGAGGCACAACCCTAAAAGGAGAAGCACACGCTTTTGCTTCTCGTGTTCTCCGTTTTGCTCCGGCTGGTGGGGCTCAGGGGTAGCTGCTGCCCCTGTCCCAGGCTGGGTGGGGGGAAGGGAGGGACAGGGACCCTGGGCTGGAAGCACTGGGAATGAATTCTCAGCCAATCAGATTGTGGGGCGTGACACCAGGAGCATGGGCGAGGGCATGAAGCCAGAGAACTGGGTGGGGAATGGAGGGGCAACAGCTCCGGAGCCCATTGGGGTGGCATTGGGACAGGGGTGCTTGGGAGAGACACCACTGGTCACAATCCTGTAAGTGGGGACTGGATGAACACGAGTGAATGTCACCACGTGCCTGAGGGATCCCAGCAGGCCAGGGCCAAGGACTGAAGTGAGATCCCTCCATCTGGTCCCTCCAGGGCCTGGTGAGGGGATATAAGGGGGGAATCCTGATCCGGGGACCCCACAACCGGTTCTAAACAATGGAGGCAATGTCTTGACTGACAGGTCTGGGAGGAACTGTGTGAGCTCCCCTTAGAGAGAGGCTTGCCATGTTCAGACAATCTGCATGGGGCCAGGAGGTGACTGGCCCTGCAAACCAGCTGCCCAGCCACCCCAGAGGGGCCTGGTCCCAACCCAGCGCTTGCCTGGAGCCCAGATGGATCCAGCAGCTTCTCCCTGTGCCGGGGCACCGCAGCCCACAGGGCATCTTCATGGCAGGGATGGGCCTGGCACAGCCCCAGGTACCGCACTTCTCTGCCCGGGACGGGGACGGGGAGAGGCTAAACACGGACCCTGCAGGGCTGAGCGGCAGCAGGTGCAGCTGGCTGGTCCCTGTGCGGATCCCCCGATTGGGATCTGCTGCAGCTGCTCTTGGGGGGACAGGGAAGGGGCCCTATGGCCAGGCAGGGGGCTCAGCTGTGTGTGCAATGGGTGCAGGGGCTGGAGTTGGGGGGGAGGTTGTGGGAACTGGGGTGGGTGGGATGAGGGATTTCACAGCAGCTGTAACCAGTGGACTGAAATGGTTCCATTGACTTTTTTTTTAGGAAAAATTGGGTGTTTGATTAAAGGCAAGTTTTTGTGGAAAGTGTCGGCTTTACTAGAAAACATTCACTGTCTTCTTGGAAAATTCAAAAACCAAAAATTGTTCTGTTTTCAAGAATTCTGGACTAATTTTTTCTGATTCTGGTAGAAGATTTTGGTGGGGTTGGCCATTTTTGTCAGAAGTTTTTCTTGTTGTAGCCCTCCTGGCTGGGGAGAAAAGCTTGAAAAGGTGACCCCTAAAGGCTCCACCACCAGGAGATCAAGAACAGAACCCAAAGTTGTTTTCAAAATCTCATCTTGTTTCAGCCAATCTGATGGTTTTGGGGGGCTCTGACTTGTGATTTTTGGTCCCTGGGGGTTGGCCACATGGGCTAGAACCAGCTTGGCCAGGATCCAGATGTTAACCCAGTGTAGAGGGCCCTGGCAGTGGCCTATACCCAGCAGCTGTGTGGGACAGGAGAGAGATTTGATGTGTTCCCTGAAGTTCAAATTAGCAAGAGAAGCGGCCGGGGAGATGCATTATAAACTGGGGGATCAGTGACATTCAGGGTGAGGCAACATTGAAAATACTCAGCGGTTTTACAGTCGCTTTGCTCTGACACTCTCAGCCCTGGTGGAGCAGAGCCCCCGGGCCTTCCCTGAACACACCCACAGATACCCCTGCAATGGGGGTCCAGAGCTAGGAGCGGGGCAGGGGGATCCCTGGGCACCAACTCCTCATCGCACTCTCCTCTCCCTGTTCTCTCTCTCTCTCCAGATCCAGCCAGCCGGAGCGGGGTGGCAGCTCCTCCCGCCCCACAGGGACCCCTTGCTGCAGCTGTCGTGAGTAAGTGTTGGGGAGCGAACCCCTCTGCCAGGGCTCTCCCAGGCCGGGATCTCGGTGTCTGGGGGTGGGGGGATTTGCTGGGGTGTGTCTCTGTTCTGCGCTCTCACAGCCCCACTTTCCTCTCTCTGTTAAATCTCCTGGGGTGGGATCCACCTTCCACCCCTCCGCTGACCTGCCTGTGCCCCTCTCCTCTCTCTGCCAGGCCCCTGCCTTCGCTTGGAGCTCTCGCCGGGGAGGGGCTGCTGCTGCTGACTCTGCTCTGAGCTCTGCCTGAGGATGGGGGAGATGCACTCGGCCCCTGGAGGGGTCAGGAACCGAAGGTAGAGGGCATCTTGCAGGGGTTCCTGTTTCAAACTGATGGCTGCACCCAGGGCCTGCTGCACTGGGAGAGCCATCGAGGGCCTGACTCTGGGAGCTGCCTCCTCTGAGAATCGGCCCAGAGACGCCTGGGAACTAGTTCGTGGTTTGAGATTGTCTAGCTCAGCATTTGTCCAACTGGGAGCCCTGACACAAAAGGGGGTTGCAAGGCTATGGCGGGGGGAGGGGGGAGTCAAGAGATCACAAAAATATTCTCAGGGGAGGGGGGCAGGAGGGGAAGAGGGCTACAACAGCTGCCCCTCTCCAGCTGCCCAGCTCTGAGGGCAGTGCCCCACCCGTAGCAGCCCAGAAGTGAGGGTGGCAATACCATGCGTATGTTTCTATGAGTCCGTGCAGTAACTTGCTATAACTGTTTGGGGGTCGCGGGTTGTCATAGCCTGAAATATTTTCAAAGTGGGGCCAGCAAAACCAAAAGTTTGAGAAGCCCGGGTCTAGCTTATTCTGACACCTGTTGCTCTCAGCCTTCCCCCTGCTGGTTTTATAGAGCTGGTGAGGCTCTTCCTCCCCATCTAGTGTCCGATGATAGTAAAGCAAGAGGGAAAAAAGTGATCCAGGCACCTCCAGACCCATTCATCGAAGCCCAGCTGAGTAGTAGGCAAGGGGCTGTAGAACGCACTGTGAGGGAAGGATGATGAAATTCATGGAGGTAAATGGCAGGGGGGATGTAACCAAAGGTAGATGGGGCCAGACAACCCGAGTTCCGTCTTTGAGACGAGAACGGATTGTTTAGACAAGGGAAATGCAGCAGATCTAATATACTTGGACTTCAGTAAAGCATTTGATACGGTACCACATGGGAAATAATTAGCTAAATTAAAGAAGGTGGGGATCAGTACAAGAATTGTAAGGTGGGTGAGGAACCGACTGGAGGGGAGAACGCTGAAAGATGAACTATGGGACCAGAGGGAGGTTCCTAATGGAGTTCTTCAAGGATCTGTTTTGGGATCCATCTTCATTAATCTCTTTACTAATGGTGTTAACACGAAAAGTAGGAGAGTGATAACAAAACTTACTGATGATAAAAAGCTGGGAAACGTGGTCAGTAGAGAGGAGGGTCGGAATCTGACACAGGAAGCTCTGGATGACCTTGTAGACTGGAGTAACAGAAAAAAGATGAAATTTAATAGTACCGGGTGCAAGATCCTGCACTTAGGGTCTAATGATAAGAATTTCTGCTGTATGCTGGGGGCTCTTCGGTTGGAGGAGACAGAGGAAGGGCGAGACCTTCGTGAGTCGGTCGATTACGGGATGATGGAGCCACCAATGTGATGTGACCCATGAAGAAGGGCAGATTGGAAGGCCCTGGAGGTTTTTCGCCTTCCTCTGTAGCATGGGGCACGGGTCACTTGCTGGAGGATTCTCTGCTCCTTGAAGTCTTTAAACTACGATTTGAGGACTTCAATAGCACAGATATAGGTGTGAGGTTTTTTTGTAGGAGTGGTGGGTGAAATTCTGTGGCCTGCGTTGTGCAGGAGGTCAGACTAGATGATCATGATGGTCTCTTCTGACCTAAATATCTATGAATCTATGAAGAAGGCAAATGTGACTCTAGGATGTATCAGCTGAGGCATTTCCAGTAGAGATAGAGAAGCATTAATGACATTGTACTTGGCACTGGGGGGCCCTCATCTGGAATGGAGGGTCTGTCCTATGAGAGGAGAAAGGGAGAGCTGGGCTGGTTTAGTCTAGCAAAAGGAAGGCTGA
Source organism: Chelonia mydas (assembly GCF_015237465.2). Classification (NCBI taxonomy): domain Eukaryota; kingdom Metazoa; phylum Chordata; order Testudines; family Cheloniidae; genus Chelonia; species Chelonia mydas. The sequence continues at coordinate 39,924,434 of NC_051254.2, read as the reverse complement.
GAGGGGATCTCCATCACCAGGAGATCAAGAACAGAACCCAAAGTTGTTTTCAAAATCTCATCTTGTTTCAGACAATCTCATGGTTTTGAGGGGCTCTGACTTGTGATTTTTGGTCACTGGGGGTTGGCCACATGGGCTAGAACCAGCTTGGCCAGGATCCAGATGTTAACCCCGGTGTAGAGGGCCCTGGCAGTGGCCCAAATCCAGCAGCTGTGGGGGACAGGAGAGAGCTTTGATGTGTTCCCTGAGGTTCAAATTAGCAGGAGAAGCAGCCGGGGAGACGCATTATAAGCTGAGGGATCAGTGACATTCAGGGTGAGGCAACTGTGACGAAGCGGGACTGTTCTTAATATTTCCTCTGAATAGTGTGGGGGTGCCTCAGTTTCCCCTAGGCAGTTCTTAAGTATCTAGGTGGTGGGATAAGGGTGTATGATCAGTGCAGAGCCCTAGAGGGCAGGTGTGTGCAGGGGTCTGGCACAGAGAATGGCCGACACCCTGTTTCCTGGCAACTAATGGCCCGGGCCCTTCCCCCCTGCAAGGTAAGAGCTAAAGGGTGGGAGAACAAGGAATCAGGTGACCTCCTGGCCCGGGAAAGGGACAGAGGAGGAGGGGCTGGAGGGAGTTCCAGTTTGGGGCTGCTGGGGAGTGGAGTGAAGGGCAGACGTGGTTGTCTGGCTCACTGCCCCCCAAAATGGACCCAGCTGAGGGGTCCCGTTCTCTGCACCTACAAGCTCTGTTTTAGATCATGTTCCTGTCATCTAATAAACCTGTGTTTTACTGGTTGGCTGAGAGTCACGTCTGACTGCAGAGTTGGGGGGCAGGACCTTTTGGCTTCCCCAGCACCCACGCATGGGCGGACTCGCTGTGGGAAGCGCATGGAGGGGCAGAGGATGCTGAATGCTCCGAGGTCAGACCCAGGAAGGTGGAAGCTGTGTGAGCTGTGTGTCCTGCAGACAGTCTGCTCACAGAAAGGAGACTTCCCCAGAGTCCTGACTGGCTTCATAGGGAGCAGTTCCAGAGCATTGCCCAGGGACTCCGTGAGAACTGGTGGCAGCGGTGGGATGTACTGCACCCCATGGAGCAAGAGGACTGTGGGAGACAGCGAGAGCCGGAGAAAGAGCTGCAGAAGCAGCAGCAGCATGAACTGGCGGTGGCAGAGCGGAGAGGCCTAGGGGACCTCCCAGGGGTGAGTGGGGATAGACCCCGGGGTGCCAGCTCTGCAGGGAACCTCGAGACTAAATTGCTGCCCCTGGTTAAGGAGGAGGGGGGGGATGTGGATGCCCACCTCACTGCCTTTGAGCAGACTGGAGATTTGAACCATGGGGACCCTGCGGAAAAGCCCCGGTGTCTAGCTCCCTTGCTGGGTCCCAAGGCCATAGGCTCCGTCAGCTAGATGGGTGGGGAGGTGGACAGGCTCCCACTCCTGGTCCCAACCTATATGTCTGTGTGGAGTTTCCTGGGGTCAGGCCCCTCGGACCCCCAGTGGGAGCGGAAGGTGACGGTCAATGGGGAGACATTCCTGGGGTGGCGAGATCCTGGGACAGAGAGAACTGTTGTCAGGCCCTGGGTGGTGCAGCCTCAGAGGCTGAGGGGCTGGGTGAGCTGGGTGAGGGTCCCAGGGACGAAGCCCCTCGCCCTGCCTATGGCCCAGATCCTTTGGCAGACACAGGAGGGGTCGGGCTGGCTGGCCGTTGGGGTTCTCCAGGATACCAGCTGCGAGACCCTGTTGTGGGGTGACTGTGTCTCTTTGGGACACGATCCAGGCCCTGTTCCTATAACTGCCGAGGGTTTGTATTTGAATCCAGGGAACCAATCGGTGGAGAGGGAAATGGTCAGTGAAAATGCAGGTGACCTGGCTGGCAGCAGGGAGGAGTTGCTAGGCTCAGGCTACCTGCCTGCCTGTGACCAGACCCCTGGGGCTGGGTGGGACAGAGAGATGCTCCCCGCCCCCTTGCTCACCGGAGAGGGGGCTCTCGCTGGCTCTGATGCAGTGAGGAAAGCAGCGAGCTCGCTGCCTACCCCACTGGGACAGCAAGGGCAGCGCTGAGCACAGTGGGAGCTGAGACCCCAGCTGAGTGGGAGGAGACACAGGCAGGGCAGGGCATCTGTGGGGTGTGGCAAGCTGCTGTCCCCCCTCTCCCTTCCCCCCTTTCCTGGGCTGGGGGGGGCCCTCTTCCTCCCTTTCCCGGGCTGGGGTGGGGGCCCTCTGTCCCCCTTCCCCCCTTTCCCGGGCTGGGGTGGAGGCCCTCTGTCCCCCTTCCCCCCTTTCCCGGGCTGGGGGGGCCCTATGTCCCCCCTCCCCCGTTTCCCACGCTGGGGGGGCCCTCTGTCCCCCCTCCCCCTTTCCCGGGCTAGGGGGGGCCCTCTGTCCCCCCTCTCCCTTCCCCCCCTTTCCCAGGCTGGGGGGGAGCCCTCTGTCCCCCTTCCCCCCCTTCTCCGGGCTGGGGGGGGCCCTCTGTCCCCCTTCCCCCCCTTTCCCGGGCTGGGGGGGCCCTCTGTCCCCCCTCTCCCTTCCCTCCTTTCCCGGGCTGGGGGGGCCCCCTCTGTCCCCCTTCCCCCCCTTTCCCGGGCTGGGGGGGCCCATCTGTCCCCCTTCCCCCCCTTTCCCGGGCTGGGGGGGCCCTCTGTCCCCCTCCCCCCCCCCTTTCCCGGGCTGGGGGGGGCCCTCTGTCCCCCTCCCCCCCTTTCCCAGGCTGGGGGGGGGCCTGCTGTCCCACTTCGCCCCCTTTCCCGGGCTGGGGGGGGGGACTCTGTCCCCCTTTCCCCAGGCTGGTGGGGGGGCCTCTGTCCCCCTTCCCCCCCTTTCCCGGGCTGGGGGGGCCCTCTGTCCCCCTTCTCCCTTCCCCCCCTTTCCCGGGCTGGGGGGTACCCTCTGTCCCCCTTCTCTCTTCCCCCCCTTTCCCGGGCTGGGGGGACCCTCTTTCCCCCTTCTCTCTTCCCCCCCTTTCCCGGGCTGGGGGGGGCCCTCTGTCCCCCCTCTCCCTTTCCCCCTTTCCCAGGCGGGGGGGCCCTCTGTCCCCCTTTCCCCCTTTCCCGGGCTGGGGGGGCCCCTCTGTCCCCCTTTCCCAGGCTGGGGGGGCCCTCTGTCCCCCCTACCCCCCTTTCCCGGGCTGGGGGGGTCCCTCTGTCCCTCCTCTCCCTTCCCCCCTTTCCCTGGCTGGGGGGGCCCTCTGTCCCTGCTCTCCTTTCCCCGTTTTCCCGGGCTGGGGGGGGAGCCCTCTGTCCCCCTTCCCCCCTTTCCCAGGCTGGGGGGGAGCCCTCTGTCCCCCTTTCCCGGGCTGGGGGAGGGGCCCTCTGTCCCCCTTCCCCCCTTTCCCGGGCTGGGGGGGGGGAGCTCTCTGTCCCCCCTCCCCCTTTCCCGGGCTGGGGAGGGGGAGGGAGAGGGAGAGGGAGGGGGGACGGAGGCCCGCCCCCAGCCCGGAGAGGGAAGGGAGCCTAACTTTTAGTGTCTGTTCTTTTTGTCGTATCAACATCCTCATGGCTTTATTTGCTTTAAGCGGGCTTGTTCTGGGAAACTTGCTCACCCTTCTTCGGCAGCTGGCCAATGTTAATAAGCCCTCTCACTCTCTCTCCATTGGCTTTAAAGAGCGGGAGGCTCCGGGCGGGACGGTCCCTGCTGAGCCGGTGAGACACATGCGACCCGCGCCGGGCTCGTGGGGGGAGCGCGGGACACGGGGCAGGGGCTGGACCGCGACCCCTGGTCTGGGCATGGTCTCTGTTCCCGCCCCCCTTTCCCCTCTCCGGGCTGGGCGGGGGGTGAGGCCCGCCTGTGTCTTCCCCCCCCCGCTTCCCCCTCTCCGGCCTGGGCGGGGGGTGAGGCCCGTCTGTGTTTCCCCCCCCCCTCCGGGCTGGGTGGGGGTGGGGGCGGGGGCGGGGGCCCGTCTGTGTCTTCCCGCTCTCCGGGCTGGTGCGGAGGGGCCTCTCTTTTTTCCCCCTTGCTTCTCCTCTGGGGGCAGGGCCTGTCTTAGGTGTCTGGTGGCTCTCCCCACCGCCCTGCTCTGCTCGCTGGGATGGGGCACCTGTGTGCAGCATGGGGCTACCTGGGCACTTCCCCTCCCATGGCCCCAAGCCAGTGGGGGGGGGGCATCAGCGCACTGTTGCCCCCTGTCCCCCGCAAGATTGGGGGTCCTAGGCCAGGCTTCCCACGGGCATCCTCCCCCTGTCTGCGTTCCCAATGAAAAAGGGGGCAGGAAAGGGCCACTGGCACAATTTCCCCGCCCTTCCCCACCCCCCTGTGGGGGAAGTTTTGTACATGAAGTGTTAATGCTTCTATTGCCCACTGAGTGGGCACTTGGCCTTAGAAAATTACTGAAGTGTCAATCGATAAGTTGATTAAAATTGATCATTTCAATTGAGGCGTTGGACTTGGTGATTTAATTGCCTTGATTTTACTCAATCCATCCTGGTTCTCTCCCCCCGCCCACCAACTCCCCACTCCTGTTAGGATTCTCGACTTGCTCTCGATTGCAGGAGGTATGTGTGGGGAGGGAGGGTTTTCTCCTCCTCTCAACCCCAGCTGGGTGCCTGTCACGCGTGGGTGGTGCCCGGCAGGTGGGGCCCGTGGCAGATCAGGTCTCTGAAGCCCTGGGGGGGTGGAGGGGCTGATGGGGTTTATGGGGGTTTAATCATCATGGCACTGCCTCTGGCAGGGGGTTGGGCTGCTGGGCAGGGAACGAGAAACCACAAATGGCGCTGCCACCCCCGCCACTGACCTGTCCTGCTGGGTCCGTCTCGACTTTCAGATCGGCTGGAGAGTCCGGAGCAGGGTGTGCGGGGAGCCAGGGCCAGGACCCCCGCCCCAGCTCGGCTTCGCTGCTGCTGAATCGGACCCAGTCACAGAGAGGAGCCGACCGCAGCGCAGCGTCTCCAGCAGCGTGTGCAGCCTGAGTGTCGCTGAGAGAGACGATGGGGCCAGCAGCTGGACCTGCTGGGAGCGAAGAGCCGTGGCAGGAGTGGCCTGTTGAGGGCAATGGACACCTGGAGGCTGGTGGGGAGCCAGGTAATGGGGTGTCGCTGCCTGGGAACAGGCTGGAGAGAGACACTGAGGCTGCCCCACTTGGGGCCAGGCTCTCAGTGGCAGCAGCCAGTGCCCAGCAACCCCCCGTCTGTGGGCAGCAGGGACTGGATCACCCCCAGGGGCTCTCAGGGCACCGATCCCTAGCTCACACTGCTGTCTGGCAGACACAGCGGTGGCTGAGGGGCTGTGCAGGACCCTCCTGGGCTGGGTGTGTCAGACCCCCTGTGACCGCCCTGGCCCATCTCTGCCTGGTTCGTTCTCCCCCCTTCTGCTGTGTATGGCCAGTGTGAGACCCCAGTGTGCGGGGACAGGGGCACTCGGCAGTGTGGGCCCAGCCAGCGCTCGGCAGGGGGCAGAATGGGGGTGGGGATGGTGCGGGGGGGCAGTTTGAGCAACTGCCACCAGGACATGGGGGTCCTTATCTCTGTGCCCCTGAGCTCACCAGGCCTCCTGGCAGCCTGGCTGGGAGTGCCCAGGGAGGGCACTGGGCTGAGGGGAAGGAGGGGCTGTTCTGCCAGCCCCAGCCAGCCTGACCCTCCAGGCTCCTCTCCCAGAGCGTCTGAGGGAAGGAGCAATCGACAGAACGGTGCATGTTCGAGTCCAGTGGTTCTCAGCCTTTCCAGAGGACTGTCCCCATGTCAGGAGGCTGATTTGTCTTGCACTCTCCTAAGTTTCATCTCACTTAAAAACAACTTGCTTCCAAAATCGGACATAAAAATACAAAAGTGTCACAGCCACTATTCCTGAAAAATTGCTGAATCGCTCTGATTGTTGCGTATTTAATTATGAAATAGATCATTTGGACTATCAACGCTGTACCTTTCCGTGTATAGTCTGTCGAGCAGTATAAACGAGTCATTGTCTGTATGAAATTTTAGCTTGTACTGACTTAGTGCTTTTTATGTAGCCTGTCGTAACACGAGGCAAATCTCTCGATGAGTTGATGTCCCCCGTGGAAGACCTCTGCTTACCCCCAGGGGTACACGAACCGGTGGGTGAGAACCACTGTTCTAAGGCAGCTCCATCCCTGGTGCCGTGGGGGAGACGTGTCCTCGCGGCCCTGCCTGATGGGTCTTTCTGTTTCAGATCCTTGTCCTAACTGCAGGAAATGTAACTACAAGACACGTACAATTGCGCTCGCAGTCCCCCTCGCAACCATGTTCTTAGTTCTCATCATTCTCCTGGCAGGTGAGTTCTCACCCTTCCCTTCCCCCTCTCTGCACATCCCCTTCCCCCTGGAGCCACCACAGTCACAGTCTCTCCTCCTGGCCTGTCTGGCTTCTGCCCCTGGGACAGAGGATTCCTGGGGGATGTTCCTCCAATACCCCCCTCCTGCTCCCTCCCAGACCCCTGCACCTGGGCATTCTCTCTGTCGGGACTGAAATTAGCTCCCCCCGGCCCATCTCTGAGCACTCTGGGTCCAAGTCACTATTGCCGGGCCCCGGGCATGGTCACTGATCCCCGTACAGAGTGGGGGTGGTTGACGGTGCAGGGCAGCAATGAGCTGGGCCCTCTGCCTGCAGCGTGTCGCCCTGAGGTGCCAGCCTGGCCTTCCTGCATCCCCGGGCCGTGCCCAGTGCTGGGCAGGTGCTGGCGTGTCACTGAAAGGAGCCGTGGAAGGCAGTACCGACACCTCCGTTAACGCAGTGTGAAACCCACCCATTGGTGACCTCGGCAGGGCAGGGTCTCGTCGCGCTGTTGACGTCCCCGCCTGCACAGACAGCGTGTGCGAGTGCAGATGGCAGCTGTTTGTGGTGACCGTGAACCTGGCTGAATGGCAAAGCGCAGAGCAGGGGGAGGGGGCAGCAGTCCAGGCTAGCAGAACTCCTTGGGGTACTAGACCTGGCAAATCATGTTGCAGTTAATCTCCTACCCATTAATTATTGCCCCCCTGCTGGCCCCCTGGTAACTGTCCCCTCCCTCTGCAGCTCTCTGCCCACCCCATGTTGTAACACTGAGCTTGGGCCCAGCTCTCTGTCCTGGGCTTCATGGCATGAGCGGTTTGTCAGCTGCATCCCTGATGAATGTGAACCCAAGAGAGTGAGACCAGAGTCAGATAACCCCCCTCTGGCGCTGGATTCCCAGCGTCCTCCTGGCTCCCTCACGGCCTTTCAGTACCCACCCTAGTTTGAGGTGTCTCAGAAGCCTGGGGCGCAGGGGCTGATCTCCCCATGTTCTCCTCGTTGGTGGGTGGCGGGTCTCGCTCACACCACGTGTCGTTGTCTCATTCTCAGTGTGGAGACCTAAGCTTCCATCAGCTGATCTGGGCCCCCCAGCTTGCCCCACGTGCCCAGACGGCTGGATCGGATACCGAGGGAAATGCTACTATTTCTCTGAGGCCGAAAGGAACTGGACCTTCAGCCTGACCTACTGCTCTGCGCTCAGCGCCTCCCTGGCTGAGATGAACAGTGAGCAGGAAATGGTGAGAGATGCTCGAATTGCAACGTTCTGGTCTTGGCTCAGCAGCTGCTGCAGGAGAACCTGGGCTCGAGGAGCAGCTCTGAGTAAATGAACTTCCAGTTGCTGAATGCCAGGCCTGGCTGGCTGACCCGGGGCACCTCTAGTGTCTGTGTCTGACTGCAGGGATCACTCCCTGTCAGCCCTCTCAAAAGGAGACGGCCCCTCTCTCGGGCTAGGCTGGCTTGAGTGTCTTCTGGGTGGCATGGGGCCAAAGGGGTACTGAGATCCCAGATTGACTTGAAGAGCCAGTGCTCTTGGGTAGCCAGATGAGGATGGGGGGGCTCCTCTTAGGCCTGGCCCCTTCTGGCTGAGGATTTGATGGCTCTTTTCTCTCATCCCTGGCCCTTCCCAGCATCCCTTATTGAGCTCAGCTGGGCTCTTTCCTTCCCCTTCCCCTGTGATGGGGAGGGGAGCTCAGCTGTTCTGTAAGGCGAGGCTTTGACACAGAATGTGGCCTTCTATGGAGAGGTGCGGGGGCAGCTTAGACCCAGCAGCACCCAAGAGCTGCTCCAGCCCCGGGCAGATTGGTGTGAGGGGGAGCTGGGTTTGGGATGGGAAAGTTAATACTGAATTACCCAGAGCTGGGCAAGAAGGAGGCAAAAATCCCCAGCCGTTCCCTGAAAACAGAGCCCTTCAGTGTATCCCTGTGATTCTCTGGTGCACAGAGCCTGTGCTCTGACCCCACCTTTCCCTCTGCTGTTTTTAGGCTTTCCTGCTGCGCTATAAAGGCAAATTTGACCACTGGATCGGCCTCCGGAGGGACCCTGGGCAGCTCTGGAAATGGGCCAATGGCACCAAATTCAACAACCTGTAAGTCCTCTGTGAATTCCCTGGGCTTTGGGTCCCTGGCGTCTGAGATAGCGAGTTCAGCCGACTCACCAGTCAGTGCTCTGTACTCTGCGTGTTAGTGATGGGTGGAAGCAAGTGTTGTCTGCTGGGAGACTGGCCAAAGCTTTCAGATCTGTCTGGCTTTCGTGGGGCCATCTGCGTTAAAGATGCCTGATAGTCACAAATGCTGAGTGCCTGGGGCTGCCATGAGAACGGGGGTACAGTAGAGATGGCCCAGACGACATCCCAAGAGAGATTTTAATGGGATCTGGGTGTGATCAAATAACCAAACCCCAGTTGAGGCGATAGCAGGGTTTGACCCTGGACCATCAGCACTGAAAGAACAGCAGAGTAGGTCACGCTGGCCGGGGAGTGGCACTATATGTCCAGGAAAGCATAGAGTAAAGTAGAGTAAAAATCTTAAACAAATCCAACTGTATCCTAGCATCTCTCAGAATAGAAATTCCACGCTTGAAGAATAAGAATCTAGCAGCAGGAATATACTACTGACCAGGATGGGGACTGTGAAATTCACCGAGATTAGAGAGGCTACAAAAGCAGAAAACCCAATAATGTCTGGGAACATATCCCCTCTGGATGGGATGCAGAAATGTGATTTTTAGACACCATCAATGACGGCTTGTTGGAGCAGCTAATCCTGGCACCCACAAGGGAAGGGGCAATTCTTGATTTAGGCCTAAGCGGAGCACAGGGTCCGGTCCAAGTGGGGAATGTAGCTGAATTGCTCAGTAATAGTGACCATAATGTAATTAAATTTAACATCTTTGTGTGGGGGGGAAATGCCAGGTGGTTAGAGGCAAAAAAAGAGCATCCTTTAAAAAACATTAGGAAAGGGATAGAGAAAAAGGCATTAAAATATCATCATGCCACTGTATAAATCCATGGTACCCCCACACCTTGTACACTGTGGGCAGATCTGGTTGCCCCATCTCAAAAAGGATCTATTAGAATTGGAAATGGTACAGAGACAGGCAACGAAAATGATTAGAGATATGGAACAGCTTCCATATGAGGGGAGACGACTAAGGGGGCGATATAAGAGGTCTATAAAATCTTGAGTGGGGTCGAGAAAGTGAAGAGGGAAGTGTTATTTACTCCTTCACATAATGCAAGACCTAGACGTCACACAATTAAATGAAAAAAGAAAAGGAGGACTGTCACGGAGTGTGGGGGAGTCCAGGCCCTGCACCCCTCTTCCTGGGATTCACTGAGACTCTCAGCCAGCCAGTAAAACAGAAGGTTTATTGGACACCAGGAACACAGTCCAAAACAGAGCTTATGGGTGTACCCAGGACCCCTCAGTCAAGTCCTTCTGGGGGAGCAGGGAGCTTAGACCCCAGCCCTGGGGTTCCCTGTGTTCCTCCACCCAGCCCCAAACTGAAACTAAACCCACCCAGCAGGTACCCTGCTGCAGCCTCCGTCCACATTCCCGGGCAGAAGTGTTACCTCCCCCTCCCCCTCCCGGCTCAGGTGACAGGCTCTCAGGTCTCCCATCCCCAGGGCACATTCCCAGGTCAACACTCCCCCCTCCCTGCTGCGTCACATCCTCACAAGGACTTGTGGCACCTTAAAGACTAACCAATTTATTTGAGCATAAGCTTTCGTGAGCTACAGCTCACTTCATCGGATGCATTCAGTGGAAAATACAGTGGGGAGATTTATATACACAGAGAACATGAAAAAATGGGTGTTTAAAATGCATACTGTAAGGAGAGTGATCACTTAAGATGAGCTATTACCAGCAGGGGAGTGGGGTGGGGTGAGAGAAAACCTTTTGAAGTGATAATCAAGGTGGGCCATTTCCAGCACATTTCCAGGAGTTAACAAGAGCCTCTGAGAAACAGTGGGCGGGGGAGAAATAAACAAGGGGAAATAGTTTTACTTTGTATAATGACTCAACCACTCCCAGTCTCTATTCAGGCCTAAGTTAATTGTATCCAATTTGTAAATTAATTCCAATTCAGCAGTCTCTGGTTGGAGTCTGTTTCTGAAGTTTTTTTGTTGAAGGTTTGCTACTTTGATATCAGAAATCGAATGCCCAGAGAGATTGAAGTGTTCTCCGACTGGTTTATGAATGTTATAATTCTTGACATCTGATTTGTGTCCATTTATTCTTTTACATAGAGACTGTCCAGTTTGGCCAATGTACATGGCAGAGGGGCACTGCTGGCACATGATGGCATATATCACACTGATAGATGTGCAGGTGAACGAGCCTCTGATAGTGTGGCTGATGTGATTAGGCCCTATGATGGTGTCCCCTGAATAGATATGTGGGCACAGTTGGCAACGGGCTTTGTTGCAAGGATAGGTTCCTGGGTTAGTGGTTCTGTTGTGTGGTGTGTGGTTGCTGGTGAGTATTTGGTTCAAGCTCGGGGGCTGTCTGTAGGCAAGGACTGGCCTGTCTCCCAAGATCTGTGAGAGTGATGGGTCATCCTTCAGGATAGGTTGTAGATCCTTGATGATGCGTTGGAGAGGTTTTAGTTGGGGGCTGAAGGTGATGGTTAGTGGCGTTTTGTTGTTTTCTTTGTTGGGCCTGTCCTTTAGTAGGTAACTTCTGGGTACTCTTCTGGCTCTGTCAATCTGTTTCTTCACTTCAGCAGGTGGGTATTGTAGTTGTAAGAATGCTTGATAGAGATCTTGTAGGTGTTTGTCTCTGTCTGAGGGGTTGGAGCAAATGCGGTTGTATCGTAGAACTTGGCTGTAGACAATGGACCGTGTGGTGTGGTCTGGATGAAAGCTGGAGGCATGTAGGTAGGAATAGCGGTCAGTAGGTTTCTGGTATAGGGTGGTGGTTATGTGACCATCAATTTCCATCCCACCATTAACCTCAGCCTGGACCAGTCCACACAAGAGATCCACTTCCTGGACACGACAGTGCTAATAAGTGATGTCTTTGTGATTGCATCATGAGCCCGTCTGTTAGCAGGGCTGTTTGGGGTCTGTCCACACCGCAGCTGGCACCATGCCATTGCAGAGAAACTAAATGAATTCTTTGCAGCAGTCTTCACGGCTGAGCATGTGAGGGAGATTCCCAAACCTGAGCCGTCCTTTTTAGGTGACAGATCTGAGGAACTGTCCCAGATGGAGGTGTCATTAGAGGAGGTTTTGGAACAAATTGAGGAACTAAACAGTAACAAGTCACCAGGACCAGGAACTCAAATGTGAAATTGCAGGACTACTAACTGTAGTCTTGGCACCTTAGAGACTAACCAGTTTATTTGAGCATGAGCTTTCGTGAGCTACAGCTCACTTCATCGGATGCATAGCATATCGTGGAAACTGCAGTTTCCACGATATGCTATGCATCCGATGAAGTGAGCTGTAGCTCACGAAAGCTCATGCTCAAATAAACTGGTTAGTCTCTAAGGTGCCACAAGTACTCCTTTTCTTTTTACGAATACAGACTAACACGGCTGTTACTCTGAAACCTAACTGTAGTCTGTAACCTATCATTTAAATCCGCTTCTGTACCCGATGACTGGAGGATAGCTAATGTGACGCCAATTTACCGGAACTGGGTAAACAGGCATCTCAGTGGGGTGTTAACCCTGAAATCTGCCACCCTGCGGGCGCCCACCCCACCAGAAGGCTCTGGGTTCATCATTGCCATCCCATCAGAGCTCTTCTGGGGTGATGCTGGTGGGGGAGCCACCCACAGCCATCTGCTCAGGTGGCTTTGGGCTGGGCTCTCCCTTCTCTGGGACAGATCTCACCCCGAGCCAGAGGCTGGTGGCCTGAGGGCAGGGAGATCCCGGCCTGCCCAAAGAGTAGTGCTGGGCCTCCTCCCAGCCCAGCACATGCCTACTGTGAGTAGCCAGGATGGGACCATGGGGGAGGATTTTCCTGTGGGCCTGGACCCCACCCTGTTCCCAGGTGGGAAGCGCTGGCCTCCAGCTCTCACGGGAAGCTCTGTGTGAGTGGCTGGGGTCACCCCATGGCCGCTGGGTTTGTGCTGCTGGCATTTCACCCCAGCCCTGCAATACAGCCTGTCCTGGGAGCCCTGGACCCAGCTCTTCTGTGCGGCGTTACTGCTGCTCCTCGCCACGCTGAGAGTCACCTGGAACTTGCGCCCGGGGCGGTTTGGGTGGGTTGGGCCTGCAGGGGCCCATCCAGACCCAGCAGGGTGTGTGTGGGGGGGAGAGTAGGAACTGGGTTAATACCCACCCGGCATAAATGCTCCATGGAGGTCAGTTGATCTTTGAACCTTTCCTGGCCTTGCTGCCCCACTGCCCCCTTTCTAGCTGGGGCCCGTGGCAGGTGCAGGAAGGGGAATCGTGAGGGGCTGTGAGTGCAGCAGCTCCCTGCACTGTGCGAGAGCGTCTCTCCCTGCCTGTGACTGATGGGAAATGTCCAACTCCTGCCTGACACCAGCTCCCTGGCTTCTCTCTTGCAGGTTTGTGATAAGAGGAGGAGGTGACTGTGCGTATCTGAATGATGAGAATGGGGTCAGCAGCTTGCGTTGCACCAGTGAGAGACACTGGATCTGCACCAGACCCGATGCATTTACACAGGCACAGGAGGCTGCCGTGATAGGGGGCTCATAAGGAGAGTACTGTGGAATTAGTCCTCGAAAAGCCGGACTGATCTCTTTACAATATCACAATATCGGGGAATGCTCTGCGCATCACTGGGCAGAGCACTGTGGACTCAGGTGAAAACCAGAGATGCTATTTGCACATCTTGTCCCCCCACCCGTGCCGTCTCTTTTTCCGCCAGTGGAACGGCTCAAATCCAGCCTTTCCTACCCCTCCTCAGCTGGACCAGGAACTCTGCCTAACTGAGCCAAGGCACCAGCCTCCGCTTTCACTGCCCTGACATTCCCCCACAGAAGCTTTTTACTATAGAAAATGATCTATGCAATCTTCTAAAAATATTCATCATTCCCATTCTATTGTCTGGAATAGAGCTGAGGGGGGATGTTCTCCATTCTCTCCCCCCCTCCCCGCCCCAAGAAACTTTTTAACAAGATTTTTTTATGGGTCAGTTTTTGGGGTGTTTTGAAAACCCAATTGATTTTGAAGTTTGCAGGTTTACACCACCAGTTCCTGGTTTTTGTTGCCAGATATTGCTTTGGATGAAAGAATGAATGTTTAAAACTGGTTTTAATTTTCCATTTTTAGTTTTAAGAGTGCTGCACCTGCCAAGGGAGTAGAACCCCTGTTACACTCCTCATGGGACACCTAGGGCCTGGAACGTAGGAGTAAGAGGAGAAATGTCTGTTCTCTCCCTTCCTGGAGCCCAGGGGGCTTGAAAAGGGCAGGGAGGGGGTCGGTGTGACACAGACAGACCAGGTGCCAGGTCATGCCAAAGTCCCCATGTCTGCTATAGATGCTTTGTAGCTTAGTTGAGTATATATGTTCACCTGCTTTAGCCTTGTAAATAATTCTTATTTCCTTTTTAATAAAGTGTCATATAATAAGACTGGCTACGTGCGCTGTCTTTGGTGTGACGTCTAAGGTGCAGTTCACATGGGGTGTCTGGACCTGTGGGACTGGGAGTAACCTGAATACTGTTGTGATTCTGAGTGCAAGAGACCATCTGTCTCTCAAAGGCAGGCTCACCTGGGTTGCGAGACAGATGGGAGAACCCAAGGGGACTGCATGGCTAGGCTGTTAGGATGCCGGAGGAGGTTACCCTGCATGTTTGGTTGGTGAAATCTATGTCTAGAATTCTCAGCCAGTTTGGATTTGTGCCCTGGTTCCCAGCAGTCTGCCCTGAGGTTGGCGCGCACTCTCTCAAGACACTGCAGACAGTGCTATTGCACGGCCTTGGCTCCAGTTCCCTCCTTCTAGGAGAGAGGAGCTGAGCCTGCCCAGAGATGGAGTTTGGGGGAAAGACGTATGTGACCCAGGGACCCCTTGGTGCCAAGTGGCAGGCAGCACAGAAGGTTTTACAGGAATCCCCTGGGTCTGATCTTTACATCAGTAGTTTTAAATCAGACATAAAAAATACAGAAGCGTCACAGCCACTATCACTGAAACGGCTGACTTTCTCATTGTTACTATATAATAAAATAAATCAATGGAATGATAAATATTGTACTTCCATTTCAGTGTATAGGATATAGAGCAGTGTAAACAAGTCACTATCTGAAATTTTAGTTTGTACTGACTTCGCTAGTGCTTTTTATGTAGCCTGTTTTAAAACTAGGTAAATATCTGGATGAGGTGATGTATCCCCTGGAAGACCTCTGCATATGGCCAGGAGTACATGTACCCCTGGTTGAGAACCAGTGGTCTACATAATAGTTCACCAAAGGGGGCATGTGAGATCTGTATCAAGAGCCAGTAGCCCAATGGTCACCATAATCAGAGCAAGACGTCTGTACGGATACGATGTAAGGAGCTGTGTCTCTAGACTGACAATGATGCCCTTAAGGTCTTGGAGTTAAGGCAGGTCATGGGAGGTGATGTACCTCAGATGGGATACTCCCTGACAGGGTTACCTCCCTGTCTGGCCATCTGTGTATTGTGTGCCTTACGTAGGATGTCTCTTTGCGCACTGAGCCAGGTGCAAAATTAGATTGCAAAATCCACAAAAAAGGGAAATCTACAGGAAGAAACTTACAGCGGGGGCTGTGTGTGTCCATCTGTGGTGTTTAAGCATAAAGACAAAGGATTGGTCTGATCTCTCTCTCGGTGTGCAGAGACATACTGGATCCTTCCCCTTGGAGACAAACTGACCGTACGCATGTCTCATGACAGAAGGGTCCGAGCCTGCCTGGCTGTGAAGTGCTGCAAGGATTTCGGGTGAGCTGTCCTTGGATAGACAGGAGAATACCTTGTTAGTTCAGTCTAGGCTCTAGAACGCATGTTATGACTTTGTTATATGTAACCATTTGTTTCCAACACTTCCACTTAACTCTTGGCTCTGTTGAACTGAGGCGTGATTTTGCTATGAGCCTATGGCAGCGCTGTGTGTTAAGTGGAGCAGTGATCTGAGCTGGACCTGGTGAGCTGGGGCCGAGGATGTTACTGTTCCTTTGGAAATAGTGAATCTGTGAATCCTGCCAGTGCCCAGGGGACCAGGGACTGGACGCTCCAGACAGATGCTCAGAGGGCTTAAGGGCAGAGTGGGCCTATTGCTACCCTGCAGTGACGGCAGGCCCAGCAGCGAGTGCGTGTGGCCAGTGGAGTTGGGGAGCTGACCCCTGGCAGGCACAGACAAGGCTCCCTCAGGCAAAGGGCAGGTGGTGGCGAGGTGCCTCCCAGCCCCGGGTACCCTGGGAAGCATTGCAGGGTATTAACTTACTGCAGGTTTGGGGCAGTTAAAAATTACACCCCAAGGCCCCAGCCCAGTGAGAAGGACCGAGGAGAGGAACTGTGACTGCGAGGGGCCCCTGAGTCCCAGCACTGCCCAGAGTTCTGCTCTGCCTAAAGCCCCAGTCCCGCCCCGTGAGTAGGGCTTTACCAAATTCATGACCATGAAAAATGCATCGCAGCCTGTGAAATCTGGTCTCCCCTGTGAAATCTGGCTGTGGGGAGGGGCGGAATATGTCCCAGTACTGCCCCCCTTACGTCTACGCTGCCTTCAGAGCTGGGCGGCCAGATGCTGGTCTGGTGCCCAGCTCTGAAGGCAGCGCTGCTGCCAGGAACAGTGCAGAAGTGAGGGTGGCATGGTCGGGGGGGGGGGGGGCGGGCAACCTTATGGGTGGGTGACGTGGGCAACTGCCCCGAGCGCGGTGGTCAGGAGGGAACCCGGCCACCCGCCAGCTCCAGGCCCTTTTAACCTCTGAGTGCTGGGCCCTGGAACGGGGGAGGGGCAGGGCTGGGAGCGTCCCGGGCAGGGGCTCCTACCGTGTGCCAGGCTCTAGCTGCAAGTTCGGGCTGGGCTGGGGAGGAACAGGACCTCGTCCCCTGCATGGGCTGCTCCCAGGGCCAGATCAGAGCCACCGCCAGGAACCTCCCCCAGCAGCAGAAAGCTCCGTGGCTGCCGGCCGGGAGCCCAGCTCTGAAGGTAGCACCACTGCCAGGAGCAGTGCCGAAGTCAGGGTCGCAATACCGTGACACCCCTCCCCCAATAGCCTTGAGACCCCCCCCTTGACCCTCTTCTGGGATGGGATCCACACAGTTACAACAGGGTGACATTTCAGATTGAAATAGCTAAAACTGTAAAATTTAAAGGACTTTTAAAAATCTCATGACCATGAAATTTACCAAACTGGATGGGTGAATTTGGTAGGGCCCTACCCAGGAGACTAAACAGGGGGGTACTTCACATTACAGCTACACAAATGTGGATCCTCAGTTGCACTGTTTATATCACGGCCGCTTCTTTCTGGCAGATCCATTTGAGCTCCACGGCACATGTCTCAGACAGAACCTGGCTGCCTTTTATCCACCCGCAGCTGTTCCCATCAGCAGAGCCTGAGAAGCTGCAGAGTGAGAGAGAGTCAGTGTCACTGTGGGTCCCTGTAACAAGGAAAGGCCCAGGGGTGAGTCTTTCCTCCCCCTCCCCGTAATGGGAAGCTGGGCTCTGGTGTTGTCCTTCATCTCTAACTTCCCTGCAGAGCGTCAGTCGAGAAGACGTCCCAGGCTGTGAGGTGAGTTGGGGCAGTGGCTCTCAACCTTTCCAGACCACTGCACCCCTTTCAGGAGTCTGATTTGTCTTGTGTACCCCAAGTTTCTCCTGACTTAAAAACGACTTGCTTCGAAAATCAGACCTAAAAATACAAATGTTGCCACAGCCGCTATTGCTGAAAAATTGCTGACTCTCATTTGTACCATACAATTATAAAATAAATCCACTGGAAATAAGTATTGTACTTACATGGCAGGGTGTAGCGTATAGAACAGTGTAAACAAGTCAGTGTCTGTCTGAAATTTTAGTTTGCACTGACTTCGCTAGTGCTTTTTATGTAGCCCGTTGTAAAACTAGGCGAATATCTGGATGAGTTGACCTACTCCTGGGAAGACCTCTGTGTACCCCAGGGATACATGTACCCCTGCTTGAGACCCACAGAGTTAAGGGGTCTGGAGCAAGGACCATACGAGGCTGAATCTCATGGGGTGGGTGACCTGGTACTTGTTCATTAGAAGTGCCACCTTGATCTCCTGCATCTCAGCTTTCCTTTAAAAACAAAGTCTGATGGGTGAGAGGAAACCTGCACCGTGCGACCTGGGTAATGGGACAGCTGCAGGGAGCTGAGGACTTGTCCAGATGAACGGTTAGGGCTGGATTCACAAAGGGACTTAAGAGGCTAATGGCCACTTCAGGCACCTCTGTCTCTTGGAGTGGGAAGTTCCTTGGAGAATTCCACTGGGTGGGAGACTCAGCTGTGAAGGGAGGGGGCGGGCAGGAGCATCTCATCAACCCAAGGTTGGAATAACTGAAGTAATGTTCCTTTTGCACAGAGCCTCAGCTCTTTGGAACCTCTGCAAACGCTTTAGCCACGTGTTTAACTCCATCCGCAGGAGTAGCCTTGGATCGCAGTGGGAGGGCTCAGGTGCATACGTGTTTGCAGGATGGGCGCTCAGGGCAGTCCCTAACACCAGGGCAAAGGGGACGTGAAGTGCCACTGTCTGGATTTGGGAGCCTGCCTGCACACGGAACTCACTCGGCGCTGGGTGCATGACTGCAAGGCGCTGGGCCGGGGAAAATCAGCCCTGAGTGGTTATTTTGAGTAGAAAACCAGAGCCACTTCTGGGGTCTTTCAGCTTCTAATACCCTTTCCCTTCTGCAGCTGGATTTCAACCTAGGGTAAAATCCCTCTCAATGCCAAGTCAGTGCCATAAATCACTGGACTGGGTGCAGGAATCAGTAGGCGACGTGCTCTGGCCTGGGTTATGCCAGGGCTCAGACTAAATTATTGTTCCCAAAACTTTTAAAAGCTGAGCCCGCTCCTCAAGGCAAAGAAACCAATCGTGCCCCTCACCCTTCAGCAATGTGTTAGTGACCCCACCCCCCATTTTCATGGATACATCTTCAAACCCCACCCTTCCCACCGTGGCTAGCCCTTCCCCACACTTCAGGAGACGCTGGAGTAGATGATCCTAACCGTCCCCTCTAACCTTAAGACCTGAGGGACCCCATCCTGGAGCATCTTAAAAAATCACAGTTCCCAGACTCTGGAACAGGGGTTGCTTTGCCGGGCTCACCTTTCTCCCTCCGTCAGGTTGGCCGATGGGGATAATGAGCCTGGAGATCTCATTCCCGCTGCTCTGAGTGGTACCCACGTGCACACGACCCAACTCAGCTCTTACTGTATCCCAGGAACGTCTTCATCTTCTGGGATCCTCATGGCAGCAGTGGGATGATTTAACTGAGTCCCTTAGTGATGGGACCTTTCTCTCTCTTTTGTTTCAGAGCCAGCGTCCTGGAATCGTCTCATGGTGCGTGGAGTGGTGGCAGTGGTGGGGGTGCTAGTCTTACTATACCTATGTGGGTTTTGGAAAGGTAGAGGGAAAGCGTTTGCCTACTCGCGACTCGTCTTCAGGAAGCTGCTGACTCATCCCTCCCAGCAGCCTGAAAGTCTGCAGGATTCACAGGAATCTGAGCTCCCTGCAGTGTGTGACAGGGAGGGGGACCAGGCCCAGGGAACCAGAAACAGGAATCGAGACCCAGCCCTGGAGAATGGTGAAGGAGACCTGCTCATGGAGGACAGACGCTTCACCCAGGAACCCAGAGAAAGGGCTCCATTAGGTGGGGACACGGGTGTGTCCCAGGAAATTGGAGTAGCATTGCCAATCCTCCAGGATGACCGGGAGTCTGCAGGAATTAAAGATTAATTTTTAATTAAAGATTAATTGTCATGTGATAAAATCTTCAGGAATATGTACAATTAAAATTGGCAACCCTAAACCGGAGTGGGGGGAGGGACCCATTAAATGGAGACAGACTTGGGCTGGGGAACCAGCTAGAAGAGCTGATCCCTCTTACGGTGCCCCTCAACGGTGGGGACTAGACTGGGTGAAACTTTTCATCTAAACCTATTTTAGATTCAGCAGTTTGCGAATTCATATCCGGTCTGCTGAATTGTTCATGTCCAGCCCCTCCCGGCAGTTCTTAAAAAGTCAAAGCATTTCGTTTAGACACTTTCCAAACAATCCATTTTGATTTTTCAGTTTGAAACAATTTTTTGTCTAAAAATGTCCTTCAGTTTTATTTTAAAAATTCAAAAAGTTATAACCCTTGAAATGTTCCAGGGTTTTTTTTTTTTTTAAAAAGCTTTTTTGGTTCATCAAAAATTTGGAAAAATTTTAGTTTTGTTCAACCTGAAACCAGTTTTTTTCCATCTCTTTTTTTGGAATTGTCAGCGACCAAAAAATTCTGTTTGCCCAGCTTTAGGGGCAGGTGAACATTTTAGTGGTTATATGGTGGGTCTCTGAGTCTCCTTGTTGCTCAAAGTTTTCTTACTGTAACAAATTTATTTGAGATGAGGGCAAGATGGGTAAAAGCTTCCTAAAAGTGTGTGGGGGGGCTGCTGGCACCCAAACTGTAACCCAGCCCCTGTGCCACCCCTTCTCCTTGAAGTCCGGCCCCCCCAAACCGCCCCTTTCCGAGGCCCCCCCCTCATGCCGCCTTTCTCCCTGAGCTCCCACTTCATGCCTCCCCTTGCCCCCAAAACCCCACCCCCGCTCCCTTCTCTGCCCCCTCATCCAGTCGCTCACACTTATGGCCAGTAAAAAGTGGTGGGCCCTGGTCTCCCCTGTTCCGGCACCCCTGGATGAGAGTGGGAAAGGATGAAGAACTCATTTCAAATATAACTCTTCCCCCCCACCTCAAAAAAGCACAATTTGCCAGCATCAGCAAAACACGCACATCACCAACCCGGGCCAGTCATGCTGTGTTGTGTGTGACATTCCCGTCCTGGGGCAGTTTATGTCTTTGAGAATGTGAACCCTGCAGGCCTGGGTGTTTCTCTACGTAATGTGACCTCAGTGCTCCTGATGAGAGCCGTTGTTTGTAAATGTTTCAGGAGCAGACGTATTTATCATTCATGGACAGACAGACATTTATTCATAATTAGAACTGGTCAAAAATAGCGGGGGTGGGAAGGGTCATGAAAATTGAAGAAGAAACCAATTCTTCCCTCCCCCCCATATTCTTCAAACTTATTTGCAAATGTTTTTAATGATCAAATTTCTGTTTAGTTTTGGTGGGAAAAACTCCACGTTCTCTCTCAAGTGGGCAGGGAAATCCAAAATGTTTTTTTTAAAAAGGGAACTCTTTTCAGATGATCACTGTAATCCAAAGTGGCATTTTTAGTTCAAAGGTTGCATTGTGAGTGTAAAACCGTTTTGAACCAGCTCTATTACTGTATAACAAGATGAGTTTATTTGTCATGCTGCATTGTTTGGGCCACGTTCCAAGTGGTATTTCAGTTTTTGCACCGCTCTTCTCTTCTTGCGTCTGCCCCTCTCATAAGCTGTGGCCTTAATCTCGGCCCTGGAAACACTTTAACGTGCATGTTTAACTTTAATGACTGCTGTGAATAATTCCATTTCAATGGGACAACTCTGAGGTCGGGTTTACACTACGGCCCTATATCGGTGTAACTACGTCATTTATTTAATTTTCTTTCTTTTATATGTGAAAGTTCTTGAGAGCTTAAAGCAGGTAAAATACATGAACAGGTTCGGACAGTCCAAGTTTATCAGTGCACAGTGACAGCAGAGATGAGGTATCTGCTAGTTTTCCATAAGTCTTTCAGGGTTACCCAGGATAACTTTGGGGAATCTCTCTCTTGCATCTGGAATGTTCCCTGAAAGTGTCCAAACAGCTCAGAGATGCAGAACCATTCCCTGGATCCATTCTTATAGCTGTCTTCCCCGGAAAGCAGTCTGGCAAGTGTTCCTGTCAGCTCTTTGCTAAGTTATCTGCCAAAACACTAGAGTTTTCAGGTGCCGAAGTAGCCCTTTCAATCATGGTGAAATTATCCTCCCCACCACCACCAAAATTTGAAATGGTGCCCCTGAGTGCACGGTACCCTACCGTGCTCCCCCAAGAGGAGCTGCATTAACAGGCAACTCTGCAAGTTCTCTGCATGCCTCTGCCAGTGACCCCCATGCCTCTCCATTTCCTTGGCCACATGTATCCCGTCCCCATGCTGGTGGCTAATCCAGAAAAAGAGGGAAAGAGCTCACCACTGCGACCACCTGAGGGAGGTGTTGGGGTGAGGTCAGCTGGTCAAAGCAGGCAATAGGGACAGAATCGGAGACTTGAAGCTCCTCGAGTGACCTCTGACCTTTCCAGACCTGCCCTTCAATCAGACACAGCGATTGTAAAGTTTAATGTGATAGTAACTAGACCCATTTTAAACCCTTCACCACACAAGACAAAGCCCGTAGGATTCATCATGAACTATTTATTTCTCCTCCCCTGGATTCCTGCAGCCGCCAGCCCCCTTGGAGCTTTCCCTCGTCTGTCCCAGGCTGGGCTCACTTGATGGCAGGAGCTCAGCGGAGGGTCCAGCTTTGCTCTTTCGCTTCCATTCTTCACTGCTTTGGGTGGCTGCATTTGCAACTGAGCAGCCTGATGGAAACACTGAGTCCTCTGTCTCGGTAGGCAGGCCCAGCCGCGAAAGCCAAAGACTCCCTGAGAACAGGGGGAGGTTCGCCCGAACTCTCAGGAGCGGAGGCTTGGCCCATAGGGTAGGGTTACCATATTTGAACTTTCAAAAAAGAGGACACTCTGGGGGGGGAGGGGGGGGAGGAGTGGTAGCCCTGCCCCCTATCTACTCCCTCCCACTTCCTGCCCCCTGACTGCCCCCCACAGAACTGTCAACCCATCCAACCCCCGCTGCTCCTTGTCCGCTGATTGCCCCCTCCAGGACCCTGCCCTCTATCTAAGCCTTCCTTCTCCCTGTCTCCAACTGCCCCCTCCTTAGTCCCCCCCACCCTAACTGCCCCCCTAGAACTTCCCCCCCTACCTGTCCCCTGACTGCCCCGCCCCCTATCCGCACCCCCGCCCCCTGACAGACCCCCGGGTCTCCCACACCTATCCAACCACTCCCTGTCCCCTGACTGCCCCCGCAGAACCCCCGACCCATCCAACCCCCCCTGCTCCCTGCCCCTGACTTCCCCCCTGAACCTCCGCCCCATCCAACCCCCCCTGCTCCCTGTCCCTTGTCTCCCCCGACCCCTCTCCATATGCCCACCCCCTGACAGGCTCCCCCCAGAACCCCTGACCCATCCAACCCCTCCTGCTCCCTGTCCCCTGACTGTCCCTTGGGACCCCATGCCCCTTCTCCAGCCCCCCCCGGCCCCCGTACCCTGCTGCTCAGAGCAGTGTGTCTGGGGTGCGGAGCCAGACACAGTGCCGTGCTCCCCGGCAGAGCGCGCAGCTCCCCCCCTCCCGCCCCCAGAGTGCTGCATTGGGAGGGAAATCCCGGCCCTTTGGAGAGTTTTACAAATTCCTCCCGGAGGGCGATTGAAAACCCCAAAAGCCGGACATGTCCGGGAAAATCCGGACGCATGGTAACCCGGCCACAGGGACTCCAGGATCTGCAGCTGCTGCCACCTCTATGGTGAATCCTCCGACTCATCACCAACGAGCTCTTCCCCATTCTGCCAGCCGGCCCCACGGTCTGACCGTGCAGGAGAACAGAAACCCTTTGGGACAGCAGGAGAGTCTCCTCAATGCCGCACTCTTTGCATGGCTTCCCGCGGTCACCGGGAAACACGACTACCCTGCCCCAGGAGTCTCTCAAGGAGCTGCCGGCGCAGTCACTGGGCACCCACTCGTCATGGTCTCGGGCAGTGGCATTGCAGAGGGAGCTGAGCAGACCGTCCCTTCCGTGACTTCCTGAATTGCTGCCAGGACGGATTCTCCTCTGCGCTAGGGAGAGTCCCCGAGGAAAAGCAGCCGTGGTGGGGGAGGGGGCAAGACAAGCTCTCCCCCTGAGCCCTTGACTAGCAGGCAAGCAGGACTCTGGGAGCCAGGGATCGGTGTGTCTTGCTGGGAGAGCAGAGCTGGAGAGCAGAAAAGGGCACTGGAGGAACTGTAGAAAAGTCAGTGTCATGGCCGGGTCATGGGCAGCCAGACCTAGTGGTCAGAGGCAGAGTCCACACTCACGAGACAGGAGTCGAGAGTCAGCTGGGTCAGGACACTGGAAGAGCAGAAGCAAAAGACCAAATTGTGTTCAGCACCTCAAGTCAGATGAGTCACCCCGAGTCCGGATGCCAGGAAATCAAGCCTGGGGAGCGGGAGCAGGAACAGCCAACACACGGTCCAGAGGGGGCGGGGAGGAGCTCGGGTGTTCAGACAGCTCCTTGTTCCTGCTGCTGGTTTAAGGAGGTCCTGGGGGCCGATTAGCTGCTCTGGGACTCTGCCAATAGGAGCCTCAAACTGGGTCTGGACTTCGTCAGTCCTAGGTAAGCAGTTTTTCGTAGGCTTCCAGGTGGCGTGCTGGAGGGTGGCTGCTCCCAGGAACCCTGCAGACCCGGGTTAATGACCCATGGGTCATGACAGTGAGTGATCTCTCCCCGCTCAAAGCTCCTGCACGAAACAGTCTCCAGGGTCCCGGACGAATCCTCTGAGAATAAAAAAACACAGTCATGAGGACAAATAGGCTATGGAACAGGAGCCCCCTCTTTGTTGCAACAGCCCCAAGTGCCCAGAAGAGTGGACGGTTCTTACCTCCAGGAGATGCCTGGGATCTTCCATCTAAGCCTCAATGGGACCCCTGTTTCTTGGTCTGACAGGATGAGACCATCTGTCCCCACTGCTCCCTGCGCTGGGCTGGCTGCAGCACACATCTGGGTAAGAGGCTGGGCCAGGGAGATGTTACAGTCAGGGTCCAGGCAGCCCAGAAGGAGAACAGAGGGTCTGAAACCAGAAGACGAAGCAATCAAATCAGCGGATTGGACAGAGAAGTTTTGTACCCCACAGGGACATCAAAGAAGGTCTGTTAGGAAAGCTGAGATGTTAGTCTGGAAACTGCTAAGGCAAAGATTGTGACTTGTTAAGATTCAGTTTTAGTCACTACAAAGTGTGTTTTGTTTTCTTTGTCTGTTTGAAATTTGTCTCTTTCTCCTGCTTAGTTTCACTTACATCTCTTCTTTGTTACTGTGCTTCCCAAAGCACCTCAGCGTCGTGTGTTCGAGTGAAGTGTAAGTCTCCAGCCTACCCAACAGGCTGAGCTGTGCCCTGTCTCTCTGAAGGTAGCGAATAATTTCTGAGCGGTGCTGGGCCCAGAGTCCAAGGGCAGTTCACCAGACACCTCCTGTGAAGCCCAAAGAGACCAAAGGAGCAGGAGAGATTCAGGCCCCACTGACCCATGGGAACTTCCCACAGAAGAGGCTACACAGGGCTCCAGACACAGCCAGCAGGATCCCTCCCACAAGCTGGGCCATGTCCTTCCCCTCCCAGCCCCACAGCTTCCTCCCCACCCCAGCCTCAGGAACCCCTCCCACCTCCCTGCTCTCCCCACCCACTCTCCAATACCAGGCTGTTTCCAGAATGGAACCAGGTGCGTCCCAGAGTTCACTCACCGCTAGATGCTGGCCAGGCCTCGGGTCACCGCTTTCTCGCTGGGCTAGCAACCCCGCTGATACTCACGCTTGCAGTTTGTTGGCTGGGAACTCAGCCCCCCAACCAGGTGACTGGCCTTTACTCCACTCCTTCCTGGGTCGTGCTCCTTCCAAACAAAGTCCAAAAATGTCTTGAACAGAAACAAGGCCTTCCACCCTTGTGGGGAGTTCTGCCTCAGCCTGATTTCGGCTCGGCCTGCCCTTCTTGGGTTTCCATGGTCTTCTGTGTCCCCTTCCTTAGGGACGGTGAGAGAACCCAGTCCTACCCTGGACTCCAAATCCGGTCCAGCCCGGCTGACAGGTTTGCTGAGGGGATGGTGAAACCCCATTGCTGATCAGAAGGAGGTCAGAGTCTGTTCTCTAGGAGCTGAAGGTCCGTTTGTCCTGCTGCGGGAAGTGGAGCTGGAGAGCGGAGATGTTAGGTGAAAGAGACTGCATGATTGAGTTGGAGACTGAGGGATGGGAGCCTCCTCCCAGAAACGCTCCCAGAGAACAGGTTTGAGGAGTTCTCTGGGGAGCTTCCTGCTAGGAAAAAAACAAGGGTGGCACATTGATGGAGATGTCTCTGTCCCAGGGATGGGGGAAGCTCCCAGCCAGGCTATGCAGCAGGGATCCCATTTCTGCCCCAAGAAACCCATATGCCCAGAGAAGTCAATGGCTCTTACCTCCATGAGGGAACGGGGTCTTCCCTCTCAGCCTCTTTGAGAACTACCAGAGAACTGCTTGGTTTCCTCGGACAAGGGACCTGCTCCCACTGCTCCCTGAGGTGGTTCAGCTTCTGACTGCAGCCATCTGGGAGGCTGTCACACACCCCAGGGCCTAGAAGACACGGGGGGAGGAGGCTCCTCTTCATGTCAGACTCTGAGAGCCCATAGAGGGGCCAAAGGAAGAATAAAGGGCAGGAGATGAAGCTAGCCCTGAGCCTCTGTCCCATCCTCACCTCCTCAAATGTGGAGCTTCCTGAGCTTCAGTGGGGCAGACAGTCTGTAGCCCTGACACAAAGGTCCTTCTGCGCCATATGGGGCAGGAAGATCTCTGCCTGGGAGCACGGGGAATGGGATGGGGGTGAGATCAAGGAAAGAGGGGAGGGGTATGGGTGGGAGGGAAAGAGCTCCTGCCCCAGATGAAGGAATTTGGGGGGCCGAGGGAAGGATCAGCTCCACAGAGAGGGGAGAGAATTTCTGTGAGTGCCAGGGGCCTCCATTTCCGCTTCCACTAGCCCCACATTTACAGTGAGACAGAGCAGTACCTGCAGCAGGGAGCGGGACTTGCTGAACAGGGAGGGGAACCTTTCAGAGCATCAGACGAGCCACAGCCCTTGCAGCGCCTCGGGCATCTGGTGCAAGTGCCTGATGATGTGCAGCTGGCCCATGATCTTGGCTGTGACATCCTCGAGCTGCAGGGGAACGAGAACATGTCAGAGACGGAGACACTCCCCAGGAATCAGGGAGGATTAAGGGCACCTGGAACCAGCACCATCATTTCCACCCAGCAGCTGCTCATGTCTGAGTGGTGGATTCACCCTCCCGACCCCCAGGATGGAGGCTTGCTGTCCTCTCTAGTGACCTCCAGTGCCAACCCCCCTCCTTGTCGGTGAGCTCCTGCCACCTCCCCATCAGTGCTCCTGACAGCTGTTCCACCTCCAACCCACCTGGGGACACCGCTCAAGTTCATAGAACCCTCTCCTCCACCCCTACCTCCATCCCCACCCAGGTAGGGCAGGGAGGGGGCTCTAGCAGGGTGGCGGGGGGCAGGAGGGATTCTGGCAGCAGTGAAGTGGGATGGGGAGAGGTTGAGACCTTTCCCCAAGTCACCCCAGTGACAAAAGCTAAAGCCACAGGATGGCAGCCCTGATGAACGGGGCAGGTCAGCAGTCCCTGCTGACTGAATCCTCCCAATCTCTCTAGAGCGGGACCAGCCCGACCAGCAGCAAGACCAGCTTCCCACCCCCATGTGCCTCAGCCCTTCCTGGTCAGTCGCCAGCACCAGTCAGTCCTTGGCCTCCCAGGCTGCCAGGGATGGGAGCGACTCTCGATGGTGGCTCGGGTGACATGGACACTAGGCTATGGGGAAATGGGTGCTGCTCTGTGGGGCAGGAAAGGTTCCCAGAGGGCACTTAGGGGACTCTCCTGTCCTTCCCAGGAGTGATAGCAGAGCACCACATCCTAAGAAGAGAAGTCCATGAAGTCCAGAAGTCCCCACTAGGCTCCTTGCCACCAGGCCAGCGAATGGCGATAGGATGGGAATGAGGCCCTGGCCCCCACCCCAAGCTCCTGAGATGATTGCAGCTGCTTACCGTGACCCCCATCAGTTGCTGGGCTTCCCCCAGGAGGGAGTAGACGAGCACCAGCCCAGCCTGGCTGACACGTAACAGGGGGTCGTGGATGGCCAGCACTGCTGTCTGCAGGAAGGACCTCTTCTGACCAATGGTGAAGAATTTTCCAAAGACCTAAAACCAAGAGGACACGAGGCTCGAGCAGATTGGCCAGAGCCAGCCTCCAAGTCCTGGCGGTACAATGGCGTCTAGTGCCCCAAAGGGCGGGGAAGAGAGCTGCTGTGGCCAAGGCAGTTCATTCCCCAGGAGGCTTTCAGGGTCCCAGGGCTCAGGGAAGCCCCTTTATTAAAAGGTCGCAGATGCTTAGGGACCAAAGCCTCCAGTGGCTCTTTCGGGAGGGCAATTTCTGGCAGGGGCCAGGATGGGCTGGAAATGGATCTCTAATGTGTGTGAGCAGGCCCACTCTGCTGTGCAGGGCACAGAGACGACAGGGGACCCTGTGTTGCTTCCAGCAGAGAGATCTCCTGCATCTCAGCGGCTAGAGGAGTGTATATGGGGGGCGAGGGGGTTGGAGCTGACAGACCAAAGGTCTCTTCCCCGCAGCTTAGTGATTTCTCCCGTCGCTGGGAATGGCCTCTGCAGCTCCTTGGTTTCTTCAAGGGGAATCCAACCTGCAGCCTGACAAGGACAAGGAGACTCATGGCCCAGTCCCCATCCCAGACACTCCTCGGAGACTTTTCTTCCGCTGCAGCAATTCAGCATGTGTGAGGTGGGACAAGCTCACACAGTCTCTCTCACGGGGCGTCTGTGGAGCAGCGTTCTGTCGATGCCCTTGTCGATCCAGGAGCCACTCCAAGGCCTCCTCTGTGATGTTGTGGAAATCACCCATTTCACCTTTGACTCCAGTCTGGGGGCACTGTGTTATGGTGTGTTCGAAGGATTGGATATTCTCACCACAGTTGTGAGACGGGGGTGGGACGGGGGGTGTCTTTGATTTTCTTCTTGTGCAGCAAGTAGCCGCAACTTGGGTCAGTGGCAATGTGCTTCTTTGGAACAGTGGCTGAGGTCCAGCTACTCTGCCATTCCCTGGCCGGGTCTGGAGACATGAGGGGGGCGCATGTGGTCCATATTGGCTCTGGAGCTCACTATGTCCCCTACCCAGTTCCCAGGTTGGGGCATTCTGCTTCCTGACTGGCAATGGAGGGCAAAGCCCACCTCCTTTCTCTGCTTCTACAGGGTGCAGGGAATTAAACAAGGGTCTGATCAAGCAATCGTGACTGACTGACTCAGGGCTCTCCTCTCAGACACTTGGGGATCAGCCAGGGGGACAAGGAGCAGAGAGACACCCAGAGCCATAATCCTATATTAACTCACCCACCCGGGGATCCTCCTTATGCCACGTAGCAATGCAGCCCTGTAAGACACTCAAATCACGGCAACTAGCGAGGTTCCAATGTGGGACCTTTAGCACCAGCCTGTCCCACTGGTTGCTGGATGAGGAACTCTGAGCTGGAAATAAGGAGTGGGCTCTTTTCCTGTCTCCAGGAGGCATCCACTGCAGGGAACCCAGCCAGCCCCACTCCCTGAGCTGTGTCATGCCCTGGCACAGTGCCCTTACCTCCCCCACTCTGGCTGTATTTTTGTAGCCCAACAGCCTTCTGTCCTGGTGCCAGTCATAGCACCAGAGATCTTCGGCGTCATGTATGGTCAGGCCTGGAAGAGAGAGAGAGAGAGAGAGAGAGAGACTTTTCTCCTTCTGGTTGCAGTTTCTGTGTCCTTCCAATCCCATTGGTGGCTCCACAGTGGAGTGGAGACCAGAGGCAGAGAGAGACTTGTCCTCCAGCTGGGGTCAGTCGGAGAGAAATGGTCTGGGGTCCCATTCTCCACCTGTGGTCACTCTCAGTCCCCTATTGGGTTCCGTGTCCCAGCTGGGTTCCTTACCCCTCTGTCGGAGCAGCAGCTGGTAGAGCCGGTAAGTCCCCTCCCTGGCCTGCCGGCTGATGTCCTTGTCCGGATCGCTGACAAATAGAGCCAGCTGGGCCACATGGTGCCCCATCCTGGGGAACTCGGCAGAGATCTAATGGAAGGGAGAGGAGAGGGGACTCCATCAGCATTTTCCTGTCAGCTCCCTGTCCCCCCTGGGCCAGAGGGCTCCTTCCCCTTAGCCCCTCTGCAGGAGATGCTGGGGGAGAGGAGCTTGAGATCGAGCCTTCATTTGCTCTGCTGCCAAGGGAGCCCGGAGCTGCTTTGGGATGCCAAGCAGGGGCTGGAGCATGGGCCCCTTAAAGGCCCAGGGACAACACTGAACCAGGACAAGAAGAACTTGACTCAAGCCGAGCTCACTCCCTGCTCTGACCCTGCCTCCCCATGAAGAACCCTCCTAAGCCACAGCCCCGGCAGCAGCAGATCCTGCAGCCCGCCGGAGCCAGCCCGCCTCCGCCGGGAGCCAGCAAGCTGGGGTCGGAGCTCACTTACGTCAAACTCAGGGAGGGTGACTGTGTATCTCAGCAGGGCTGTGCTGCTCCTGATGGCCCTGGCTCGCTCCTGGGACACCCTGGACACGACCCAGAAGTTGACATGCTGTGGGGAAAGGAGGCAGGTCAGACTCAGTGGCCAGGTGCACCTGCTTTGCAAATGAGCCCCCCACGCCCCCAGCCCCAGGGGCCTGAGACATTCTGCGCAGGGGGGAATATCTGAGGCCTTGATGGCAGAGCTGTAGAAGGGGATTCTTTCCCCCAGGACGTAGCTTGTACCCTGCAGGTCACAACTTGTCAGCGTCTCTCTAGATTGGGACAATGTTCGGGGTCGGGGCTGGTCCCCTCCTCCCAGAACTCCTGATTCCTGAACAGTTCACCAGAAAGGAGACTGAACCCTCGGCCCTTCCCTGCTACGCAAATCCTTGGGGGGATGTAGGGAGTGACTGAGAACACAATCCCCCCAGGAATTTCAGAGCAGATCAGAGGGAAGGGCTGATTCCCTGGGATCCTGCTGTTTCTCTAGGAAGGAGCGTGTGCCTCTTCTCTGAGAACCATCTCCCAAATCTCATGGAGTGTGTGTGTTGGAGGGGTGGGGGAAAGGTGGGTTTTCAGACTCTCACTCCCCAAGACAGCCAGGAGCCCTGTGGTTAGTGCTCAGCAGAACCAGGCAGAGCTCTGGCTTGAAGTCCCAGCTCCTTCCTCTGTCCCTCAAGAAGGAAGGACCTGATACTGCGTTGCACTGACCTCCCCAACCAAGGACGGCCCACTGGGAACCCAGCTAGGAGGACACAGTAGAAAATGGATCTTCCAGTCTCTCCTTACCAGTCCTCCAAAGAGTTCAGGTGAAATGGGGCTCACCTCCAAGATGAAGTGGAGCCTGTCTGTGTCTGGGGACTCTGCCAGCAGATTCCCCAGCATGGCATCCAGGACCTCTGGGATGACTTTGTGCAGAGCCTGCAAAGCATGGGTCAGAGTTAGGGAACCTGGGCCTACACGTGCCACAGGATGGGAAGAGGGGTCTCTGGGAAGCACTGGGGAGACTCCCAAACACATCTCCTGGCCTCTCTCCTTCATATCCCACTGCAGGCAATTCGCAAGAATTGATGACCCCTGGACCTTTGATCCATGAGCTTAGCAGGTCTCTGCAGAGGGCCTTGTAGGCAGAAGGGTATGAAACAGCCAAGTTGCTATGGATGGAAGCTGGGCTTCTGGGCAAAACAGGGCTTACGGAAGAAAGAAAGAAAGGAAGAAAGAAAGAAAGAAAGAAAGAAATCCCTCAGGGAGGGGTAATCTCTTCCCTGCTGGAGGGAAGGATCCAACCCTGCAGCTTGTTCCATCTCCGCTACCCCACCCCTAAATCTGGAGCTCCAGCGAATCAAGGGAGCAGGGACCAAGGACCACTCTGGAAAAGTAAGAGGATGGAGGAGGAGGTACCTGGATGTCGGTGGTGTCCTTCTCCGTGCCCAGGGTGAAGACGGAGTGAAGGGCAGCTCGCAAGAGGTGGGTCTCTAGGGACGGCTCCAGGGCAGGTTTCATGGTGCTGGCAAGAGAGAGGAGCTGGCATTAGACTGTGCAGTACGGGGGTGGGACTGTCGCCACCACGGACACCAACCCACAGGGATAGAGGCACAGGCTGGCGAGAATGGAAACTGAGGCACTGAGCTGGGAATGACAAGGCCAAGGCGTCCCAGACAGACAGTGGCAGGACAGGAATAGCTCCTGTTCCCTGGAGCCTGCTGCCCCTCCTGTATCTGAGCCCGGGAGTGAGCCCCTCTCCAAGGCCCCTGTCATGTTATGGGAGTGAAAAGAAGAGCCCTGCCAGGAGAGAGTGACCCTTCCCACCCCACCATCTCTGCCAGAGGCGCCACTCTTGGGAGGTGACCTGGGAGGGACAGTGACGGTGACTCCCAGCCTTGGGCCTGAGCAGCACTGGGGTGAGGGGAGCCAGAGGGGTGGGGAGGTGGGGCTGTCTCGGTACCAGAGGTTGCCCACTGCAGCCAGGGAGTGGGCGAGGACGGCGCTGGGTGACGAGTCGTCGGGAAGCTCCTCGATGAGCTCCTGTGAGATGCGAAGGAGACAAAGGAGCGTGTGAGCTTCAGGCCTGACTGACACCTCCCAGTGAGGAGATGACACAGCCAGTGCCCCACATGGCCAGCAGGATCCCCCACCACCTCCCGCTCCCCCGATTCCTTCCTGCCCATCCGACTTGTCCCCCTTACCGGATTCCTGCCCAGCTCACTCCCAATCCCCTTCTCTCCTCCTCCCTGTCAAAACTGCCCCCATTCAGCCCCATCCCGACGACCGAGCTGGGACCATGTGATTCCTTGTCCCCCACTCTCAGCTGCCCCCCAGCCCCACAATTCCCCCCCTCCCGCCAGCTGCCGTATGGCGTGTCTCACTCACCACGATCCTCTTCACCACAGCCGCCTTGCAGCAGCGCGGCTCCAGCGTGTCCTCCCCTCTCTCCCGTGCAGCCAGACATGCGGGGTAGATGGCCTGAAGGAACAGGAGCTGTTGCCCCTCATCCTGTACCCACCAGGAGTGGGGTATAGCGAGAGAGAACCTGTTAGCTAGGGACCTTCCTGCCCCACCCACACCAGCTCCAGGGCTCAGGCCTCAATGGGGGATTGTGGGGACCCGCCTATTGTCCAAATCCCCCACCACTCCTACACAAGCAGGATCAGGAACTGGGACAGTGCCTGTCGGGGGAGACGACCTCGGCTGTTGTGGGACAAACACCCCCATCTTGGGGGTCCCACATCATGGATGTAAAAGGGCCCCATTAGGGGTGGTGGATCAGGAGGGACAAGACCCTCGGCAGGGGGTGGGGATGCTGGGAAGGGACAGGGCAATCTTGGTTCCAGCCCAGGTGGGGAACATTTGTACCTTATGTCTGCACTGGAGCTGCTCTCGGATGACCTTGAGAGCAGCTTCATCTTTGGCCACGTCCACCCCTTCCTCCTGCTCCGAATCCAGGGGGCTCCCTGCACCAGGGAGGGAAGGACAGGGGCGTGGTGGGCAGAGCAGGATTCAAGACCCCCCTTCCCACCTCAGGCACCCAGGGCAGATCGGGCCCCAAACCTCCCTCTCAGGGATGCCTTCAGCCCCCAACAGCTGCAGAAGCCCAGAGCAGAGCCCCCCTCCCCTGCCCAGGACTCCAGGGGAGGTGCCTGTTCCCCCCGCCCGGAGCAGCCAGGACCAAGGTGGCAGCAGCTCTTCACGCCCCCACCCCCAGGTCCCCGGCGGAAGGGGCAGCTGTGTGACGGCTGCTGCTGTCCGTGGGGTTTGCGGGGCTCAGGCCAGACACCTGGGCTGGGGACCCCCCCCCCGTATCCCTGGGAGAGCGTCTGGGCCCAGGGTGTTCACATCCCGTCCTCAGCCCTCCCGGAGCCCAGCCTGGCTCCTCACCTGGAGCAAAGCAGTGGCGCCCGTCGGCCTGGCTGCTGCCAGAGGCCCAGGTGCTGCCGCTGTCCCAGGCTGAGCTGCCGGTGCTGGGACAGGGACCTTCCCCCTCCTGGCCGGCGGGGGCTGGAAGGGCCTCAGAGACCGGGCAGGGCGAGGCCTCCTGATGGGAACGAGGGCTGGGCTCCTGGGGCCGCTGCTGCCCACACAACCAGCCCCAGAGCCACCCTGCCCGGCGCCCCTCCTGGGCTGGGTCCTGTCTGCAAAACCGCAGCCTGGGCCAGCTCCACCGGGGCCTGGTCGGGGCCGCTCCCAGCTCGGCGCCTGCGCCGGGAGCCGGGTTCCTTCTCCAGAAGGCCGGGCACTTCCGCCATCTGGACTGGACGGGAGCTGCTTCCCCGCCAGCGGGGACGCAGGGGTTGCTCTGCCCCGTCGGAAGACGGCAGCTGCTTCCCTCAGGCTCTGGGGTCACCTGCAGAGCCTTCCTCCGCAACATCCGCAGGAGCCTGGCCATCCTGGAACCGAGCGGGGAGCAGGGGTGAGTCTGGGCTCAAGGCAGCCTTTCACTCCTGGGCCTTTTCCGTCCCTCCTCCTCCCTGCTCCAACCACAGCAGCCCCCTCTGCCCCCACAGGAGTGCAGGGAGTGCCATCTACACACACGGGCAGGAGTTCATTGCATGATCTGCTCCCAACGTTCCCCCTCGTAATCCCTGCTGCTGCAATATCCAGGAAGTCTCATCCTTTTCCAGCAATGGGGTCAGTCCCAAAGACCATCAGTTACTCTGGACAAGCAGCCCCCTCCTGTCGTCCCAGGCCACTCTCCCACCCAGGCTAGAGAAGGAACAGAAGCCAGGAGCCCGGACTTCTCCTGGGATACCATTCCCCACGTCAAAGTCACAAAAACCCTAGGCACAGGAAGACCAGGGCCCTCCTCGTTCCCCCTTGATTTCCAGGCTTAGCAGCTCACAGGGTCTGGCCCAGCTCAGAGACTCTCAGCCTGGGGAACAGTGTCCCACAAGGGAAGAGCTGGGAGCCGCATTGCTGGAACCTTTCCAAACACACTGGAGACAGCTCTGGAGAAGCCCCTGCCCGGTCTAAGAGTGAGGGGCTCTTGGGGGCTGTTTGCAAATGAAATCCCCCTTTGGAGATAGTCTCTCCCCATTTCTGCCTCTCCCCAGACAGACAGGGGAAGCCACCGAGGAACCCGAATGCCACTCACTTGCTCTCAGTGATGGTATGATGGATGGCAGATGTTCAGGGTCAGCAGACGTCCCTCGCCCTCCTCCTCACTCTCCAAGCCCAAGGCAGGCTGGAGAGGGTGGTGACCTCAGGAGTTACCCTGCCCAGCCAGCAGGCAGGGTGATGACACGAGGGCGATCGACTGGCTGTGAAAACAAGAGTCTGTCTTATTGCCAAGGGATCGAGAAACTCAGCCAGCAGCAGGGGGGTGCAGAACACTGCCCTAGGGCGGAGGTGACAGCGCCTCCAGGATCCTGACATCCCAGCACTTTACACACCTTCCTGGAGCCTCCCAACCCCGCTGGGCTGTAGCGATGGGACCCCAACCCTACTGATAGCAAACGGGCCTCAGCTACCAGCTCAGGGTCACACCGAGTGTCAGAGCCATGGATGGACCCCTTCACTAACCACTGCCGCACACTCCCTCCCACAGCTGGCAATTGCAACCAGGCCCTAATGTCTGGTCCCCCTGCCTTTGAGAGGGAGGGTCACTCCTGCTTCCATTGCTGCCTATTGATCTGTGGGACTTTGGGCAAGTTGCTCCCCCTCTCTATGGCTCTCTGGGACTCACATCCCTGAATGGGCTTTAAAAAAGACAATGGTTAAAGTTTGGCCCCAACTAGTTCTTGTTTCTCTTGACTAGCCATTTTAGCAAAGTTTAGAGTTCTTGACATTCAACACCTGGAAACATCCCTTTCTCCTTCGCAGACGGCCTTAACATCCCTTATCTCACCCAGGCTCCCTGCTGCCTGGAGTTAGAGAATTGACCCTGTTCCCATTGGACCTACCCAAGGTATCACACAGCAAAGCGGTGACGGAGCCAGAAAGAGAAGACAACAGTCCTGACTCCTGTTCTAACTAACAGACAACAACCCCCCAGAGGCAGGGATAAAGCCCAGGAAATAAGGTGTGAACATTTGCATGGAAACCGTTTTCTGTCAGAAAATCCATTCAGACAAAACCACTTTGTTTCTTGAAATCATAACAAGTAGGATGAAAATTCTTTGCAAAAATATTTGTTTGCAAAACAAGAGCATCTCCTGTCCGTCACAGCGCATTAAACTGTCTCGTCGTACACAAAGGGGAGACACGACGCTCTAGAAAATTAGATGAGATGCTTCAGTCTGAGCTAAGTAGTTGCTGCTTTTCACAATTTCAAAACAATAAAATACAAATGAAATCGAATATTAGGTCATAATCTGCTATGGCTCAGTGTGATAGGACACCCCCTAGTCTGCACTGCCCCGAGTGACACTCTTCAGTGGATCCCCAGCATCCACCCATGGCGAGGTAGGTGGGAGAGGATTGTTATTCATACTTGACAGAAGGAGAAACAAAGGCTAGAAAGGAGCAGTGACTTGTCTTAGCTGATGCAGCCAGTCAGTAGCAGAGTTGCTCTCAAATGAGCTACAGACCAACAATTGTTCATAGTAATTATTCAGCAAGTATTTCAGAAGAATTGGAATGTTCGAGAGGATCATGAACTGCTCCGAGACAATGAATGGAGAGCAGCATCAACATTGGTCAAACATCTAACTGGTTGTGACTTATTTGCTTGGTCACAAAAGAGAACAACAAAGACCAGAGTTTCCTCCCTGTCAATAGCCCCCTCCTCAGCCAATCAAGGTTGAGACTTTGAGGGGTGGGAGGCTAAGGGTTCTCATCAAATAGCCCAAAGAATGGCCCTGGTCACCACCGAGGGGATCACTCTCGGAGCACTATTCCAGTCTCACCTCTCTGTGAGGGCCTCCCACAACCCCCCCGCTCCACCCACAGAGTTCCTGGTGGTGGGAGGAGAGCAGAGGAAAAGGACAAAGGAAGCAAGAAGAGAAAGGTAGGAGGGACAGAGGAAAAGGGAAAACAAAAAGGAGAAACCCCAATGTCCCCAGTAATTCTAAGGGACAAAGTCCTAGGTCAGAAATAAAATGCTGCCCCCACAATCTAATGTTTTCCTTTCCTAAAAATCAGCCGGCACCTGATGGATCAGACTGAACAGGTTCCAAACCTCTCCTAGGCTCTTACCTTCTATACAGGGACGTCTGTTTTCGAGCAAAACCACTAAAAGAAAAGGAGAAAACTCCGAAGAGGGTCCTCCTTGTGCTCGCGTACGTGAAAGTGAATGCTCTCTCAGTCCTCCAGGAGAGACCTCGAGAAGGAGACGTGCTGAAGCAAAGCCACAGGGATCTCCGAGGTTGCCCCTGTCCTGCACCCCTGTCCTGCCTGGCTGATGTCAAGATCTCTCTGTGAGGTCATCGCCTCCCCTCCACCTTTGTCCAATAGGCTGAGGTCCTGCCAAAGGCCCTTGTGATGTCACTGCCAAACCCACCCCTCCCCTGCAGTGCTGATGTCCTGCCCCTGTCCAGCCACACTGGATGTTTGAGCTGCTTCCCCTGGATCATCCCACGCAATGACACTTCCTTGTGGGGTGACACCGACTACATAGTAGAACACAGAGGTTCTTCCCCAGGCCGCAATTAGGTTTTCACAAGTTAGTCGACTTTATGGCCAGAAGGAACCATTTGAACATTTAATCTGATCCCCTGTGTATCCTAAGGCCTCCTGTATGTCAGAAGAGCTGGGCTTTTCTTTTACTCAAACATTTTCCAGAAAGGCATCTAGTCTTTATTCGAAGAGATCAAGAGATGGAGAAGCCATCATTTTCTTGGTACTTTGTGCCAAGGAC
Source organism: Chelonia mydas (assembly GCF_015237465.2). Lineage (NCBI taxonomy): Eukaryota > Metazoa > Chordata > Testudines > Cheloniidae > Chelonia > Chelonia mydas. The sequence goes on along the minus strand of NC_051254.2, from coordinate 39,887,557 downwards.
GAACCACCCTCTTACAAATCTGGGTCTTATTGTCATTATACTTTTTCTGATTTCTGCTTCCATCCATGGGGTCTTGTCATGCCTTTCTCTGCGACATAAAAGAGCCCTTTTATACTCAACATTTTCTCTCCATGAAGTCAAGCAACTCACTTCTCATTCTTCTCTTGTATATACTAAACAGATTGAGGTTTTTCAATGTCTCATTATAGGGCATCATCCCCATCACTCAGTTATGAATCTTTTCTGCACCCTCTCCAATTGTTTTAACATAATATTCAAAATGTGGACACAAGAACTGGATTCAACATTCCAACATCAGTCTCACCAATGCCGTTTCACTTCCCTTTCCATCCTCATGACTCTATCCAGCCAAGAATGGCTTTAACCTTTTTACCACAGTTTCACATTGACAGATCATGTTGAGCAGCTCGTCCACTATGGCCCCCAAATCCTTTTCAGGGTCACTGCTTTCCAGCGGATTGTCCCCAATTCTGTAGGGTGCTGCCTGACTCCCTTGTTACTGGAGGTATGGGGTTGCATTTGGCTTTATTAAAACCTAATTATTTAGTAAGTATTTTAGAAGAACTAGCCCATTAGAGAGAGAATCGTGAATTACTCAAAGACAATGAATGGAGAAAAGCGGCAAGAGCAATCAAATACATGTTTGGTTATGGCCTATTTCCTTGGTCTTAAAAGAGGGTAACAAGGACCTGAGCCTCCTCCCTCACAATAGCCCCAAGCTCCCCCAATCAGCATTGAGACTCTGAGAAGCAGAAAGCTGAGAGTTCTCACCAGATGTCCCGGGTCACCACCGGAGGGAGTCACTCTTAGAGCACCATTCCAGCCACATGTCTTTGGGAGGGCTTCCCGCAATGAGAATTGGAGTGCAACCGCCCCCCGCCCCCCTTCCGTCCCCAACTCCAGACGCACAGACAGGTCCTGGTGGTGAAAGGAAAGCAGGGGAAAAGGACAAAGATGCAAGAGAAGACGAGAAAGGAGGGAGAGACAGGAAAAGGGAAAACAAAAAGGAGAAACCCCAATGTCCCCAGTAATTCTAAGGGACAAAGTCCTAGGTTGGAAATAAAATGCTGCCCCCACAATCTAGTGTTTTCCTTTCCTAAAAATCAGCCGGCACCTCATGGATCAGACTGAACAGGTTCCAAACCTCTCCGAGGCTCTTACCTTCTATACAGGGACGTCTGTTTTCAAGCAAAACCACTAGAAAAAAAGGAGAAAACTCCGAAGAGGGTCCTCCTTGCGCTCACGAATGTGAAAGTGAATGCTCTCTCAGTCCTCCAGGAGAGACCTCGAGAAGGAGACGTGCTGAAGCAAAGCCACAGGGATCTCCGAGGTGGCCCCTGTCCTGCACCCCTGTCCTGCCTGGCTGATGTCAAGATCTCTCTGTGAGATCATCGCCTCCCCACCACCTTTGTCCAATAGGCTGAGGTCCTGCCAAAGGCCCTTGTGATGTCACTGCCACACCCACCCCTCCCCTGCAGTGCTGATGTCCTGCCCCTGTCCAGCCACACTGGATGTTTGAGCTGCTTCCCCTGGATCACCCCTCTCAATGAGCGTTCATTGTGGGCTCAAGCCGAACACAGTAAAACATCAGAGGCTTCTCCCCATGCTACGCTCAATTTTTCATAAATTAGCAGACTTATGGACAGAAGAGACAATTAGAGCATGTCATCTGACCCCCTGCATATCACATGCTTTCTGTAGAGCATAGGAACTAGTTTTTGACTGCACACATTCCAGAAAGGCATCTAGTCTTCATTAGAAGACATCAAGAGGTGGGGAATTCCCACCACTTCCCTTTCTAGTTTGTTCCTTTGGTGATTCATCCTCACTGTTGAATATGTGTGCCCTCTTTCGAATACGAATTGGTCTCTTTTGAGTTTCCAGCCACTGGGTCTTGTTATGCTTTTCTCTACTAGATTAATGAGCCCTTTAATACCCGATAGTTTCTCTCCATGAAGTCACTTCAACACTTCAATGACGTCACCTCCCGATCTTTTTAATCATCTAAACAGGCTGAGCTCTTTCAGTAGCTCACTCGCAGGCATTTCTCTCCAGCCCTCAAAACGTTTCATTGCTTTTTACTGCCCCATCTCCAATATTTCCAAATCTTTTTTCAAAGGTGGACGCCAAAACTGGATGCAGTATTCCATGATCAGTCTTCCTCATGGTGTGTCACCTCCCTCTGCGCCTCACTGCTCTTTTCATACATCTAATGTATGACTCTTTAGCCCCGTTCATCACAGCATCACCCTGGGTGCTCTTGTTGAATGGCTTGCCCAGCAGGGCCCCGAAATCCTCTTCACAGTCAGTGCTTTCCTGGAGACACTTCCCCATTCTGTAGGTGTGGCCTGCATGCTTTGTTGCTAGCTATAGGACCCTTCCTTTGGTTATTTTCAAACTTGTTTTCTTTGAATGGGTCCAGCTTCTCAAGGGATCCGATTGCTCTGTGTCACTGCCCTCTCCTCATCATTAATTACCACTCTGCTAGTATTTTATCACCCACCAATGTTAGCAGCAGTGATTTTTTATTTGGGTTGCAGTTCATTGATATTTATTTTCAAGAATTAGTCCCTGAGAGCCTCTTCATATCCCTAGTGCCCAGAACCTGCTCCACACAGCACAGCGAGAAAAGGCTGCCCAGCCCAGCTGTGCCATAGGGGCTAAGCACAGAACAGCCTTAGGACCTTGTGTCATCCATAGCTTCTGAACAACATGTGGGGGTCATCAGCTTACAAATACACTCTAGACCAGTAGCGTAGACAGGCCCCAAATGTATCTAAGTGTCCCGCCTTGAAAAAGAGGAGAGAAAAAAACAGAACCTTGAGTAGCTTTATTTTATAGTCGGTGGAAACTGAGGCACAGAGAAGCAAAGAGATTCGCTCATGGTCAAAAAGCCAGGAATAGAAAACGGCAGATCTGCTGATAGTCAGTCCTGGGCCCTAGCCGTGTTTGTCCTGGCCTCTCTGCTTCAGCTCCAGCAAAAACCCGAGTCGAGGTTTTCTTCTTCTCCGTGTCCTTTAACTTCACGTCACTGCAGAAGAAAGATTGTTTCTGACCAGCTGGCTCTAATGCATGTTGATGTCTTTCCAGAAGACGTGCTCTGGCTCAGTCACATGTCACTGGTTTCCTGGAGGAAGCGCTCGGTGACGTTCTAGGGCCTGTGTTACACAGAAAATGGACAGAATGGTCCTTTCTGACCTTAATTTTTTTCTTTCGCTAGAAGGGTAACACTGGACATTTTCTCTCATTCACTTTCCTTTGGAATAATTTCAATCCAGTCCAAAGGATTTCCTCTTCCATTGTGTCTTCAGCAGCTTTCCTAGCAAACAGTTACTGTTGGAGCACAGGGTTCCAGTTTCAGGCTGTCCCAGGGTGACATGGCCATGAAAGGGGTAGTAGCTCAACTGAACCCCTATCCCAAGGTGAAGGGAATAAGTGCAGGGGCAGAAGGAGAGGCCCCGAGACAGGACAGATTCTTCTGCTGGGCTAAGAGTATAGTTGGATAGATTAACAATATTGCTGGGTGGGTTAAGGGAACCATTGCTGTGGCCTTTTGTGGCATGTAGTAGTTTAGATAGTTTAGTGTCCTTTTTCTTTTGTAGAGAAGCAAAGTGTGTGTTGTAAATGGCTTGCCTAGCTTTTGTAAAGTCCAGCCACAAGGAGGTTTGTGTGGAAGGCTGGTTTTTTATGAGAGTATCCAGTTCTGAGAGCTCATTCTTAATCTTTCACTGTTTGCTGTAGAGGATGTTGATCAGGTGATTCCGCAGTTTCTTTGAGAGCGTGTGGCACAAGCTGTCAGCATAGTCTGTGTGGTATGTAGATTGTAATGGATTTTTTACCTTCAGTCCATTTGGTATGATGTCCATCTGTTTACATTTGCAGAGGAAGATGATGTCTGTCTGTATCTGTACGAGTTTTTTCATGAAGTTGATAGATTTCCACTCCATACGGCTAAATGCAGTGCCTTGCATAATGACAGGTTTCCGAGTAGCAGCCGTGTTAGTCTGTATTCGCAAAAAAGAAAAGGAGGACTTGTGGCACCTTAGAGACTAACCAATTTAGTTGAGCATAAGCTTTTGTGAGCTACAGCTCACTTCATCGGATGCATTCAGTGGAAAATACAGTGAGGAGATTTATATACGCACAGAACGTGAAAAAATGGGTGTTACCATACACACTCACTTCAGATGAGCTATTACCAGCAGGAGAGGGGAGGGGGGGAAAAGAAAACCTTTTGTAGTGATAATCAAGGTGGGCCATTTCACTCTCACAGATCTTGGGAGACAGGCCAGTCCTTGCCTACAGACAGCCGCCCAACCTGAAGCAAATACTCACCAGCAACCACACACCACACAACAGAACCACTAACCCAGGAACCTATCCTTGCAACAAAGCCCGTTGCCAACTGCGTCCACATATCTATTCAGGGGACACCATCATAGGGCCTAATCACATCAGCCACACTATCAGAGGCTCGTTCACCTGCACATCTACCAATGTGATATATGCCATCATGTGCCAGCAATGCCCCTCTGCCATGTACATTGGCCAAACCGGACAGTCTCTACGTAAAAGAATAAATGGACACAAATCAGATGTCAAGAATTATAACGTTCATAAACCAGTTGGAGAACAAATCTCTCTGGTCACTCGATCGCTGACCTAAAAGTTGCTATATTACAACAAAAAGACTTCAAAAACCAGTCTGTGCCCGGGGCAGAGAGGCCCTTCTTTGCCCCTTCTCCCCCCGTCCCACCAGTCTCTGCCCCTGCTCGCCCAAGGATTGCAGTGGCTCTCAACTTTTCCATACTACTGTACCCCTTTCAGGAGTCTGATTTCCAGACCCCAAGTTACACCTCACTTAAAAACCATTCGCTTACAAAGCCGGACATAAAAATACAAAAGTGTCACACAGCCACTATTACAGAAAAATTGCTGACTCTCTCGTTGTTACCATATAATTATAAAAGAAATCAGCTGGAAATGTACATGTCGGTGTACACACCATGGACCAAGATGAAGAAGTCGCTGTCTGGAATGTTGGTTCGCACTGACGTCACCAGGGCTTTTAGGCCGCCCCTTGTAAAACTAGACCAATAGCGAGACGAGCAGAGGCGGACGAGGGTTTCCTGGGGCCCTGGGCCAGAGCAAGTGGACCCTCCTCCCGCTCCGGGGCTCCCGCCCCTTGTCCAATCAGAAGCAATATGCTAATAAGGTGTATGGTCTCCCCCGCGCTGTGTAGTTTCATTCTCCTCGCGGCTGGCTTTTTCACGCGCTTTCCCTTGCCCGAGCCATGGGGGAAGACATGATGTGTGTGAAGGGGGGACTTGGGGCTCCCCACTCAGTTAATGCACAGAGCGGGGGAGATGGAGCAGGGACCTGCCTTGCAAAGGATGCGGCAGCCATGGAGTCCCTGGAGGAGGTAAGCTGTGATCTTCCTCCAGAGCAGTGCCCTGGGAACCTGACTCCCACCCCGGCTCTGCAACGGAGGGACTGGGGTTAGGGTGGAGACGGGGGGTTATTCTGAAGATCCCAGTGTCACAGCAGCCCTGTGATTGTTTTTACAGCCCCCACAGGCAGGCTGCAGGACCTCGCAGTGTCTGTGGATGAGGTACGATTTGCACTGCAGCCGCTGTTGAATTGTGTGTCCATTCTTCGGCCACAAATTGAGATCGAATATTTTCGTTTCCCCCAAAGTGAGGTGTTGGGTTAAGGGGAGACTGGGCGGGGGGGGGCGGTTTCCAGGAAATGAACAGTAGCTTTTAGACGTGCCAGAAAACCCAGTAAAACACCCAGAATTGCTCCCCAGTCGGCGAGACGTCCCGCCTTTCAGAAAGGGCTCCTGTTCTCTGGCATCCTCCCTTCGGGGCACAAATCAACCCCGTGAGCAGACCCCACTTCTCCCTTCCCGAGGAGCCTGGCCCGGAGCGCGGCGCACATCGCTTGGCCTCCTGCCCTGACCCCTCCAACCTCTGGGGTCCCATGCTCGTGGCTGGGGGGGGGTGTTACGGCAGCTGGGGGGGGGGCAGGCTCCTGGGGGACAGGGCAGCCGGGGTCTTTGCAGGAGCCTTCGCGAGCGAAGCTCACCCCTGAGCAACCCGACCGCTGCGCTCGCCCCTCGTGGGCTGCGAGCCGGAGCCGCGAACAGGCCGCGTGGCCGGGGAGCTCTCAGGTGAAGGGGAGACGGTGTCGGACCCTGCATTGGCCTGGCTGGGGCGGGCGGGCTCGCTCTGCTCGTAACTCCAGCGGGAGAACAAGGTTCCGCCCCCAGGGTGATGTTTAAGTTGGGGGGAAGGGGGAGAGACACCTTTAAATCTGCTTGAATGCTCTGGGTGTCGTTGTGATGCGCTGTCACCCCCAGCGCCCCTGTCTTCTTTCACTGCATCTCTCCCGGGTGGTGGGTGCAAGACCCAGGCTGTGGCTGCCTTTGTCTGTACCCCGCTGGCCGGGTTCCTCTCCCTTCTCGGGGGCAGCGGTGTCGTGGCCGGGCTGGTCCCGGAATGCGAGAGAGACAAGGCGGGGAGCTGACAGCTTTTCTTGGACCAACTTCTGGTGCTGAAAGGTGCAAACTCTGGAGCTCCACAGAGCTCTTCTTCGGGTTTCCTCTGATGGCCTCCCCCAGCCCTGAAGACGAGCTCTGTGGAGCTCCGAGTTTGTATCTTCCACCCATGGCAGTTAGTCCAGGAACAGGAATTACCCAGCTGGTCTCTCTCTTTCCTTGTTGCCGTCCTCCTCTTTCTCTCCACCCGTTTCACATCAGATGTTCAGGCTGGGAGCTCTTTGTGGCAGAGATCGTCTTACTATCTGTGCGCAGCATCCCTAGACCAACCCCTAACCCGATCCAGGACAGAAACCTCTGAGCTCGACCCTATTTCTTTCCACTGCAGTCCTGCCTCAGGGATGGAGGCCCCATTGTGCCAGATGCCATAAAAAACACATCACAAAAAGACAATCCTTTCCCCAGGGAGTGTGCAGGCGAAGCACAATAAGTAATTCTCAGCCGCTTGTGCAGAGGAGCAGCAGCGACCTCTAGTGGGAAGAGGAATTCCCATTGCTGGAGCACAGACAATCATAACAACAACGTAATAAAGAATACAACTGCTCGAGAGGTTGGATCCCAAAGGGCTTTGCAAACCACGTCCTTACAAACAAATCCTTTCCCCCCACTACTGACATGCAGCCACCTCTGGGGTGAAACTCCACAACTGTTCAGCAGCACACAACACCGGCAGACGATGTCTTAGGGGAATGGTTGAAGCAGAATCCACTCGCCTATTGGAATTTCACAGGGCATTTGAGGGAGGCAAATTGGAGTCCCCCGAACTGTCATTTGAACCGACTCAGGTCTCCCCCATTAAAGAAGAGCCATAGGATTTGTAACGACCATAATGGGACCTTGCTTTTAACTCCCAGCTGAATCCTGACACCAGCAGAGGTAACAGCGCCCCCAGCGGCCAGGTTGAGCCTCTGGGTTCAGTTCTGCCTCAGCCGGGGGTGTCATCCGTCTTATTTGTTTCAACACTGAGTTTCCCTTGAGGTTTCCCATTGGGAAACAGCCTGGGTCTGTCTCTGTTCAGCTTTTATAAGCTCACAGGGTCAAACCTCAAGGAATTACATTTGAATGCACCAAGCCAGAGATTCCTCCCAGCCAGTGATTCCTACATCGAGCCCAGAACTTGTGACGGAGTTAGAGCAGATCGTTCGTAAGAGAGCAACTCCGTGTAAAGACTTGGAGTGAATTCTCTCCTCTCCGGCCTCCCAGCACCTTGCTTTCCTGACCTACAGCGTGCCCGGCTCTTTGAGAGCTGACCCTGAGAAAAGCCCTCACTCGTACATTGAGCCTGAAGGCTTTTTACTAGGGCTGGCAAGCGATTAAAAAAAATAATCGCGCTTAATCGCACTGTTAAACAATAAGAGACTATCATTTATTTAAATATTTTTGGATGTTTTCTACATTTTTTATATATATTGATTTCAATTACAACAGAATACAAAGTGTACGGTGCTCACTTTATATTTTTGGTTACAAATATTTGCACTGTAAAAAACAAAAGAAAGAGAATATTTCAGTTCACCTAATACAAGTACTGGAGTGCAATCTCTTTATCATGAAAGTTGAACTTACAAATGTAGCATTATGTACAAAAAATAACTGCATTCAAAAATAAAACAATGTAAAACTTTGAAGCCTACAAGTCCACTCAGTCCTACTTCAGCCAATCGCTCAGACAAACAAGTTTGGTTACAATTTGCAGGAGATAATGTTGCCCACTTCTTATTTACAATATGACCTGAAAGTGGGAACAGACGTTTGCATGGCACTGTTGTAGCCGGCATCACAAGATATTTATGTGCCAGACGTGCTAAAGATTCATATGTCCTTCCAAGCTTAAACCACCATTCTGGAGGCCATGCGTCCATGCTGATGACGGGTTCTGCTCGATAACGATCCATGGCAGAGCGGACTGAGGCATGTTCATTTTCATCATCTGAATCAGATGCCACCAGCAGAGGGTTGATTTTCTTTTTTGGTGGTTTGGGTTCTGTAGTTTCCGTATCAGAGTGTTGCTCTTTTAAGGCATCTGACAGCATGCTCCACGCCCCGTCCCGATCAGATTTTGGAAGGTACTTCAGATTCTTAAACCTTGGGTTGAGTGCTGAATCTATCCTTAGAAATCTCACACTGGTACCTTCTTTGCATTTTGTCAAATCTGCTGTGCAAGTGTTCTTTAAATGAACATGTGTTGGGTCATCATCCCAGACTGCTATAGCATGAAATATAGGGCAGAATGTGGGTAAAATAGAACAGGAGACATTCAATTCTCCCCCAAGGAGTTCAGTCACAAATTTAATTAATGCATTTTTTTTTTTAACGAGCATTATCAGCATGGAAGCATGTCCTCTGGAATGGTGGCTGAAGCATGAAGGGGCGTATGAATGTTCAGCATATCTGGCACATAAATACCTTGCAATGCTGGCCAGAAAAGTGCCATGCGAATGCCTGTTCTCACTTTCAGGTGACATTGTAAATAAGAAGGGGGCAGCAGTATCTCCCGTCAATGTAAGCAAAACTTGTTTGTCTTAGCGATTGGCTGAACAAGAAGTAGGACTGAGTGAACTTGTGGGCTCTAAAGTTTTACGTTGTTTCGTTTTTGAGTGCAGTTGTGTAAGAAAAAAATCTACATCTGTAAGTTACACTTTCACGATAAAGAGATTGCACTACAGGACTTGTATGAGGTGAATTGAAAAATACTATTTCTTTTATTATTTTTACAGTGCAAATATTTGTAATAAAAACAATAATGTAAAGTGAGCAATGTACACTTTGTATTCTGTGTTGTAATAGGAATCAATATATTTGCAAATGTAGAAAAACATTCAAAAATATTTAATCAATTTCAATTGGTATTCTATTGTTTAACAGTGTGATTAATCACGATTAATTTTTTTAATCACAGTTTTTTGAGTTAATCACGTGAGTTAACAGCGATTAATTGACAGCCCTGCTTTTTACACAACTGTAGGGGAAACGTCAGCAATGTCTAGAACTAGAGCTGATACAGTGTAAGCCTAGTTCATGAAAAACGTGAAAAGAAATGACAGTTTGACGTCCTTTGAAGGAAGTAGAAAAGTGAAAGTCCTCCCCCACTTTTCAAATGGAGGGAAATGTTAAGAGTAAACGTTTATTTCCCCTCCAAAACTGAATGAAATCCTCCCTCCCACCCTCAAAACCAGTATTTCCATTTTAAGTCCACTCCCCCCATCTAAAAATGAAAAATGGCAATCAAAATAAAAACTTTCATTTGGGTCAAAATGGCATTTTCCATTAAAAAACAACTTTGAACAAGAGTTTTCATTCGGCTGTAGTTTGAAGGTTCAGAATTAATGACCCCTCGGTTCCCATCTCTCCCTCCAGAGGGATCCGGGTGCAAACTCTGCCCCAGGGACTGGCTGCTGCACGGGGACAAGTGCTACTGGCTGTCTAAGGAGCGTAAAGACTGGACTGGGAGCCGTGACGACTGCTCGGGGAAGAGCTCTCGCATGCTCGTGATCCACAACCGGGAGGAGATGGTAACAGAAAATACAGGCTCATCCAACTCCAGCTGGGGAAAGACGTGTGTCACTAGTTACAATCCCAGTGTAGCCTGACTCTACCACCCCCCCGCAAATCAAACTCCACACTGGGGTGTTTTCTCCCCTTCTAGGGGTTTGGCTTATTAACATACAGTTCAGAACAAGAACCCCACAGCTTTCCCACCCCAGGCTGCCCAGCTGGCTCCTGTAGGCGTTTCACTCCCAGGCCCTCTGTCTGAGAGCTCAGCAGAGCCCTTCTGCAGAGAGCTACTCACACAAATCTCCTACCCCATCAAATCTCTCCCTGCCCAGACTGGCTGCCCTTGTAGCCCCACCAGGCCTGGCTCCTGGTCACCTGCTCCCATCACCTTTGCCTCTGAGTCCAGGGGCACCTAGTCACAGGTGAGGCTCAACCCAGGACTCCCTTAAAGGGCCAGCTCACCCTGTGCCACCAAGGACTGGTGCTGATGTTACCATGTCTGCATAGGGAGAGCCACGTTTACCTGCCCTGGGACCCTGCCCGCCCAGGGGAGAGGGTGAACTAACTCAGGGGCTGGTGGGGTCTCCTGCTGGCATTATGGGCAGAGCTAGTGAAGGAGAGAGCAGGCATTTCATGGGATCACTAAGGGAATTGTAGCATGTTACAGGATACTCATCCCCACCCCCTCTGCTTTGCACATCGCAGGATTTCATACAAGATGTTGTACAAGATGCAAACTACATCTGGATTGGCCTTAAAGTGACACCCCCGGGGGGGAAATGGCCCTGGGTGGACGGTTCCCCATTAGATCCAGTGCGGTGAGTGCTGCCTGACATTTATTCTTTGAGATGTTTGGGGAAAGCTCCCATTGTATAACTTGCTAACGTTGAATGTCCAACGTCTGTTTGAGGCCTGGTCTACACTGAAAAGTCTTACCAGCGTGACTACGTCGGTTAAGGGTATTTTTCCGAACAGAGGGGTGCCAGCAAAGGCCCCAGTGTAGCTGCCGTTCTACCAATCTCTCTGTGTGTAGAGCAGTGTAGCTTAGGGGGACCAGGGGAGCTGGCATAAGCGATAGTGGTAGAAGCACGTGTATATGGATAGAACTGTACTTATCCTTAGGGGACCCAGCTATTTCCCTCTTTCCATTGTGAAAACTGAGCATTTATTCCTGTTGTTTCCTATCTTTTAACCAGTTACTGATCCATGAGAGGTTTCAGAGTAGCAGCCGTGTTAGTCTGTATGCGCAAAAAGAAAAGGAGGACTTGTGGCACCTTGGAGACTAACCAATTTATCTGAGCATAAGCTTTCGTGAGCTACAGCTCACTTCATCGGATGCATACTGTGGAAAATACAGAAGATGTTTATATACATACAAACCATGAAAAAATGGGTGTTTATCACTACAAAAGGTTTTCTCTCCCCCTACCCCACTCTCCTGCTGGTAATAGCTTATCTAAAGTGATCACTCTCCTTACAATGTGTATGATAATCAAAGTGGGCCATTTCCAGCTCAAAGCCAGGTTTTCTCCCCCCCCCCCATTTTTTTTTCCCCACACACACAAACCCACTCTCCTGTGCTTCTGTGGGGGAATGTCAGGGCAGTGAAAGCGGAGGCTGGTGCCTTGCCTCAGTTAGGCAGAGTTCCTGGTGCAGCTGAGGGAGGTTGGAAAGGCTGGATTTGAGCCGTTGCACTGGTGGAAAAAGAGACAGCACGGATGGGGGGACAAGATGTGCAAATAGCATCTCTGGTTTTCACCTGAGTCCACAGTGCTCTGCCCAGTGATGCGCAGAGCATTCCCCGATATTCCGGAATTGCTCAGATGTGATGGTCACAAGAAATCACAGTCCGGCTTTTCCAGGGCTAGATTCTATAATACTCTTGTTACCAGCCCCCTTCCACGGCAGCCTCCTGTGCCTGTGTAAATGCATCGGGTTTGGTGCAGATCCAGGGTCTCTCACTGCTGCATTGCAAGCTGCTGACCGCACTCAGACCGTTCAGATACGCGCAGTCTCCTGCTCCTCCGATCGGAAACCTGCAAGAGAGAAGCCAGGGAGCTGGTGTCAGGCAGGAGCTGGACATTTCCCATCAGTCACAGGCAGGGAGAGACGCTCTCGCACAGTGCAGGGAGCTGCTGCACTCACAGCCCCTCAGGATTCCCCTTCCTGCACCTGCCACAGGCCCCAGCTAGAAAGGGGGCAGTGGGGCAGCAAGGCCAGGAAAGGTTCGAAGATCAACTGACCTCCATGGAGCATTTATGCCGGGTGGGTATTAACCCAGTTCCTACTCCCCCCTGCACACCCAGCTGGGTCTGGATGGGCCCCTGCAGGCCCAACCCACCCAAACTGCCCTGGGCGCAGGTTCCAGGTGACTCTCAGCATGGCGAGGAGCAGCAGTAACGCCGCACAGAGGAGCTGGGTCCAGGGCTCCCTGGACAGTTTACATCAGCTCTCAGGCCAGAGGCCTGTCAGGACAGGCTGTATTGCAGGGGGCGGCTGGAGTGAAATGCCAGCAGCACAAACCCAGCGGCCATGGGGTGACCCCAGCCACTCACACAGAGCTTCCCGTGAGAGCTGGAGGCCAGCGCTTCCCACCTGGGAACAGGGTGGGGTCCAGGCCCACAGGCAAATCCTCCCCCATGGTCCCATCCTGGCTACTCACAGTAGGCATGTGCTGGGCTGGGAGGAGGCCCAGCACTACTCTTTGGGCAGGCCGGGATCTCCCTGCCCTCAGGCCGCCAGCCTCTGGCTCGGGGTGAGATCTGTCCCAGAGAAGGGAGAACCCAGCCCAAAGCCACCTGAACAGATGGCTGTGGGTGGCTCCCCCACCAGCATCACCCCAGAAGAGCTCTGAGGGGATGGCAATGATGCACCCAGAGCCTTCTGCTGGGGCGGGCGCCCACAGGGTGGCAGATTTCAGGGTTAACACCCCACTGAGATGCCTGTTTACCCAGTTCGGGTAAATTGGCGTCACATTAGCTATCCTCCAGTCACCGGGTACAGAAGCGGATTGAAATGATAGGTTACAGACTACAGTTAGTAGTCCTGCAATTTCACATTTGAGTTCCTGGTCCTGGTGACTTGTTACTGTTTAGTTTCTCAATTTGTTCCAAAACCTCCTCTAATGACACCTCCATCTGGGACAGTTCCTCAGATTTGTCACCTAAAAAGGACGGCTCAGGTTTGGGAATCTCCCTCACATGCTCAGCCATCAAAACTGATGCAAAGAATTCATTTCGTTTCTCTGCAATGGCATGGTGCCAGCTGCCGTGTGGACAGACCCCAAACAGGCCTGCTAACAGATGGGCTCATGATGCAATCACAAAGACAGACTGCTGCCGACATCAGGGCATCCTTACTGGAATATGTGAAAATATCTGGCTGGGATGAAACTACAGGTCATCAACTGACTTGTTTTCTAAGCCTCCTCTGGGGACATTTTCCAGCTTCCCATCAATCGCAAAGGGTTTTTTTAAAAATGCCATTCAGCTGTAAGTACCTAAGACTGGCCACATGGGTCAGACCAATGGTTCATCTAGCCCAGTGTCCTGTCCTCCGATACTGGCCAGCGGTAGGTGCTTCCGAGGGAATGAACAGAACAGGGTCAGGATCGAGTGATCCATCCCATTCACACCCAGCTTCTGGCAGTCAGATGTTTATGGACACTCAGAGCATGGGGTTGCATCCCTGACCTTCCTGGCTGATAGGAACTGGTCGAGCTATCCTCTGTGAACTTATCTACTTCTTGTTTGAACAGAGTTCTACTATCGGCCTTCACAACATCCCCTGGCAACAAGCTCCACAGGTTGACTGTGTGTTGTGTGAAGAAATACTTCCTTTTGTTTGTGTCAAACCTGCTGCCTATTCATTTAATTGTGTGACCGCTAGGTCTTGCGTTACGTGAAGGAGTAAACAACACTTCCCTCTGCACTTTCTCGACCCCTCTCATGATTTTATAGACCTCCTATATCCCCCCCTTAGTCGTCTCCCCTCATATGGAAGCTGTTCTATATCTGTAATCCTATGGGGATACTTGAAAACCCCTATTATTATTGGGTTTTCTGCTTTTGTAGCCTCTCTAATCTCGGTGAATTTCACAGTCACCATCCTGGTCAGTAGTATATTCCTGCTGCTAGATTCTTATTCTTCAAGCGTGGAATTTCTATTCTGAGAGATGCTAGGATACAGTTGGGTTTGTTTAAGATTTTTACTGTACTTTACTCTATGCTTTCCTGGACATGTAGTGCCTCTCCCCGGCCAGCGTGACCTACTCTGCCGTTCTTTCAGTGCTGACGGTCCAGGGTCAAACCCTGCTATCGGCTCAACTGGGGTTTGGTTATTTGATCACACCCAGATCCCACTGAAATCCCTCTTGGGATGTCGTCTGGCCCATCTCTACTGTACCCCACTTCTCATGGCAGCCCCAGGCACTCAGCGTTTGTGACCATCAGGCATCTTTAACGCAGATGGCCCCACTAAAGCCAGACAGATCTGAAAGCTTTGGCCAGTCTGCCAGCAGACAACACTTGCTTCCACCCATCACTAACACGCAGAGTACAGAGCACTGACTGGTGAGTCGGCTGAACTCGCTATCTCAGACGCCAGGGACGCAAAGCCCAGGGAATTCACAGAGGACTTACAGGTTGTTGAATTTGGTGCCATTGGCCCATTTCCAGACCTGCCCAGGGTCCCTCCGGAGGCCGATCCAGTGGTCAAATCTGCCTTTATAGCACAGCACGAAAGCCTAAACACAGCAGAGGGAGAGGTGGGGTCAGAGCACAGGCTCTGTGCACCAGAGACTCACAGGGATACACTGAAGGGCTCTGTTTTCAGGGAACAGCTGGGGATTTTTGCCTCCCTCTTGCCCAGCTCTGGGTAATTCAGTATTAACTTTCCCATCCCAAACCCAGCTCCCCCTCACACCAATCTGCCCGGGGCTGGAGCAGCTCTTGGGTGCTGCCGGGTCTAAGCTGTCCCCGCACCTCTCCATAAAAGGCCACATTCTGTGTCAAAGCCTCGCCTTACAGAACAGCTGAGCTCCCCTCCCCATCACAGGGGAAGGGGAAGGAAAGAGCCCAGCTGAGCTCAATAAGGGATGCTGGGAAGGGCCAGGGATGAGAGAAGAGCCACCAAATCCTTAGCCAGAAGGGGCCAGGGCTAAGATGAGCCCCCCCATCCTCATCTGGCTACCCAAGAGCACTGGCTCTTCAAGTCAATCTGGGATCTCAGTACCCCTTTGGCCCCATGCCACCCAGAAGACACTCAAGCCAGCCTAGCCCGAGAGAGGGCGGTCTCCTTTTGAGAGGGCTGACAGTGAGTGATCCCTGCAGTCAGACACGGACACTAGAGGTGCCCCGGGCCAGCCAGCCAGGCCTGGCATTCAGCAACTGGAAGCTCATTTACTCAGAGCTGCTCCTCGAGCCCAGGTTCTCCTGCAGCAGCTGCTGAGCCAACACCAGAACGTTGCGATTCGAGCATCTCTCACCATTTCCTGCTCACTGTTGATCTCAGCCAGGGAGGCGCTGAGCGCAGAGCAGTAGGTCAGGCTGTAGGTCCAGTTCCTTTCGGCCTCAGAGAAATAGTAGCATTTCCCTCGGTATCCGATCCAGCCGTCTGGGCACGCGGGGCCAGCAATGGGCCCCGGTTCAGCTGACGGACACTTAGGTCTCCACACTGAGAACGAGACAGCGACACGTGGTGTGAGAGAGACCCGCCACCCGCCAACGAGGAGAACATGGGGAGATCAGGCCCTGCGCCGCAGGCTTCTGAGACACCTCGAACCAGGGTGGGTACTGAAAGGCCGTGAGGGAGCCAGGAGGACGCTGGGAATCCAGCCCCAGAGGGGGGTTATCTGACTCTGCTCTCCCTCTCTTGGGTTCACATTCAACAGGGATGCAGCTGACAAACCGCTCATGCCATGAAGCCCAGGACAGAGAGCTGGGCCCAAGCTCAGTGTTACAACATGGGGTGGGCAGAGAGCTGCAGAGGGAGGGGACAGTTACCAGGGGGCCAGCAGGGGGGCAATAATTTATGGGTAGGAGATTAACTTCAACATGATTTGCCAGGTCTAGTACCCCAAGGAGTTCTGCTAGCCTGGACTGCTGCCCCCTCCCCCTGCTCTGCGCTTTGCTTCCCTGGAGAGGCAGGTTGAGATGAAGATGGGAACAAACTCCCTTCCCTTCAGGAGACCGAACGCCCGCTGCCCGGCCTGTCCAGCGCAGCCAGCCAGGTTCACGGTCACCATAAGCAGCTGCCATCTGCGCTCGCACACGCTGTCTGTGCAGGCGGGGACGTCAACAGCGCGACGAGACCCTGCCCTGCCGAGGTCACCAATGGGTGGGTTTCACACTGCGTTAACGGAGGTGTCGGTACTGCGTTCCACGGCTCCTTTCAGTGACACGCCAGCACCTGCCCAGCACTGGGCACGACCCGGGGATGCAGGAAGGCCAGGCTGGCACCTCAGGGCGACACGCTGCAGGCAGAAGGCCCAGCTCATTGCTGCTCTGCACCGTCAATCGCCCCCACTCTGCACGGGGATCAGTGACCGTGCCTGGGGCCCGGCAACAGTGACTTGGACCCAAAGGGCTCAGAGATGGGCTGGGGGGAGCTAATTTCAGTCCCGACACAGAGAGTGCCCAGGTGCAGGGGTCTGGGAGGGAGCAGGAGGGGGGTCTTGGAGGAACATCCCCCAGGAATCCTCTGTCCCAGGGGCAGAAGCCAGACAGGCCAGGAGGAGAGACTGACTGTGGTGGCTCCAGGGGAAATGGGATGTGCAGAGAGGGGGAAGGGAAGGGTGAGAACTCACCTGCCAGGAGAATGATGAGAACTAACAACATGATTGCGAGGGCGACTGCGAGCACAATTGTAGATTTCTTGTAGTTCCATTTCCTGCAGTTGCGACGAGGGTCTGAAACAGAAAGACCCGTCAGGCAGGGCCGCGAGGACACGTCTCGCCGACAGCACCAGGGCTGGAGCTGCCTTAGAACAGTGGTTCTCACCCACCGGTTCGTGTACCCCTGGGGGTAAGCAGAGGTCTTCCACGGGGCACATCAACTCATCGAGAGATTTGCCGAGTGTTACAACAGGCTACATAAAAAGCACTAAGTCAGTACAAGCTAAAATTTCATACAGACAATGACTCGTTTATACTGCTCGATAGACTATACACGGAAAGGTACAGCGTTGATAGTCCAATTGATCTATTTCATAATTAAATACGCAGCAATGAGAGAGTCAGCAATTTTTCAGGAATAGTGGCTGTGACACTTTTGTATTTTTATGTCCGATTTTGGAAGCAAGTTGTTTTTAAGTGAGATGAAACTTAGGAGAGTGCAAGACAAATCAGCCTCCTGACATGGGGACAGTCCTCTGGAAAGGCTGAGAACCACTGGACTCGAACATGCACCGTTCTGTCGATTGCTCCTTCCCTCAGACGCTCTGGGAGAGGACCCTGGAGGGTCAGGCTGGCTGGGGCTGGCAGAACAGCCCCTCCTTCCCCTCAGCCCAGTGCCCTCCCCTGGGCACTCCCAGCCAGGCTGCCAGGAGGCCTGGTGAGCTCAGGGGCACAGAGATAAGGACCCGCATGTCCTGGTGGCAGTTGCTCAAGCTGTCCCCCCACCATCCCCACCCCCATTCTGCCCCCTGCCGAGCGCTGGCTGGGCCCACGCTGCTGAGTGCCCCTGTCCCCGCACACTGGGGTCTCACACTGGCCATACACAGCAGAAGGGGGGAGAACGAACCAGGCAAAGATGGGCCAGGGCTGTCACAGGGGGTCTAACACATCCAGCCCAGGAGGGCCCTGCACAGCACCATGGCGACCACTGTGTCTGGCAGACAGCAGCTGTGAGCCAGGGATCGGTGCCCTGAGAGCCCCTGGGGGTAATCCAGTCCCTGCTGCCCACAGACGGGGGGTTGCTGGGCACTGGCTGCTGCCACTGAGAGCCTGGCCCCAAGTGGGGCAGCCTCAGTGTCTCTCTCCAGCCTGTTCCCAGGCAGCGACACCCCATTACCTGGCTCCCCTCCAGTCTCCAGGTGTCCCTTGCCCTCAACAGGCCACTCCTGCAGCGGCTCTTCACTCCAAGCAGGTCCAGCTGCTGGCCCCATGGTCTCTCTCAGCGACACTCAGGCTGCACACGCTGCTGGAGGCGCTGGGCTGGGGTCGGCTCCGCTCTGTGACCGGGTCCGATTCAGCAGCAGCGAAGCCGAGCTGGGGCGGGGGTCCTGGCCCTGGCTCCCTGCACACCCTGCTCCGGACTCTCCAGCCGATCTGAAAGTCGAGATGGACCCAGCAGGACAGGTCAGTGGGGGGTGGGGCGCGATTTGTGGTTTCTCGTTCCCTGCCCAGCAGCCCAACCCCATGCCAGAGGCGGTGCCATGATGACTGAACCCCTTTAAAAGCCATCGGCCCCTCTGCCCCCCAGGGCTTCAGAGACCTGATCTGCTACGGACCCCACCCGGCGGGCAACACCCACGCGTGACAGGCACCCAGCTGGGGTTGACAGGAGGAAAAAACCCTTCCTCCCCACACAACTCCTGCAATCGAGAGCAAGTCGAGAATCCTAACAGGAGTGGGGAGTTGGTGGGCGGGGGGAGAGAACCAGGATGGACTGAGTAAAATCAAGGCAATTAAATCACCAAGTCCAACGCCTCAATTGAAATGATCAATTTTAATCAACTTATCGATTTACACTTCAGTAATTTTCTAAGGCCAAGTGCCCACCCAGTGGGTGACAGAACCATTAAAACTTCATGTCCAAAACTTCCCCCATGGGGGGGGGGGGGGAGGGGCGGGGAAATTGTGTGAGTGACCCTTTCCTGCCCCCTTTTTCATTGGGAACGCAGGCAGGGGAAGGATGCCCGTGGGAAGCCCTGCCTGGGACCCCCAATCTTGCGGGGGACAGGGGGCAACAGTGCGCTGATGCCCCCCCCCACTGGCTTGGGGCCACGGGCGGAGAAGGGCCCAGGTAGCTCCATGCTGCACACAGGTGCCCCATCCCAGCGAGCAGAGCAGGGGGGTGGGGAGAGCCACCAGACACCTAAGAGAGGCCCTGCCCCCAGAGGAGAAGATAGGGGGAAAAAAGAGAGGCCCCCCGCACCAGCCCGCAGAGGGGGAAGAAACAGACGGGCCCCCCCCGCACAGCCCGGAGAGGGGGAAGGAGGGGGGGGAGACACAGACGGGCGCCCCCCCCTGCCCAGCCCGGAGAGGGGGAAGGAGGGGGGGGAGACACAGACGGGCACCCCCCCCCGCCCAGCCCGGAGAGGGGGAAGGAGGGGGGGGAAGACACAGACAGGCCCCCCCCCCCGCCCAGCCCGGAGAAGGGGAAGGGGGGGAAGACACAGATGGGCCCCCAGCCCGGAGAGGGGGAAAGGGCGGGGGACAGAGACCATGCCCAGGCCAGGGGTCGGGGTCCAGCCCCTGCCGCCCAGTGTCTGGCGCTCCCCCCACGAGCCCGGCGCGGGTCGCACGTTTCTCACCGGCTCAGCAGCGACCGTCCGGGTCCGGGGACTCCCCAGCCTCTGCGGGGCTCTGACCTGCTGCGCTTTAAAGCCTCATGGTGACTCCGCCCCCGCCCGAGGAAGGACATTCCCACCCACCCCAGTTCCCACAACCTCCCCCGCAACTCCAGCCCCTGCACCCATTGCACACACAGCTGCGCCCCCTGCCTGGCCATAGGGCCCCTTCCCTGTCCCCCCAAGAGCAGCTGCAGCAGATCCCAATGGGGGGATCCGCACAGGGACCAGCCAGCTGCACCTGCTGCCGCTCAGCCCTGCAGGGTCCGTGTTTAGCCTCTCCCCGTCCCCGTCCCGGGCAGAGAAGTGCGGTACCTGGGGCTGTGCCAGGCCCATCCCTGCCATGAAGATGCCCTGTGGGCTGCGGTGCCCCGGCACAGGGAGAAGCTGCTGGATCCATCTGGGCTCCGGGCGAGCGCTGGGTTGGGATCAGGCCCCTCTGGGGTGGCTGGGCAGCTGGTTTGCAGGGCTGGTCACCTCCTGGCCCCATGCAGATTGTCTGAATGTGGCAAGCTTCTCTCCAAGGGGAGCTCGGACAGTTCCTCCCAGACCTGTCAGGCAAGACATTGCCTCCATTGTTTAGAACCGGTTGTGGGGTCCCCGGATCAGGATTCCCCCCTTATATCCCCTCACCAGGCCCTGGAGGGACCAGATGGAGGGATCTCACTTCAGTCCTTGGCCCTGGCCTGCTGGGATCCCTCAGGCACGTGGTGACATTCACTCGTGTTCATCCAGTCCCCACTTACAGGATTGTGACCAGTGGTGTCTCTCCCAAGCACCCCTGTCCCAATGCCACCCCAATGGGCTCCGGAGCTGTTGCCCCTCCATTCCCCACCCAGTTCTCTGGCTTCATGCCCTCGCCCATGCTCCTGGTGTCACACCCCACAATCTGATTGGCTGAGAATTCATTCCCAGTGCTTCCAGCCCAGGGTCCCTGTCCCTCCCTTCCCCCTACCCAGCCTGGGACAGGGGCAGCAGCTACCCCTGCAGCCCCACCAGCCGGAGCAAAACGGAGAACACGAGAAGCAAAAGCGTGTGCTTCTCCTTTTAGGGTTGTGTCTCCAGCCCAAGAACCGACCCTCCCATTAGGATTCTGGCCAATGTTTCCGGGAAAACACAAAACCAAGCCAAAGATCCACAAAGCTCCAACCCCTCTCCCTTCCGTTCCCCCTCCCCCTCTCCAGGCTGGGGGGGGGGGCTCTGTCCCCTCTCCCTCCACCTCCCCCTCTCCAGGCTGGGGGGGGGCCTCTGTCCCCTCTCCCTCAACATCCCCCTCTCCAGGCTGGGGGGAGGCCTCTGTCCCCTCTCCCGGCTGGGGGGGGGGGGCCTCTGTCCCCTGTCGCTCCCCCTCTCTGGCCTGGGGGGGGGCCTCTGTCCCCTCTTCCTTCCCCTCCCCCTCCCCGGGCTGGCAGGGGAGGCCTATGTCCCCTCTCCCTGCCCCTCTCCCGGCTGAGGGGTGGGCTTCTGTTCCCTCCCCCTCCCCCTCCCCGTGTCTGGGCGGGGGCGACCTCTGTCCCCTCTCCCTCCCCCTTCCCCTCTCCGGGCCTGGGGGGGGGGGGGGCTCTGTCCCCTCCCCTTCCCCGGGGTGGGGGGGAGGCTCCGTCCCCTCCCCCTCTCCCTCTCCGGGCTGGACAGAGGCCTCCCCCCAGCCCTGAGAAGGGGAGGGAGAGGGAGAGAGGACAGAGGCTCCCGCTCAGCCCGGGGAGGGGGAGGGGGAGGGGACGGAGATTCTCACGGGGTCCCCGGGCGATGCTCTGGAGCTGCTCCCCATGAAGCCAGGCAGGACTCTGGGGCAGTCTCCTCTCGGGGAGCAGCCTGTCTGCAGGACACACAGCTCACCCGGCTCCACCTTCCTGGGCCTGACCTCGGAGCCTTCAGCCTTCTCTGCCCCTCCATGCGCTTCCCACGGCGAGTCCGCCCAGGCGGGGTCCTGGGGGGGCCAGAGGGTCCTGCCCCCCAGCTCCGCAGTCAGATGGGACTCTCAGCCAGCAGGTAAAACTGAGGTTTATTAGACGACAGGAACATGGTCTAACACAGAGCTTGTAGGTGCAGAGAACAGGACCCCTCAGCTGGGTCCATTTTGGGGGGGCAGTCAGCCAGACAACCCCGTCTGCCCTTCACTCCATGTCCCAGCCAGCCCCAAACTGAAACTCCCTCCAGCCCCCCCTCCTCTGGGCTTTGTCCCTTTCCTGGGCCAGGAGGTCACCTGATTCCTTTGTTCTCCAACCCTTTACCTCTCACCTTGCAGGGGGGAAGGGCCAGGCCATCAGGTGCCAGGAAACAGGGTGTCGGCCATTCTCTGTGTCCAGACCCCTGCACACACCTGCCCTCTAGGGCTCTGCAATGATCATACACCCTTATCCCACCCCCTAGATACTTAAGAACTGCATAGGGGAAACTGAGGCACCCCCACACTCTTCAGAGGAAACATTAAGAACAGTCCCACTTCGTCACATCTCTCCCCCCTTCGAGATCGAACTGAGCGGGGTCACTTTAGCCTGTGACCTGGGGAAGTTCGAAGCCACCAACGTTCCTATGGATGCCCCAGCATCTCTCCCATTCCTCGGTAGGAGTTACACTAGAGCCTTCCACTTTCACGCCCTCCCTTGGGTCGGGGGTGGTCGATAGCACTCGCAGGCCGCATGTGGGAAGGTTTATGCGGCCCATGCCCTTTGGCCACCCCAAAACCCCCGTGGCTCAAACTAGAATTGGGTCTTCTCCCCAGCAAGCTGGCCAAACACAGCCACTTGGTTATAGGACTGTTTAACTTTCTTAACAGCTTTCACTTCATCTGAGACCTTCTCAAAGCTATCCACACTGGATCTTTCAACAGGAAAGTCAGTGGATCCATTCACAACAGAACATTTCTGCCTGTTAGGAACTGAAAGTTTCTTGATTAAATCACTTTCACACCCTTCAGTGGCAGTAAACTGCTTGCAAAGGCTCCATGAGGATTCCTTTCCCTAGGGCTTGTCTATGCAACAATTCACCCCTCACAGAAATTCTGTCTTTACCCTCTTCACCGAGGGCTTGCTCTAGAGGAACACTTTCCTGAGCAACAACAGACTCTTTCTGGGTCTCCCTTACATCCAGAATCACCTCTGGCCCATCCGGTGGATTCCTACCCAATCCCCTGTCAGGAAAACTTACAGACTTCCTAGATAAAAGGTCAGAAGCATTCTCCTTCCCTTTGCCACACACAAGTTCAGGAATCTTTTCCTTCTTGCTACAGGTTTCCACACCCTCAGTAGGTAACACAATCACATCACCTTCATGCTCTCCTTGTGCCCTGGCTAGGATCTCACCCTGATTAGACAGAGTTGCTGCACCCTTTCCCAGCCACACACTAGCAATGGGCAAAACACAAGCACCAGAATTGTCTGGTCTCTGGGATTTTACATAGACACTGACTGGATGCGACCTAGTTACAGGGCCATTCTCCCGAGCAGACACAAACTTAGGACCCTTCCCTTCCTGGGCTTTAGCAGAATCCAGAACAAACTCTGAGACAACTGCATGACCCTCAACCGTCACAGGCTGAAAGGCCCCTTCTGTCTTTTCCACAGACAAAGAAGAGCCGGACACACTTTCTCCTTTCCCAGACCCACAGCTTGGGATCTCATTCCCCTTGTCCCAGCACACAAGGCTAGTCACAGACAACTGCTTGGAGATCAGGGTAGCTCCCTCCATAGGCAAGTCAATACCCCCGACAGACACAGGCACGTTTCCTTCCCTGTCACAATTCTCCACCCAGCTAACAGGTAAGGTCCAGGGACACTCATCTTCCACTCTCCTCGCCTTCCCACCCTGCTGCCTAGACACAGCCATCAGCTCACAAGGCTGCCTAGGCTCATCCAGACTTTCCTTACCAAGCACCTTGCCACTCCCAACAGATCCCCTGCCCTGCCTGTGTCTCCCCCCACTCAGCTGGGGTCTCAGCTCCCACTGTGCTCAGCGCTGCCCTTGCTGTCCCAATGGGGTATGCAGCGAGCTCGCTGCTTTCCTCACTGCATCAGAGCCAGCGTGAGCCCCCTCTCCGGTGAGCAAGGGGGTGGGGAGCATCTCTCTGTCCCACCCAGCTCCAGGGGTCTGGTCACAGGCAGGCAGGTAGCCTGAGCCTAGCAACTCCTCCCTGCTGCCAGCCAGGTCATCTGCATTTTCACTGACCATTTCCCTCTCCACTGATTGGTTCCCTGGATTCAAATTCAAACCCTTGGCCATTACAGGAACAGGGCCTGGATCCTGTCCCAAAGAGACAGTCACCCCACAACAGGGTCTCAGAGCTGGTATCCTGGAGCAACCCAACGGCCAGCCAGCCCGACCCCTCCTGGGTCTGCACAGGGATCTGGGCCATAGGCAGGGCGAGGGGCTTCGTCCCTGGGACCCTCACCCAGCTCACCCAGCCCCTCAGTATCTGAGGCTGCACCACCCAGGGCCTAACAACAGTTCTCTCTGTCCCAGGATCTCACCACCCCACGAATGTCTCCCCATTGACCGTCACCTTCCATTCCCACTGGAGGTCCGAGGGGCCTGGCCCCAGGAAACTCCACACAGACATATCGGTTGGGGTCAGGAGTGGGAGCCTGTCCACCTCCCCACCCATCTAGCTGACGGAGTCTATGGCCTTGGGACCCAGCAAGGGAGCTAGACACTGGGGCTTTTCCTGGTTCAAATCGCCAGCCTGCTCAAAGGCAGTGAGGTGGCATCCACATCCCCCCGCCTTCTTAACCAGGGGCAGCAATTTAGTCTCGAGGTTCCCTGCGGAACTGGACCCCCGGGGTCTATCCCCACTCACCCCGGGGAGGTCCCCTAGGCCTCTCCGCTCCCCCACCGCCAGTTCATGCTGCTGCTGTTTCTGCAGCTCTTTCTCCGGCTCTCGCTGTCTCCCACAGTCCTCTTGCTCTCTCGGACTCAGCTCCAATCCCATCCATCTCCGATCCCCGGATGGGGAACCCGATCGTGAAGACCCTCGTCTGGTCGGGGACAGGAGTCTTGGGGATGCCTGGCTACCACTCCAGCTGCTCCCAGATCCTGCTGTAGCCCCATTTGGGGTCAGGAATCTGTCCCTTAGAGCTGTCATCCTCCTCCAGCTGCACGATTAGCTGTGCATTGGTGAACTTTCCAATGCTCAACCCTCGCTTTCTGCACAGGGTTACAATGTCCTTCTTACGGAGACGGTGACAGGCCATCACTCCGCTCTTCCCAAGTTGTTGTGGACTCACAGGCCTGTGTGCTCTCAGCTCCCCACGGTCTCCAGGGAGAACCCCTAGTGTGCCAGCCCTTCTCCAGGTCACCACCTCTTTGCCAGGGTCGAGCTGCAGACTCCTCTGCCCCTGGGACTGCTCGCTGCAATCCCCAGGGGAACCCTGTTACTGCAAAAGTCCTTCTCTCTCCCAGGACCAAGCCGCAGGCTCCTCCGCCCCTGAGACTGCTCACCGCAGTCCCCAGGGGGACCCCATTACTGCACAGTCCTTCTCGCTGGTCACACACTCCCAGGGGTTAACTGCCCCCCGAAACCGCTCCTCTCTGAGCCTTCAGCACACCTGGTTCTCGTCAATCCCCCTTCATGTTACTTCTCCCCAGTCACTTACTGCAGGAAGTGCCATCCACGGGGTGCAGTGCATCCCACCGCTCCCAGCAGTTCTCACGGAGTCCCCGGGCGACGCTCTGGAACTGCTCCCTAAGAAGCCAGTCAGGACTCTGGGGAAGTCTCCTTTCTGTGAGCAGACTGTCTGCAGGACACACAGCTCTCACAGCTTCCACCTTCCTGGGTCTGACCTCGGAGCATTTAGCATCCTCTCTGCCCCTCTGTGCGCTTCCCACAGCGAGTCCGCCCAGGCGGGGTCCTGGGGAAGCCAAAGGGTCCTGCCCCCCAACTCCACAGTCAGCCGTGACTCTCAGCCAACCAGTAAAACAGAGGTTTATTAGATGACAGGAACATGGTCTAAAACAGAGCTTGTAGGTGCAGAGAACCGGACTCCTCAGCTGGGTCCATTTTGGGGGGCAGTGAGCCAGACAACACGTCTGCCCTTCACTCCACTCCCCAGACAGCCCCAAACTGAAACTCCCTCCAGCCCCTCCTCCTCTGTCCCTTTCCCGGGCCAGGAGGTCACCTGATTCCTTTGTTCTCTCACCCTTTAGCTCTCACCTTGCAGGGGGAAGGGCCCGGGCCATTAGTTGCCAGGAAACAGGGTGTCGGCCATTCTCTGTGCCAGACCCCTGCACACACCTGCCCTCTAGGGCTCTGCACTGATCATACACCCTTATCCCACCACCTACATACTTAAGAACTGCATAGGGGAAACTGAGGCACCCCCACACTCTTCAGAGGAGACATTAAGAACAGTCCCACTTTGTCACAGTTGCCTCACCCTGAATGTCACTGATCCCCCAGTTTATAATGCGTCTCCCCGGCCGCTTCTCCTTCTAATTTGAACCTCAGGGAACACATCAAAGCGCTCTCCTGTCCCCCACAGCTGATGGGTTTGGGCCACTGCCAGGGCCCTCTACACTGGGGTTAACATCTGGATCCTGGCCAAGCAGGTTCTAGCCCATGTGGCCAACCCCCAGTGACCAAAAATCACAAGCCAAAGCCCCCCAAAGCCATGAGATTGGCTGAAACAAGATGAGATTTTGAAAACAACTTTGGGTTCTGTTCTTGATCTCCTGGTGGTGGAGCCTTTAGGGGTCACCTTTTCAAGCTTTTCTCCCCAGCCAGGAGGGCTAGAACAAGAAAAACTTCTGATAAAAATGACCAACCCCGCCAAAATCTTCAACCAGAATCAGAAAAAATTA
Organism: Chelonia mydas; assembly: GCF_015237465.2. Classification (NCBI taxonomy): domain Eukaryota; kingdom Metazoa; phylum Chordata; order Testudines; family Cheloniidae; genus Chelonia; species Chelonia mydas. The sequence goes on along the minus strand of NC_051254.2, from coordinate 39,861,177 downwards.
GTCCAGAATGATTGAAAAAAGAACAATTTTTGGTTTTTGAATTTTCCAGGAAGACAGTGAATGTTTTCTATTAAAGCCGACACTTTCCACAAAAACTTGCCTTTAATCAAACACCCAATTTTTCCTAAAAAAAAAGTCAATGGAACCATTTCAGTCCACTGGTTACAGCTGCTGTGAAATCCCCCATCCCACCCACCCCAGTTCCCACAACCTCCCCCGCAACTCCAGCCCCTGCACCCATTGCACACACAGCTGCGCCCCCTGCCTGGCCATAGGGCCCCTTCCCTGTCCCCCCAAGAGCAGCTGCAGGAGATCCCAATGGGGGGATCCACACAGGGACCAGCCAGCTGCACCTGCTGCCGCTCAGACCTGCAGGGTCCGTGTTTAGCCTCTCCCCGTCCCTGTCCTGGGCAGAGAAGTGCGGTACCTGGGGCTGTGCCAGGCCCATCCCTGCCATGAAGATGCCCTGTGGGCTGCGGTGCCCCAGCAGAGGGAGAAGCTGCTGGATCCACCTGGGCTCCGGGTGAGCGCTGGGTTGGGATCAGGCCTCTGGGGTGGCTGGGCAGCTGCTTTGCAGGACTGGTCACCTCCTGGCCCCACGCAGATTGTCTGAACGTGGCAAACTTCTCTCTAAGGGGAGCTCGGACAGTTCCTCCCAGACCTGTCAGTCAAGAGCCAAACACACCGATCTTTGCGGCCAATGGAGAGAGAGAGCGCTCCCCGCCCCACAGGGAGCCCGGACAGGGGGAGGGGGAGGTGGGAGGGGGCCCCCCACCCCACAAGGAGCCCGGACGGGGGAGGGAGGGGGAGGGAGGCGTGCCCCCCACCACAAGGAGCCCGGACAGGGGAGCGGTAGGGGGGCACCCCCCCCCCCCAAGGAGCCCGGACCTGGGAGAGGGAGGACCCCGCCTGGGCGGACTCGCTGTGGGAAGCGCACGGAGGGGCAGAGGAGGCTGAAGGCTCCGAGGTCAGGCCCAGGAAGGTGGAGCCGGGGGAGCTGTGTGTCCTGCAGACAGGCTGCTCCCAGAGAGGAGACTGCCCCAGAGTCCTGCCTGGCTTCATGGGGAGCAGTTCCAGAGCATCGCCGGGGCACTCCAGGACACCCCCCCAAGCCCGGAGAGGGGGAGAGGGAGGGAGCAGGAAATGCTCTCTCTCTCCATTGACCACAAAGATCGGTGTGCTTGGCTCTTCCCCTCCCTTGCACCAAAGTGAAAGCTGCCATTGGTCGGGCTGACATGAGGTGCAGCAGCTATTTGCTAACTCCTCCTACAACCCTAACCCTGTAAGTCCCCACTCTCTCTCCACTGACTATAAGCGCCAGGAGGAGCGGAGCGCGGACGGTCGCTGCTGAGCGGGTGAGAAACGAGCAACCCGCGTCGGTCTCGTCGGGGGAGCGCCGGGACACTGGGGGGGCAGGGGCTGGAAACCGCCCCCCCTCCCCCCCAGCCCGACCCGCCGGAACCCCGACTGGTGGGCTGGGCATCGCCGTTCAGCGACCGCTCCCCCTAAGGGGCTCCCTCCCCCTCTCTGGGCTTGGCGGGGGGGCCTCCGTCCCTCCCCATCTCTGGGCTGGGGGGGGGAACCTCTGTCCCTCGCCTCTAATTCCCAGGTTTCTGATGCTTGAGTTTTGCTGATGCCCACGTCCTGGAAGGGAAGGAGCTGTCCCTGCCCGGCAAGCCGGACCTCTGCCTGCATGAAGTCTCTGCTGTTTAACTGATTTCAGATTCCTGCCCCTGGTTGGAGCTGAATTCACACTGCTGCGGGGTGGCGGGGGGGGGACAGTCTCTCGGAGCCCCACAAGTCTTGTCCATCCCAGCGGCCTTTCAACCCTCTGGCTCTCTGTCTGTACATGCTCAGTGCAGTCCAGGGGTCCTCAAACTGGGGGTCCTGAGGTTATTACATGGGGGGTCACGAACTGTCAGCCTCCACCCCCAAACCATGCTTCATCTCCAGCCATTATAACAGTGTTAAATATATTAAAGTGGTTTTGAATTTATAACGGGGGGTTGCACTCAGAGGCTTGCTGTGTGGAAGGCGTCACCAGGACAAAAGTTGGAGAACCACTGGATAATCCATTTGGTTCTTGGGCTGGAGGCACAACCCTAACAGGAGACGCACACGCTTTTGCTTCTCGTGTTCTCCGTTTTGCTCCGGCTGGTGGGGCTGCAGGGGTAGCTGCTGCCCCTGTCCCAGGCTGGGTAGGGGGAAGGGAGGGACAGGGAGCCTGGGCTGGAAGCACTGGGAATGAATTCTCAGACAGTCAGATTGTGGGGTGTGACACCAGGAGCATGGGCGAGGGCATGAGGCCAGAGAACTGGGTGGGGAATGGAGGGGCAACAGCTCCGGAGCCCATTGGGGTGGCATTGGGACAGGGGTGCTTGGGAGAGACACCACTGGTCACAATCCTGTAAGTGGGGACTGGATGAACACGAGTGAATGTCACCACGTGCCTGAGGGATCCCAGCAGGCCAGGGCCAAGGACTGAAGTGAGATCCCTCCATCTGGTCCCTCCAGGGCGTGGTGAGGGGATATAAGGGGGGAATCCTGATCCGGGGACCCCACAACCGGTTCTAAACAATGGAGGCAATGTCTTGCCTGACAGGTCTGGGAGGAACTGTCCGAGCTCCCCTTAGAGAGAAGCTTGCCATGTTCAGACAATCTGCATGGGGCCAGGAGGTGACCAGCCCTGCAAACCAGCTGCCCAGCCACCCCAGAGGGGCCTGATCCCAACCCAGCACTTGCCCGGAGCCCAGATGGATCCAGCAGCTTCTCCCTCTGCCGGGGCACCGCAGCCCACAGGGCATCTTCATGGCAGGGATGGGCCTGGCACAGCCCCAGGTACCGCACTTCTCTGCCCGGGACGGGGACGGGGAGAGGCTGAACACGGACCCTGCAGGGCTGAGCGGCAGCAGGTGCAGCTGGCTGGTCCCTGGGCGGATCCCCCCATTGGGATCTGCTGCAGCTGCTCTTGGGGGGACAGGGAAGGGGCCCTATGGCCAGGCAGGGGGCGCAGCTGTGTGTGCAATGGGTGCAGGGGCTGGAGTTGCGGGGGAGGTTGTGGGAACTGGGGTGGGTGGGATGGGGGATTTCACAGCAGCTGTAACCAGTGGACTGAAATGGTTCCATTGACTTTTTTTTTAGGAAAAATTGGGTGTTTGATTAAAGGCAAGTTTTTGTAGAAAGTGTCCACTTTAATAAAAAACATTCACTGTCTTCCTGGAAAATTCAAAAACCAAAAATTGTTCTGTTTTCAATCATTCTGCACTAATTTTTTCTGATTCTGGTTGAAGATTTTGGCGGGATTGGCCAGTGTTGTCAGTTTTTCTTGTTCTAGCCCCCCTGGCTGGGGAGAAAAGCTTGAAAAGGTGACCCCTAAAGGCTCCACCACCAGGAGATCAAGAATAGAGCCCAAAGTTGTTTTCAAAGTCTCATCTTGTTTAAGCCAATTTGATGGTTTTGCGGGGCTCTGACTTGTGATTTTTGGTTACTGGGGGTTGGCCACATGGGCTAGAACAAGCTTGGCCAGGATCCAGATGTTAACCCCAGTGTAGAGGGCCCTGGCAGTGGCCCAAACCCATCAGCTGTGGGGGACAGGAGAGAGATTTGATGTGTTCCCTGAAGTTCAAATTAGCAGGAGAAGTGGCCGTGGAGACGCATTATAAACTGGGGGATCAGTGACATTCAGGGTGAGGCAACATTGAAAATACTCAGCGGTTTTACAGTCGCTTTGCTCTGACACTCTCAGCCCTGGTGGAGCAGATCCCCAGGCCCTTCCCTGAACACACCCACAGATACCCCTGCAATGGGGGTCCAGAGCTAGGAGCAGGGCAGGGGGACCCTTGGGCACCAACTCCTCACCGCACTCTCCTCTCCCTGTTCTCTCTCTCTCCAGATCCAGCTAGCCGGAGCGGGGTGGCAGCTCCTCCCGCCCCACAGGAACCCCTTGTGAAGATGTGATGCAGCAGGGAGGGGGGAGTGTTGACCTGGGAATGTGCCCTGGGGATGGGACACCTGAGAGCCTGTCACCTGAGCCAGGAGGGGGAGGGGGAGGTAACACCTCTGCCAGGAATGTGGACAGAGGCTGCAGGAGGGAGCCTGCTGGGAGGGTTTAGTTTGAGTTTGGGGCTGGGTGGAGGAACGCAGGGAACCCCACGGCTGGGATCTAAGCTCCCTGCTCCCCCAGAAGTACTTGACTGAGGGGTCCTGGTTGTACCCACAAGCTCTGTTTGAGACTGTGTTCCAATAAACCTTCTGTTTTACTGGCTGGCTGAGAATCTCAGTGAATCCCAGGAAGAGGGGTGCAGGGCCTGGACTCCCCCACACTCCGTGACAACTGGTGGTAGCGGTGGGATGTACTGCACCCCATGAACGGCGCTTCCTGCAGTAAGTGACTGGGGAGCAGTAAAACGAAGGGGGATTGACGGGGACCAGGCATGCTGAAGATTCAGAGAGAGACGGTTTCAGGGGGCGGTTAACCCCTGGGAGTGTGTGACCAGAGAGAAGGACTTTTGCAGTAACACGGTCCCCCGGGGGATTGCAGCGAGCGGTCCCAGGGGCGGAGGAGTCTGCAGCTCGACCCTGGCAAAGAGGTGGTGACCTCAAGAAGGACTGGCACACGAGGGGTTTTTTCTGGAAACCGTAGAAAGCTGCCTGGCCTGCGAGTGGCCAGCAGGGAGATGTATGCTAAACGCCTTAACAGCGACCTGGTGGAGCTGTGCAGGCAGAGGGGGCTGCGCATCGGGAGGACCACCAAGGAACAGCTGATTGCCCAGTTGGAGGAGAGGGATCGCTTGGATGACCTGATCCCTGACCCTGAGGGAAGCCGCCCGGTGGACGCAGTGTGGGCCCTGGGGCCTGACCGGGCTGGGAGGGGTCAGACTGCTGCCGAGGACATCCCGAGACCCTTCCTACCTATGCCTGGGGGAGGGGTGGGGGGAAGCCCAGCGAATACTGAGGGCACCCTGACCCCGGCAGCCAGCAGGGGATCCTCCCGGCGGAGCTCCCCATCCCTGGAGCAGATGTGGCTGGAATGGGAGAGGGAGATGAAAATGAGGGAGCTGGAGGATCATGAAAAACAATGTAGGCATGAGCAGGAGGAGAATGAGAGAGAACGTCAAGAGAAGGAGAAACAAAGACAGCATGAACTGGAGCTGGCCAGGCTGAGGAGCAGTGGGGCCCCGGCTGCGGTGAGTGAGGGAGGACCCAAGACTGCAAGGAGCTTTGATAAGTGCTTCCTGGCCCAGTGGAAGGAGGGGGAGGACATAGATAGCTTCCTAACGCCTTTGAGAATGCCTGTGAGATGCACAGGGTTGACCCTGCAGACAGGCTCCAGTTTCTCACCCCCTTACTGGACCCCAAAGCTGTGGAGGTGTACAGCCAAATGACAGGGTTGGAGGCAGGGGACTATGGACTGTTCAAACAGGCCCTGCTCCGTGAGTTTGGGCTGACCCCCGAGATGTACCGGAGAAGGTTCCGGAGTCAGCGTAAAACGCCTGAGGTCACCTACCTACAACTGGTCAACCGGATGCAGGGATATGCCCGCAAGTGGGCAGCGGGGGCCCAAACTAAAGAGGACCTGCTTGACCTAATCGTACTGGAGCAACTGTATGAACAGTGCCCTTCCGACCTGAGGCTGTGGCTGGTGGACAAAAAGCTCGAGAACCCCCAGCACGCAGGGCAGCTGGCCGACGAGTTTGTGAACAGTCGGTCAGGGGGTAGCCGGGAGGAGTCCCAAAAGAACAGGCCCCCCCCGATGCAGAGAGAGAGTCACCAGGGGACCTCCCAGCGAGGAAATAGGGAGAACCCCCTCCAAAGGGGAACGCCTGGCGTCGGGCCTCTCCGACCCTCTCGAGGGGACCAACGTGACCTGAGCCGCTATCACTGTGGCCAGAGAGGCCATATACGGACCCAGTGCCCCAGGCTCAGGGACAGACTGAGCAGACCCAACCTACCCAGGGTTAACTGGGTAGGGACCCAGCTGGACGAGGGGCAGACAACCCAGGCAAGGGGGGCTGCCAGTTTACCACCTGCTCAGGAGGGAAGAGTACCCCAGGCCAGCTCCGCCAGAGGGCTGGATGCTCGTGACTCAGGGTGCTCGGTTTACAGGGTGGGCGCGGGGCTGTTCCTCCGGAGAGACTGCCTTGTTCCCCTGGAGGTGGACGGGAGGAAGGTCAATGGACACTGGGATATGGGCACGGAGGTGACACTGGCCCGGCCCGAGGTGGTGGCCCCAGATCGGGTGGTGCCCAACACCTACCTGACCCTGACAGGGGTGGGCGGGACCCTATTTAAGGTGCACCCGCCGGTAAGATGCTCCCCCTTCTGAGTCACAGGGAAAACTGCTCAGGACCTGGAAAGAGAGGTCCGGGACATGCTGGCTTTGGGGGTGATCCAGACATCTGCCAGCCCTTGGGCCTCGCCGGTGGTGCTGGTCCCCAAAAAGGACGGGTCGGTCCGGTTCTGTGTGGACTATCGGAAGCTCAATGCCATCACTGTATCTGATGCCTACCCCATGTCCAGGCCTGACGAGCTCCTAGACAAGCTGGGAGGAGCTCGGTACCTTACCACCATGGACCTTACAAAGGGCTACTGGCAAGTGCCGCTGGATGCAGATGCCTGGCTGAAATTGGCCTTTATCACCCCTCTGGGGCTCTATGAGTTCCTGACCCTGCCTTTCGGCCTCAAGGGAGTGCTGACCACCTTCCAACGCCTGGTGGACCAGCTACTGAGGGGGATGGAGAGTTTTGCCGTGGCGTATATTGATGGCATCTGTGTCTTTAGCCAGACCTGGGAGGACCACGTGTCCCAGGTTAGACAAGTGCTGGACCGACTCCAGGGGGCTGGGCTGACAGTAAAAGCGGAGAAGTGCAAGGTGGGGATGGCTGAAGTATCTTACCTGGGCCATCGGGTGGGGAGCGGCCGCCTAAAGCTGGAACCAGCCAAGGTGGAGGTGATCAGAGACTGGCCCGCTCCCCACACCAAAAAGCAGGTCCAAGCCTTTATTGGGATGGCAGGATACTACCGAAGGTTTGTGCCCCACTTTAGCACCATTGCCACCCCCATCACTGAGCTATGCAAGAAGGGGAAGCCAGACAAGGTGATCTGTACCGAGCAGTGCCAGGAGGCTTTCCGGGCGCTGAAGGAGGCTCTGGTCAGTGGCCCAGTTCTGGCAAACCCAGACTTTGACAAGCCCTTTGTGGTGTTCACCGATGCCTCAGACATGGGACTGGGGGCGGTGTTAATGCAGGAGGATGAAAAGGGGGAGAGACACCCCATCGTGTACCTGAGCAAGAAGTTGCTACCCCGGGAGCAACACTACGTGGCCATCGAGAAGGAATGCCTGGCCATGGTGTGGGCCCTCAAGAAACTAGAGCCCTATCTCTTCGGGCGACACTTCACCGTCTACACCGACCACTCTCCCCTGACCTGGCTGCACCAGGTGAAAGGAGCCAACGCCAAGCTCCTGAGATGGAGCCTGCTCCTGCAGGATTATGACATGGACGTGGTCCACGTGAAGGGAAGTGCCAACCGGATAGCGGATGCGCTGTCCTGGAGAGGGGGCCCCGAACTTCCCCAGGTCACTGGTCACAGTCACCCCGCTCAGTTCAGTCTCAAAGGGGGGAGAGATGTGACGATGGGACGCAGCAGGGAGGGGGGAGTGTTGACCTGGGAATGTGCCCTGGGGATGGGAGACCTGAGAGCCTGTCAGCTGAGCCAGGAGGGGGAGGGGGAGGTAACACCTCTGCCCAGGAATGTGGACAGAGGCTGCAGGAGGGAGCCTGCTGGGGGGGTTTAGTTTCAGTTTGGGGCTGGGTGGAGGAACACAGGGAACCCCAGGGCTGGGGTCTAAGCTCCCTGCTCCCCCAGAAGGACTTGACTGAGGGGTCCTGGGGGTACCCACAAGCTCTGTTTTGGACGGTGTTCCTGGTGTCCAATAAACCTTCTGTTTTACTGGCTGGCTGAGAGTCTCAGTGAATCCCAGGACGAGGGGTGCAGGGCCTGGACTCCCGCACACTCCGTGACAGACAGTGCCCCCCCCAGCCCGGAGAGGAGGAGGGGGAGAGGGGGACAGAGGCCCCACCCAGCCCGGGGAGGGGGAGAGGGGGACGGAGGCCCGCCCCGGAGACGTTGCAAGGGAGGCACAGAGGAAAATTGAAACCGCGAGGCTCAAAAACGCCCGGAAACCGCAGAAACTGGTGCAAAATGTGCTGGGAGGAAATGTGGGGGGGCTTTTCACCCAAAGATATGCTAATAAGACTCTCTCTCTCTCCCCATTGGCCACAAGCGCCAGGATGGGCGGGGCGGAGTCACCGCGAGGTTTAACCAGGGGCTGGGGATGGAAAATTGAAACCGCACCAGCCCGAAAGCCGGGAATGAGTCAGAGTTTTCATGGGGCCTTAAAGGAGCAGGACGGTCGCTCCTGAGCTGGTGAGAAACGTGCAACCCGCGCCGGGCTCGTGAGGGGAGCGTGGGACGGGGGGGGCAGGGGCTGGACCCCGACCCCTGGGCTGGGAATCGCCCCTCTCCGGGCTGGGGGGGGGCTCTCTATCCCCCCACTCTGCCTCTGTCCCCCCCTTTCTCCCTTTCCGGGCTCCTTGGGGTGCGCCCACCCCCCTCCCTCCCCCCTGTCCGGGCTCCTTGGGGTGCGCCCACCCTCCCCCTCCCCCTCCCCCGTCCGGGTTCCGGGCTGGGCGGGGGGGTGGCCGTCTGTGTCTTCCCCCTCTTTGGGCTGGGCGGGGGGCGCACCTCTGTCCCTCCCCGGGCTGGGCGGGGGGCCTCTCTTTTTTCCCCCTTCCTTCTCCTCTGGGGGCAGGGCCTGTCTTATGTGTCTGGTGGCTCTCCCCACCCCCCTGCTCTGATCGCTGGGGTGGGGCACCTGTGTGCAGCATGGAGCTACCTGGGCCCTTCCCCTCCCATGGCCCCAAGCCAGTGGGGGGGGGGGGGCATCAGTGCACTGTTGCTCCCTGTACCCCCAACCTTGGGGGCCCCAGGCTGGGCTTCCCACGGGCATCCTCCCCCTGCCTGCGTTCCCAATGAAAAAGAGGGAAGGAAAGGGCCACTCACACAATTTCCCCGCCCCTCCCCACCCCCCGGGGGGGAAATTTTGGACATGAAGTTTTAATGGTTCTGTCACCCACTGAGTGGGCACTTGGCCTTAGAAAATTACTGAAGTGTAAATTGATAAGCTGATTAAAATTGATCATTTCAGCTGAGGCGTTGGACTTGGTGATTAATTGCCTTGATTTTACTCAATCCATCCTGGTTCTCTCCCCCCGCCCACCAATTCCCCACTCCTGTTAGGATTCTCGACTTGCTCTCGATTGCAGGAGTTGTGTGGGGAGGAAGGGTTTTTTCCTCCTGTCAACCCCAGCTGGGTGCCTGTCACGCGTGGGTGTTGCCCGCCGGGTGGGGTCCGTAGCAGATCAGGTCTCTGAAGCCCTGGGGGGCAGAGGGGCCGATGGCTTTTAAAGGGGTTCAGTCATCATGGCACCGCCTCTGGCATGGGGTTGGGCTGCTGGGCAGGGAACGAGAAACCACAAATCGCGCCCCACCCCCCACTGACCTGTCCTGCTGGGTCCATCTCGACTTTCAGATCGGCTGGAGAGTCCGGAGCAGGGTGTGCAGGGAGCCAGGGCCAGGACCCCCACCCCAGCTCGGCTTCGCTGCTGCTGAATCGGACCCGGTCACAGAGAGGAGCCGACCCCAGCCCAGCGCCTGCAGCAGCGTGTGCAGCCTGAGTGTCGCTGAGAGAGACCATGGGGCCAGCAGCTGGACCTGCTTGGAGTGAAGAGCCGCTGCAGGAGTGGCCTGTTGAGGGCAAGGGACACCTGGAGACTGGAGGGGAGCCAGGTAATGGGGTGTCGCTGCCTGGGAACAGGCTGGAGAGAGACACTGAGGCTGCCCCACTTGGGGCCAGGCTCTCAGTGGCAGCAGCCAGTGCCCAGCAACCCCCCGTCTGTGGGCAGCAGGGACTGGATTACCCCCAGGGGCTCTCAGGGCACCGATCCCTGGCTCACAGCTGCTGTCTGCCAGACACAGTGGTCGCCATGGTGCTGTGCAGGGCCCTCCTGGGCTGGATGTGTTAGACCCCCTGTGACAGCCCTGGCCCATCTTTGCCTGGTTCGTTCTCCCCCCTTCTGCTGTGTATGGCCAGTGTGAGACCCCAGTGTGCGGGGACAGGGGCACTCAGCAGCGTGGGCCCAGCCAGCGCTCGGCAGGGGGCAGAATGGGGGTGGGGATGGTGGGGGGACAGCTTGAGCAACTGCCACCAGGACATGCGGGTCCTTATCTCTGTGCCCCTGAGCTCACCAGGCCTCCTGGCAGCCTGGCTGGGAGTGCCCAGGGGAGGGCACTGGGCTGAGGGGAAGGAGGGGCTGTTCTGCCAGCCCCAGCCGGCCTGACCCTCTGGGCTCCTCTCCCAGAGCGTCTGAGGGAAGGAGCAATCGGCAGAACGGTGCATGTTCGAGTCCAGTGGTTCTCAGCCTTTCCAGATGACTGTCGCCCTGTCAGGAGGCTGATTTGTCTTGCGCTCTCCTAAGTTTCATCTCACTTACAAACAACTTGCTTCCAAAATCGGACATAAAAATACAAAAGTGTCACAGCCACTATTCCTGAAAAATTGCTGACTCTCTCTGATTGTTGCGTATTTAATTATGAAATAGATCAATTGGACTATCAACGCTGAACCTTTCCGTGTATAGTCTGTCGAGCAGTATAAAGAAGTCATTGTCTGTATGAAATTTTAGCTTGTACTGACTTAGTGCTTTTTATGTAGCCTGTCGTAACGTGAGGCAAATCTCTCGATGAGTTGATGTGCCCCGTGGAAGACCTCTGCTTACCCCCAGGGGTACACGAACCGGTGGGTGAGAACCACTGTTCTAAGGCAGCTCCAGCCCTGGTGCTGTCGGGGAGACGTGTCCTCGCGGCCCTGCCTGACGGGTCTTTCTGTTTCAGACCCTCGTTGTAACTACAAGAAACGTACAATTGTGCTCGCAGTTGCCCTCGCAATCATGTTGTTAGTTCTCATCATTGTCCTGGCAGGTGAGTTCTCACCCTTCCCTTCCCCCTCTCTGCACATCCCCTTCCCCCTGGAGCCACCACAGTCAGTCTCTCCTCCTGGCCTGTCTGGCTTGTGCCCCTGGGACAGAGGATTCCTGGGGGATGTTCCTCCAAGACCCCCCTCCTGCTCCCTCCCAGAGCCCTGCACCTGGGCACTCTCTGTGTCGGGACTGACATTAGCTCCCCCTAGCCCATCTCTCAGCACTCTGGGTCCAAGTGACTGTTGCCGGGCCCCAGGCACGGTCGCTGATACCCGTGCAGAGTGGGGGTGATTGACGGTGCAGGGCAGCAATGAGCTGGGCCCTCTGCCTGCAACGTGTCGCCCTGAGGTGCCAGCCTGGCCTTCCTGCATCCCTGGGTCGTGCCCAGTGCTGGGCAGGTGCTGGCGTGTCACTGAAATGAGCCGTGGAACGCAGTACCGACACCTCGGTTAACGCAGCGTGAAACCCACCCCTTGGTGACCTCGGCAGGGCAGGGTCTCGTCGCGCTGTTGACGTCCCCACCTGCACAGACAGTGTGTGCGAGTGCAGATGGCAGCTGTTTATGGTGACCGGGAACCTGGCTGGCTGCGCTGGACAGGCCGGGCAGCGGGCGTTCGGTCTCCTGAAGGGAAGGGAGTTTGTTCCCATCTTCATCTCAACCTGCCTGTCCAGGGAAGCAAAGCGCAGAGCAGGGGGAGGGGGCAGCAGTCCAGGCTAGCAGAACTCCTTGGGGTACTAGACCTGCCAAATCATGTTGAAGTTAATCTCCTACCCATTAATTATTGCCCCCCTGCTGGCCCCCTGGTAACTGTCCCCTCCCTCTGCAGCTCTCTGCCCACCCCGTGTTGTAACAATGAGCTTGGGCCCAGCTCTCTGTCCTGGGCTTCATGGCATGAGCGGTTTGTCAGCTGCATCCCTGTTGAATGTGAACCCAAGAGAGGGAGAGCAGAGTCAGATAACCCCCCTCTGGGGCTGGATTCCCAGCGTCCTCCTGGCTCCCTCACGGCCTTTCAGTACCCACCCTGGTTCGAGGTGTCTCAGAAGCCTGGGGCGCAGGGGCTGATCTCTCCATGTTCTCCTCGGTGGGTGGCGGGTCTCACTCACACCACGTGTCGCTGTCTCATTCTCAGTGTGGATACCTCAGCTTCTGTCAGCTGATCTGGGCCCCCCTGCTGGCCCCGCGTGCCCAGACGGCTGGATCGGATACCGAGGGAAATGCTACTATTTCTCTGAGGCCAAAAGGAACTGGACCTACAGCCTGACCTACTGCTCTGCGCTCAGCGCCTCCCTGGCTGAGATCAACAGTGAGCAGGAAATGGTGAGAGATGCTCGAATCGCAACGTTCTGGTCTTGGCTCAGCAGCTGCTGCAGGAGAACCTGGGCTCGAGGAGCAGCTCTGAGGAAATGAGCTTCCAGTTGCTGAATGCCAGGCCTGGCTGGCTGGCCCGGGGCACCTCCAGTGTCCGTGTCTGACTGTGGGGATCACTCCCTGTCAGCCCTCTCAAAAGGAGACCGCCCCTCTCTCGGGCTAGGCTGGCTTGAGTGTCTTCTGGGTGGCATGGGGCCAAAGGGGTACTGAGATCCCCGATTGACTTGAAGAGCCAGTGCTCTTGGGTAGCCAGATGAGGAGGGGGGGGCTCCTCTTAGCCCTGGCCCCTTCTGGCTGAGGATTTGGTGGCTCTTGTCTCATCTCTGGCCATTCCCAGCATCCCTTATTGAGCTGAGCTGGGCTCTTTCCTTCCCCTTCCCCTGTGACGGGGAGGGGAGCTCAGCTGTTCTGTAAGGCGAGGCTTTGACACAGAATGTGGCCTTCTATGGAGAGGTGCGGGGGCAGCTTAGACCCGGCAGCACCCAAGAGCTGCTCCAGCCCCGGGCAGATTGGTGTGAGGGGGAGCTGGGTTTGGGATGGGAAAGTTAATACTGAATTACCTGGAGCTGGGCGAGAGGGAGGTGAAAATCCCCAGCCGTTCCCTGAAAACAGAGCCCTTCAGTGTATCCCTGTGATTCTCTGGTGCACAGAGCCTGTGCTCTGACCCCACCTCTCCCTCTGCTGTGTTTAGGCTTTCCTGCTGCGCTATAAAGGCACATTTGACCACTGGATCGGCCTCCGGAGGGACCCTGGGCAGCTCTGGAAATGGGCCAATGGCACCAAATTCAACAACCTGTAAGTCCTCTGAATTCCCTGGGCTTTGGGTCCCTGGCCTCCGAGATAGCGAGTTCAGCCGACTCACCAGTCAGTGCTATGTACTCTGTGTATTAGTGATGGGTGGAAGCAAGTGTTGTCTGCTGGGAGACTGGCCAAAGCTTTCAGATCTGTCTGGCTTTCGTGGGGCCATCTGCATTAAAGATGCCTGATAGTCACCAATGCTGAGTGCCTGGGGCTGCCATGAGAACGGGGGTACAGTAGAGATGGCCCAGACGACATCCCAAGAGGGATTTCAGTGGGATCTGGGTGTGATCAAATAACCAAACGCCAGTTGAGCCGATAGCAGGGTTTGACCCTGGACCGTCAGCACTGAAAGAACGGCAGAATAGGTCATGCTGGCGGGGGAGTGGCACTACATGTCCAGGAAAGCATAGAGTAAAGTACAGTAAAAATCTTAAACGAATCCAACTGTATCCTAGCATCTCTAAGAATAGAAATTTCACACTTGAAGAATAAGAATCTAGCAGCAGGAATATACTACTGACCAGGATGGTGACTGTGAAATTCACCGAGATTAGAGAGGCTACAAAAGCAGAAAACCCAATAATAATGGGGGTTTTCAACTATCCCCATACTGTCTGGGAACATGTCCCCTCTGGATGGGATGCAGAGATGCAATTTTTAGACACCCTCAATGACAGCTTGTTGGAGCAGCAGATCCTGGCACCCACAAGGGAAGAGGCAATTCTTGATTTAGGCCTAAGCGGAGCACAGGGTCCGGTCCAAGTGGGGAATGTAGCTGAACTGCTCGGTAATAGTGACCATAATGTAATATCCTTGTGCTGCGGAGGGGGGGAATGCCAGAGGAAATTCACCACAGTAGCATTTAACTTCAGAAAGGGGAACTAGAAGCTAATTCAATGGAAATTGAAAGGAACAGTTAGAAGGTGAAAAGCCTGCAAACTGCATGGAGACTATTTAAAAATACCATAACAGAGGCTCAAACTCAATGTATACCCCGCAATTTAAAGAAAAAAAAAAAAAAACTCACAAAAATGCCACCATGGCTAAACAGCGGAGTAAAAGAGGTGGTTAGAGGCAAAAAATGAGCTTCCTTTAAAAAACATTAGGAAAGGGATAGAGGAAAAAGGCATAAAATATCATCATGCCACGGTATAAATCCATGGAAACCCCACACCTGGAACACTGTGTGCAGATCTGGTTGCCCCATCTCAAAAAGGATCTGTTAGAATTGGAAATGGTGCAGAGACAGGCAACGAAAATGATGAGAGATATGGAACAGCTTCCCTATGAGGGGAGACGACTAAGGGGGGGATATAGGAGGTCTATAAAATCATGAGTGGGGTCGAGAAAGTGAAGAGGGAAGTGTTGCTTACTCCTTCACGTAACGCAAGACCTAGCGGTCACACAATTAAATGAATCGGCAGCGGGTCTGACACAAACCAAAGGAAGTATTTCTTCACACAACACACAGTCAACCTGTGGAGCTTGTTGCCAGGGGATGTTGTGAAGGCCAATAGTATAACTCTGTTCAAACAAGAAGTAGACAAGTTCACAGAGGATAGCTCGACCAGTTCCGATCAGCCAGGAAGGTCAGGGATGCAGCCCCATGCTCTGCGTGTCCATAAACATCCGACTGCCAGAAGCTGGGTGTGAATAGGATGGATCACTCGATCTTGACCCTGTTCTGTTCATACCCTCGGAAACACCTACTGCTGGCCAGTATCGGAGGACAGGACACTGGGCTAGATGGACCATTGGTCTGACCCATGTGGCCAGTCTTAGGTACTTACAGCTGAATGGCATTTTTAAAAAAGCCCTTTGCGATTGATGGGAAGCTGGAAAACATGCCCAGAGGAGGCTTAGAAAACAAGTCAGTTGATGACCTGTTGTTTGATCCCAGTCAGATATTTTCACATATTCCAGCAAGGATGCCCTGATGTCGGCAGCAGTCTGTCTTTGTGATTGCATCATGAGCCCGTCTGTTAGCAGGCCTGTTTGGGGTCTGTCCACACCGCAGCTGGCACCATGCCATTCCAGAGAAACGAAATGAATTCTTTGCATCAGTTTTGATGGCTGAGCATGTGAGGGAGATTCCCAAACCTGAGCCGTCCTTTTTAGGTGACAAATCTGAGGAACTGTCCCAGATGGAGGTGTCATTAGAGGAGGTTTTGGAACAAATTGAGAAACTAAACAGTAACAAGTCACCAGGACCAGGAACTCAAATGTGAAATTGCAGGACTACTAACTGTAGTCTGTAACCTATCATTTAAATCCGCTTCTGTACCCGATGCCTGGAGGATAGCTAATGTGACGCCAATTTACCGGAACTGGGTAAACAGGCATCTCAGTGGGGTGTTAACCCTGAAATCTGCCACCCTGTGGGCGCCCACCCCAGCAGAAGGCTCTGGGTGCATCATTGCCATCCCCTCAGAGCTCTTCTGGGGTGATGCTGGTGGGGGAGCCACCCACAGCCATCTGCTCAGGTGGCTGTGGGCTGGGTTCTCCCTTCTCTGGGACAGATCTCACGCCAAGCCAGAGGCTGCTGGCCTGAGGGCAGGGAGATCCCGGCCTGCCCAAAGAGTAGTGCTGGGCCTCCTCCCAGCCCAGCACATGCCTACTGTGAGTAGCCAGGATGGGACCATGGGGGAAGATTTGCCTGTGGGCCTGGACCCCACCCTGTTCCCAGGTGGGAAGCGCTGTCCTCCAGCTCTCACGGGAAGCTCTGTGTGAGTGGCTGGGGTCACCCCATGGCCGCTGGGTTTGTGCTGCTGGCATTTCACTGCAGCCGCCCCCTGCAATACAGCCTGTCCTGACAGGCCTCTGGCCTGAGAGCTGATGTAAACTGTCCAGGGAGCCCTGGACCCAGCTCTTCTGGGCGGCATTACTGCTGCTCCTCGCCATGCTGAGAGTCACCTGGAACCTGCGCCCGGGGCAGTTTGGGTGGGTTGGGCCTGCAGGGGCCCATCCAGACCCAGCTGGGTGTGCGGGGCCGGGGGGGACGGAGTAGGAACTGGGTTAATACCCACCTGGCAGAAATGCTCCATGGAGGTCAGTTGATCTTCAAACCTTTCCTGGCCTTGCTGCCCCACTGCCCCCTTTCTAGCTGGGGCCTGTGGCAGGTGCAGGAAGGGGAATCGTGAGGGGCTGTGAGTGCAGCAGCTCCCTGCACTGTGCGAGAGCCTCTCTCCCTGCCTGTGACTGATGGGAAATGTCCAGCTCCTGCCTGACACCAGCTCCCTGGCTTCTGTCTTGCAGGTTTGTGATAAGAGGAGGAGGAGACTGCGCGTATCTGAATGATGAGAATGGGGTCAGCAGCTTGCGATGCAGCAGTGAGAGACACTGGATCTGCACCAAACCTGATGCATTTACACAGGCACAGGAGGCTGCCGTGGTAGGGGGCTCGTAAGGAGAGTACTGTGGAATTAGTCCCGGAAAAGCCAGACTGATCTCTTTACAAGATGACATCTGAGCAATTCTGGAATATCGAGGAATGCTCTGCGCATCACTGGGCAGAGCACTGTGGATTCAGGTGAAAACCAGTGATGGTATTTGCACATCTTGTCCCCCCCACCCACGCCGTCTCTTTTTCCGCCAGTGCAACGGCTCAAATCCAGCCTTTCCAACCCACCTCAGCTGCACCAGGAACTCTGCCTAACTGAGCCAAGGCACCAGCCTCAGCTTTCACTGCCCTGACATTCCCCCACAGAAGCTTTTCACTACAGAAAATTATCTATGGAATCTTTGAAAAATATTCTTCGTTCCCATTTGGTGGTCTGGAATAGAGCTGAGGGGGGATGTTCTACATTCCCGCGCCCCCCCCCCCCCTCGCCCCTCAGGAATTTTTTAACAAAGTTCTTTTATGGGTCAGTTTTTGGGGTCTTTTGGAAACCCAATTGATTTTGAAGTTTACAGGTTTACACCTCCAGTTCCTTTTTTTTTGTTGTTGTTGTTGCCAGATATTGCTTTGGATAAAAGCATGAACGTTTTAAACTGGTTTTAATTTTCCATTTTTAGTTTTAAGAGCGCTGCACCTGCCAAGGGAGTAGACCCCCTGTTACACTCCTTGTGGGATACCTAGGGCCTGGAACGTAGGAGTAAGAGGAGAAATGTCTGTTCTCTCCCTTCCTGGAGCCCAGTGGGTTTGAAAAGGGCAGGGAGGGGATCGGTGTGACACAGACAGACCAGGTGCCAGGTCATGCCAAAGTCCCCATGTCTCAAGGGGACCCTGAGAAATACACAGCTGGGATCAGGCTGGCTCACCTGTGTGTTAAGATAGGTATTAGCGTTATAAGACTGTGTTCAGCCTTTATTGAATGCTTGTGAGCTGCTGCAGCATTAATCTAATTTCTTCTGACCTCTGTATCCCACATTGTAAGGTAATATTGGAGCATTTGTTTTGGCAGCCTCTGTGACTGTGTAAATCACCAGACAGGGGAGTGAATTAAGGCATTAAGGAGTGTGAAGTGCTGATCTCCAGCAGCTCAGAGCGCAGGGGAGGAAGTGGGATACAAGAAGGAACTAGGTGGGTGAGACTGGAGGAGAAAGGTAGCTGGGTCCATAAGCGTGTGCCATGAACACAGCTGTGCAGGAAAGGAACAAACCGTGGATCAGGGTTTTAAAAATCAGCTTAGAATAAAGGATTAGATGAAAATCAGATGATGCTATAAAAGGAAATGCTCTGCTACATAATGCATAATTAGCCTGCGGAACTCATTGCCCCAGGATGTTGTTGAGGCCAAGAAGTTGGCAAGATTCCCAGAATAATTTTATTTGGATGAGGTGAGTATCCAGAGTTAGATACTAAAGGTTGTTTTAGTAATCACTAAAAAATTTGGGAAGGGCTATAAACCCTCATGCTTCAGGGCACGATCCAACCTAACGAGGGTCAGGAAGGAACTTGCCTTGGGAGCACTTTTCAGAATTTGTTCATGCTCTGGGAACAGCAAGACTGGTTCTCTCTTTAGGCAGCAGGAGTGTGGGAGGGTGGGGCCAAAAACTGGCTTTACCCAGCAAGATCCAACTTACACTCGCTCCCAGTAGGGAGGAAATTCCTACCTGCTATGAGGCCACAGTTAAAGAAAACATGGATGCAGTTGCAAGAATATGAAATCAGGTCACATAGAATATCAAGGTTGGAAGGGACCTCATCTAGTCCAACCCCCTGCTCAAAGCAGGACCAATCCCCAATTTTTGCCCCAGATCTGTAAATGGCCCCCTCAAGGATTGAACTCACAACTCTGGGTTTAGCAGGCCAATGCTCAAACCACTGACCTATCCCTCCCACCCCCTCTCCTTCTGCTGACACACATGCACTCTACATGCCTGTCTATAGAAATCTGGGGTACATCATGTTTGCTGGAACCCCACCCCTTCCATTCCACCCCAGTGTCACGGAGTCCCTGGGCGATGCTCTGGAACTGCTCCCCATGAAGCCAGTCAGGACTCTGGGGCAGTTGCCTTTCTGTGAGCAGCTTGTCTTCAGGACACACAGCTCACCCAGCTTCCACCTTCCTGGGTCTGACCTCGGAGCATTCAGCCTCCTCTGCCCCTCCGTGTGCTTCCCACAGCGAGTCCGCTCAGGCGGGGCTCCTGGGGAAGCCAGGGGGTCCTGCACCCCAACTGCGCAGTCAGACGGGACTCTCAGCCAGCCAGTAAAACAGAAGGTTTATTAGACGACAGGAACGTGGTCTAACACAGAGCTTGCAGGTGCAGAGAACAGGACCCCTCAGCTGGGTCCATTTTGGGGGGCAGTGAGCCAGACAACCACGTCTGCCCTTCACTCCATGTCCCAGCCAGACACTGCTAGAACGTGATTCACCGTTTATTTAAAAGGGGGGGCTTGTTTCTCGCGGGAGGAGTCGGGTTAAACAAGAGAGAGAGACTCAAAATCAGTGTCTGAAATTTAACGCTTTCAGGGCCTTGAAGGAGACGCAGTTGGGTCACTTATAAATGACTGTGAGTTTTATGGTAGCACCTAGAGCTCAGCTCTTGAGGTCAGGGCTGCATTGTCCTGAGCGCTGCACAGAGACACAGTGAGAGACAGTCCCATCCCCCCCTCGAGATCAGGGGCCCCTTATGCCAGGCTGGGGAGCGGGTCCCCTTGCCTCCAAACCCCTCCGCAAATGAGTTGGCAGCGTGTGGAGCTGATGGATCCTTTTTGTTTCTTTTAGAGTAGCAGCCGTGTTAGTCTGTATTCGCAAAAAGAAAGGAGGACTTGTGGCACCTTAGAGAATAACCAATTTATTTGAGCGTAAGCTTTCGTGAGCTACACTCCGATGAAGTGAGCTGTAGCTCACGAAAGCTCATGCTCAAATAAATTGGTTAGTCTCTAAGGTGCCACAAGTCCTCCTTTTTCTTTTGTTTGTTTCTTGTTTCAATTCAGTTCCTCCTGTGGGCGGGGGGAGGGAAATGGACAATTCATGAAATGGAGTCAGACTGATCGTTGAAAACAGCGTGAGAAAACTCAAACCCTGTAACCGCCATTTCTGGGTGGGATCTGGGGTCCCCCCCAGCTCAGGGCCAGGGGCCACAGGAGGAGGAGGGGAGGGTGGCGTGGCGTTGATAGCCATGTAAACAGAGTGTTAGGGAAGGTTTCTGGCTGTAACAACCATAGCACAAAATGTCCACTGGAAACCAAAGGACAGCACATTGCTCATCACAGAGAGCAGGGTTCCCCCTGAAAGCCTCCTATCCCCACACCCAGAGAATGGGCTGCATGCAGAGCAGACTCAGGAAAGGGTCTGGGGAGAACACGGGGGGGGGGGGGGGGAGGGAGATTGAAATTGAGGTGAGGAAAGGAAGGAGGGAGGATTGAGAAAAGGGGAAACAGGAGAAACACAGGAAGGGGACGGGGGAGAGAAAGAACTGGGGTAGAAGCAGGAACTGGAGAAGGAAAGAGAGAGAAGAGAGGAGGGAGAAGAAGAAAAACCGAAAGAATCACGGAGGGAAGGTGTCAGAGTAACAGCCGTGTTAGTCTGTATTCGCAAAAAGAAAAGGAGGACTTGTGGCACCTTAGAGACTAACCAATGTATTTGAGCATGAGCTTTCGTGAGCTACAGCTCACTTCATCGGAGGGAAGGTGGGAGCAGCCCCCAGCGACTGCGATAAAGAAACCCCAGAGCTGGGAATGAACTCCGCAGTCATGGCCCCTGGAATCAATATGCACCTCTGAGAGGTGAAACACTGATGGGGGGCAGGAGGGTCAGATTGCACCCTTCAGCCTAGCCCCCCTCCATGCACCATGTGACCTAAACCAGCTCCCCACATCTGCCTGGAATCAGGGCCTCAGCCTGCAAGCCCCAGCAGCCTCTCTCGCTCCCCCTTTCCCCGCACACTGCCCCCTAGGTCAAGTGGCTGCAACACGGCTGTTAGCCTATCCTGGGTCTTTGTCCCAGCCCTGCAGCCAGCCAGCCATGGGCCCTGCATAATCCAGCAGGTTTTGGTCATTGCCTGACTGCTGCGTATGATCTGCATGCTCTGGTCCTCTTTGGCCCCCGGCAACCAGCAAGCAAGAAGTGGCCATGAGCCAGGAGGCTTCTATCATGGCTCTAAATCACGTGCTTGACCCCCTGGGTCCCTTACTGCCGTGGCAGGTTGTTAGACACTGCAGTGGCCCATGCTGTCTGTTCCCTGCTGCACACGTAGGAGGGGTAAAGTAAAGGGCTCTGTCCCCTTTAAGGGATTTGGCGCGCTTTGTGCTAATCTGATCAGTGTCATTACAGATGTCCCGCCACGCCGGTAAAGTTTCATTCATTTCAACAGGGGATGTAGTTATGGCGCTTGGTGCCTTGTCCAATCCAGGATCAGTATGCTAATAGAGTATATGGCCACGCCCCTGTGTGTATTGCAGTCCCCTTGCGGCTGGCTTTTTTCGCGGGTTTTTCCTTGCACTAGCAATGGGGGAAGGCATGATGTGTGTGAAGAGGGGAGTTCGGGCTCCCCCCTCAGCTAATGCACAGAGAGGGGGAGATGGAGCAGGGACCTGACCTGCAAGGAGTGCTGCAGCCATGGAGTCCCTGGAGGAGGTAAGCTGTGATCTTCCTATGTAGCAGTGGCTTGTGAAACTGATTCCCAACCCCCTGCTCTGCAAAGGGGGACATGGGCTTGGGTGGAGATCAGAGGTTATTTGGGAGACCCTGATATTGCAGCAGCCCTATTGTTGTTTTTACAGCCCCCAAAGGTGGGCTAAAGGGCCTCCCAGGACACATGATGTACTATTATTTGCAGATTTAATAATTTTATTAAGATGATGTTGAAGTAAAAAGAAAACGGTACAGAGTTTAAGCACAGAAGTTTCTGGTTATCAGGGAATAAGGTACAGATTATCAAGGGGTGCGAAATTCGGTTTAGGAACAGATGGCGTAAGGAATACATAATCTGCAATCTCTCCGATTGGGGGTAAAAGTTTAACGAGTCAAAGTACAGACATTGAGATATGGGGGTATATTATTCATATAATGGCTATGTTCAGGTGTGGAGTATAATGAGTGGATACGATGATGAGGATGGATTTACCCTCATTTGGTGGGATTTAATGTTCAGTGATTTATGGCTCCCAGCAGAACAGAATCCCATTGTGCTCGGTGCTGTATCTGTGTGTAG
Organism: Chelonia mydas; assembly: GCF_015237465.2. Classification (NCBI taxonomy): domain Eukaryota; kingdom Metazoa; phylum Chordata; order Testudines; family Cheloniidae; genus Chelonia; species Chelonia mydas. Next base: position 39,839,367 of record NC_051254.2, on the reverse strand, counting down.
TAAGAGACTGTCTCTGCCCTGAAGAGCTGTGCTAGGTGCTGTAGAGACTGTTAGGATATAGATATTCAGGCCTGTCTGTAAAGGCCTATACTCTAAGAATTTAGGTGTATTCTTATCACTTGGCTAGTTATAGAGGTACAAAAGAAAGAATCAAAATCACTGTCTGCCGGTGTAAAGCCCTTCTCTTACTGTGACAGTCTGGGGCCCTGTTCTTAGGCTAAGGCCTTTGGCTAAGCAGCAGAGGCAGCCATAAGCTGGGAAGCGAAGGGTCACAGCCTCACATTCCAAACTAGTCACACTGAAATAAGGTGCTATTGGGCTGTTAGGAATACAATCCTGTCCTGATAGTGCCTATCACCTCCAGAGAAAGGGAAGTGCCTAGAAAATGTAAAGGAAACTTAGTTTGATAGCATCCTGTCTGGCAAGAACTCCCTTATCAATACTGGGATGTGGAATCCTCACTTCTGTATTGTTTTGTCATTATAGTTCCCACTTTGCTGTTGTTTGTCTGTATAATCTCTGTCTGGTTCTGTGATTGTTTCTGTCTGCTGTATAATTAATTTTGCTGGGTGTAAACTAATTAAGGTGGTGGGATATAATTGGGTACATAATCATGTTACAATATGTTAGGATTGGTTAGTTAAATTTCAGGAAAATGATTGGTTAAGGTATAGCAAAGGAGAACTCAAGTTTTACTATATAGTCTGCAGTCAATCAGGAAGTAGGTGGGTGGGGGTGGGCATGCAGGTGAGGGAAATGGGAATGGGGGTAAGAAAATTGCAATCATGTTTTGCTAAAGGGGGAGATGGGAACAGGGAATGGGAGTAAGGAAGTTGGAATCATGTTTGGCTAAGGGCAGGAATGGGAACAGGGACACAGGTGTAAGGCTCTGTGGTGTCAGAGCTGGGAAGGAGGATACTAAGGAAGGAAACTGGAATCATGCTTGCTGGAAGTTCACCCCAATAAACATCGAATTGTTTGCACCTTTGGACTTCGGGTATTGTTGCTCTCTGTTCATGCGAGAAGGACCAGGGAAGTAAGTGGGTGAAGGAATAAGCCCCCTAACAGAGACACTTAGTTAGAACTGCATGGTCTCTACCCTGAAGCTGGTATGATCCAGTTTCACATGTGTCACCAGTCAAGGGATGAACAAAATACCTGAAAGGAGAATAGGTGTGTTACTGCCTCAGTTTCCATAGATACAGGGTTTTTAGGTCTACTTCTGAGTCCTCAGCTTGCCTAATCCCTATGGTATATCACAGCCCCCGTGCATGAAATGCAGCCACCCCTGGGCTGGGACAGCTGGCAATAGCCATGCAGCAAGGTTGCCCAGGGATTGCTTGCCAAGTACTGAAATATAACTGCCTCTGGGGTTGGGTGCAGCAGCTGGTTGACAGCCATATAGTAACAATGTGCAGCGATCGCTCGTCCAGTGCTGAAATGCAGCCATCTCTGGGGTGGGACTCATCAAATGTTTAAATGTATATCAACGTTTTTGCAAAAATGTTTAGTTGCATTTTTTCACTTAGAACAAACTCAGGTTTTGGGTGAAAGGGGGTGGAGGCATGGAAGAGAGTATGTAGTGAACAAAAGATTGATTTTAAAAGTGTCAGAACAATATTGTGAAACCAGGAAATTCCTATAGTCTTGACAATCTTTCACGAAAATCCCTTGCATTCCAAAAATAGTCCCTTTTCTACAGATAATCCTTCCTTTGGAAAAAATTTTCAACCCTGTCTAGAAATCGCTCCCAGGTCAGTTCTCTCTGAGTGTGGGGTGCACTCATTTGCCCTCCCCTTCCCCTGGGGATGTGTATGAAGCCCTCGTTAGAGGGGTACAGAAGAGGTATAAATAAAGATGATTAGGTCTTTAGGAATACACATGTGGAGGGTGTGGGGGGAGAGAGACATAGAATCATAGAATATCAGGGTTGGAAGGGACCTCAGGAGATCATCTAGTCCAACCCCCTGCTCAAAGCAGGACCGATCCCCAATTAAATCATCCCAGCCAGAGCTTTGTCAGGCCTGACCTTAAAAACTTCTAAGGAAGGAGATTCCACCAACTCCCTAGGTAACGCATTCCAGTGTTTCACCACCCTCCTAGTGAAAAAGTTTTTCCTAATGTCCAACCTAAATCTCTCCCACTGCAACTTGAGACCATTACTCCTTGTTCTGTCATCTGCTACCACTGAGAACAGTCTAGAGCCATCCTCTTTGGAACCCCCTTTCAGGTAGTTGAAAGCAGCTATCAAATCCCCCCTCATTCTTCTCTTCCGTAGACTAAACATCCCCAGTTCCCTCAGCCTCTCCTCATAACTCATGTGTTCCAGTCCCCTAAACATTTTTGTTGCCCTCCGCTGGACTCTTTCCAATTTTTCCACATCCTTCTTGTAGTGTGGGGCCCAAAACTGGACACAGTACTCCAGATGAGGCCTCACCAGTGTCGAATAGAGGGGAACGATCACGTCCCTCGATCTGCTGACAATGCCCCTACTTATATACCCCAAAATGCCATTGGCCTTCTTGGCAACAAGGGCACACTGTTGACTCATATCCAGCTTCTCGTCCACTGTAACCCCTAGATCCTTTTCTGCAGAACTGCTGCCGAGCCATTCGGTCCCTAGTCTGTAGCGGTGCATGGGATTCTTCCGTCCTAAGTGCAGGACTCTGCACTTGTCCTTGTTGAACCTCTTTGGATTTCTTTTGGTCCAATCCTCCAATTTGTCTAGGTCCCTCTGCATCCTATGCCTACCCTCCAGCCTATCTACCTCTCCTCCCAGTTTAGTGTCATCTGCAAACTTGCTGAGGGTGCAATCCACGCCATCCTCCAGATCATTTATGAAGATATTGAACAAAACCGGCCCCAGGACCGACCCTTGGGGCACTCCACTTGATACCGGCTGCCAACTAGACATGGAGCCATTGATCACTACCCGTTGAGCCCGACAATCTAGCCAGCTTTCTATCCACCTTATAGTCCATTCGTCCAGCCCATACTTCTTTAACTTGCTGGCAAGAATACTGTGGGAGACTGTGTCAAAAGCTTTGCTAAAGTCAAGGAACAACACGTCCACTGCTTTCCCTTCATCCACAGAGCCAGTTATCTCGTCATAGAAGGCAATTAGATTAGTCAGGCATAACTTGCCCTTGGTGAATCCATGCTGACTGTTCCTGATCACTTTCCTCTCCTCTAAGTGCTTCAGAATTGATTCCTTGAGGACCTGCTCCATGATTTTTCCAGGGACTGAGGTGAGGCTGACCTGCCTGTAGTTCCCAGGATCCTCCTTCTTCTCTTTTTTAAAGATGGGCACTACATTAGCCTTTTTCCAGCCATCCGGGACCTCCCCTGGTCGCCACGAGTTTTCAAAGATAATGGCCAATGGCTCTGCAATCACAGCCGCCAACTCCTTTAGCACTCTCGGGTGCAGTGCATCCGGCCCCATGGACTTGTGCTCGTCCAGCTTTTCTAAATAGTCCCTAACCACTTCTTTCTCCACGGAGGGCTGGTCACCTCCTCCCCATGCTGTTCTGCCCAGTGCAGCAGTCTGGGAGCTGACCTTGTTCGTGAAGACAGAGGCAAAAAAAGCATTGAGTACATTAGCTTTTTCCACATCCTCTGTCACTAGGTCGCCTCCCTCATTCAGAAAGGGGCCCACCTTCTTCTTGTTGCTAACATACCTGTAGAAACCCTTCTTGTTACTCATAACATCCCTTGCTAGCTGCAACTCCAGGTGTGATTTGGCCTTCCTGATTTCACTCCTGCATGCCCGAGCAATATTTATATACTCATCCCTGGTCATTTGTCCAATCTTCCACTTCTTGTAAGCTTCTTTTTTGTATTTAAGATCAGCAAGGATTTCACTGTGAAGCCAAGTTGGTCGCCTGCCATATTTACTATTCTTTCTACACATCGGGATGGTTTGTCCCTGTAACCTCAATAAGGATTCTTTAAAATATAGCCAGCTCTGCTGGACTCCTTTCCCCCTCATGTTATTCTCCCAGGGGATCTTGCCCATCAGGGATTGATTGTATTGTCCTGAAGCAGTGCACAGCTTCCAAAGATTTGGTGAATGCTTCTCTGGGGGAAGCAGTGAAACTGACGACACTGCAGAGTGCTGTCAGTTGCACAAGGATAAAATGGAGAAATGTTGTGTGTGTTTAACCTCTTTCAATCAGTGGGCTCTTAAAGGTTGCAAATAATGTCCAGCTCAACCAGAAGTTAGGGGCTTGAGGTAGGAGTCTGCCAGGCATGGTCTTCCCTGCAAAAGTGTGTTTACACGGAGATAGCTAACTTGCTGTAAAATCCTCGTGGAGACAAGGCACCGGTGGCTTTAACCTCTGTGTCACTTGTCCAGGTAAATTGCAGGCGGAGCGTATAGCATTCCTGGACTAGCTACATCAAGGTAAAAGACACCTCTCCCTCACCTCTACTAGTACTCTACATTGAGTTAGCCAGCTGAGTGTAAACACATACTTTTTGAGCTGGGAGGTTGATTTTTTTGTTTTGTTTTGCTGCTTTTTGGTGGTGGTGGGGGAGGGCACTGAAGCCATAATAGTGACATTCTGTAGCCTGTGTTATTTGTATTACTGTAGCACACAGGAGCCCCAGTCATGGATCAGGACCCGATTGTGCTAGGTGCTGTACAAAATAGTACAAAAGACAGTCCCTGCCCCAAAGAGTTGACAATCTAAGTATAAGACAAGAGACAGATGGAGACAGACAGGGGAGTGGAAGGAAATAATGAGACTGTATTGGTCGGTATGATAGGCAGTGGTCTCAGCACCCCAGGAGACAGGCTGTTGAATTTTTGGTAGACCTCAGGGCAAAGAAGAGCTTTGATTTGGAACTGGAGATGGATAATGAGGTAGGTTTGCGAATGTTGAAGGTGCTCTCCTCCCCAGCAGGAAGGGCATGTGGCAGAAAGCACGAATGGGGTTGTCTGAAAATTTAACAAGTGGGTGTTGCTGGCAGCATGGACCGATTGGAGGTGGGAGTCAACACCTTGGTAGAGTGAATGAGAGATGTCCGGTTGGGAGAGGACAGTACCTGAAGGGCCTTGAAAGCGAAGACAAGCAGCTTCTGTTTGATGCAATAGAGAAGGGGGAGCCAGTGGAGGGATGCAAAGAGGGGTGACATGGTGAAAGCAATGGGCTAGGGAATGATCTTTGCAGCTTGCAGCAATATTCTGAATGGATCTGAGCTGGGCAAGAGGGAGAAGAGAAGCATGTGGCAGTAACTGAGATGTGATGTGATCAGAGCCTCGATGGGAATTTTAGCTGTGTGGATGGAGAGGAAAGGCTGTATCTTAGAGATGTTATGCAGGAAAACTCCACAAGACTTAAGCACAGCCCTGGATGTGAGGACCTAGAGCAGAGGTGGGCAAAGTACGGCCCGCGGGCCACATCCGGCCTGTGGGACTGTCCTGCCCGGCCCCTGAACTCCCGGCCGGGGAGGCTAGCCCCCGGTCCCTCCCCTGCTGCCCTCCGCCCCTGCAGCCTCAGCTCACTGTGCCGCCGGCGCTCTGGCCCGCTGCTCCTACCGGGCAGCGTGGCTGCGAGCTCCTGCTGCTCTGAGCAGCGTGGTAAGGGGGTGGGGGGGGGTTGGATAAGGGGCAGTCAGGGGACAGGGGGCAGTTGGATGGGGTGGAGGTTCTGGGGGGGGCGGTCAGGGGATGGGGAACAGGGGGGGTTGGATAGGTGTGGGAATCCGGGGGGGGGGGCTGTCAGGGAGCAGGGGTGTGGATAGGGGTTGGGGCACTCAGGGGACAGGGGTTGGTTAGGGGATGGGGTCCCAGAGGGGGCGGTTAGGGATGGGGGTCAATCAGGGGGTGGGAAGTGGGAGGGGGCGGATAGGGGGTGGGGGCCAGGCTACTTGGGGAGTCACAGCCTTCCCTACCCAGCCCCCCATGCCGTTTTGCAACCCCGATGTGGCCCTTGGGCCAAAAAGTTTGCCCACCCCTGACCTAGAGAGAGGTGTGAGTGGAAGATGACAGGTTATGGGCCTGAGTGACAGGCAGGATGCTGGCGTTGTCCACAGCGATGGAGAAAGGAGGCAATAGAGAGGGCTTGGACAGGAGGGGAGGGAGAGAGAGCTCTGCTTTAGCTGTGTTGGGCTTGAGCTGACAGCTAGGTAGGCACAAGGAGATGCCCCAGAGACAGGCTGAGGTGTCCATTTGGCCAGCGGGAGATGGGGCTGGTGCAGAGAGGCAAATGGGTGAGTTGTCAGCATTCAGAGGGGAGTTGAATTTGTGTTTACAGAGGAGACAACCCAGAGAGGAGGGGCAGAGGGAGAAGAGAATAGAAGAGGGAGGCTGGCCATAAATCATGTCACATTTACTGGTGTTTTGTTTTGTTTTTCAAGACCTCCCCCTTCCTTGTAACACATTGTTACACCGAAACAAACCAGTAAGGACCCTACCCGCCCCGTCTGTTTATATACTATTTGGTCAGCCCCAGGGGATCAAGGACAGAGCCTGTGGAAGGGCCCCGGAGAGCTGGCAGGAGGGGGAAGCAGCGATCAGAGGGGTCGGGGGAGCAGGGGAGGGCAGAGGGAGGACAAGGTTTCAGGAGGAGGGCGGGCAGGCCAGGGAGGGCGAGGACTGAGCCCCGATCGGAGCTTTGCCCGGGGCCGGGCGGGACGCCGCTGGGGCACCCGGCCAGCCCGGGAGAGAGGGGGAAGGTTTGTGGGGAGCGGAGCGGCCGGGAGTCGAGGGGTTACGTGGAGGCGGGGCTGAGGGCGGGGATCGGCCGCTGTTGTGACATCTGGGCACTGACGTTTCCGCTGTTCAGACCCACGTGGAAACGAAGCGGGCGCGGCGGTCACAGGGAAGCCGGTCGCTCTTCGGTCGCTCTGTGGCTGCGAACTCACCCGGCGGGATCCGGCTGCGAGCCCGCCTGGCTGGTGGGACCTCAGCTCCTTCCCCCGGCTGCGGCGCCGGGCGCTCTTCCCGCGGGTGAGACGCTCCGGGTCCCAGGGGTCCCTGCCCGGGCCGCGGGTGGGTGGGTGGGTGCTGCTGGCTGCTGGGCGGTGGCTCACTCGCTGCGCGGCGGGGTTTGCGGGCTGGTTCCAGCCACTGCCGGGCTGGGGCGAGGGGGGACCGCGGGCCCGAATGCGGGGGGGGCTCGGGCGGGAGCCTGGAGGGGGAGGGGCTGGGGACCGAATGGGCAGGGGGAGGGCTTGGGACCGGAGGGCTCGGGCTCGGGGCTGGGGCCCGAATGGGGGGCGGGGGGAGGGCAGCGCGGCGGCGGCGGCCGGTTCGTGGCCGAAGGGCGGGGATTCTGGGCAAAAGGGGGGTGATTCGGGGGGCGGGCCCCTGGCCGAAGGGCGGGGGGGGGGGTTCACATGTGTCACCAGTCAAGGGATGAACAAAATACCTGAAAGGATACTAGGTGCCTCAGTTTGCATAGATACAGGTTTTGGAGGTGGGAGTCAACACCTTGGTAGGGTGAATGAGAGCTGTCCGGTTGGGAGAGGACAGTACGGGAAGGGCCTTGAAAGCGAAGACAAGCAGTTTGGGTCGGATGCAATAGAGAAGGGGGAGCCAGTGGAGGGATGCAAAGAGGGGTGACATGGTGAAAGCAGTGGGCTAGGGAATGATCTTTGCAGCTTGCAGCAATATTCTGAATGGATCTGAGCTGGGCAAGAGGGAGAAGAGAAACATGTGGCGGTAACTGAGATGTGATATGATCAGAGCCTTGATGGGAATTTTAGCTGTGTGGATGGAGAGGAAAGGCTGTATCTTAGAGATGTTATGCAGGAAAACTCCACAAGACTTAAGCACAGCCCTGGATGTGAGGACCTAGAGCAGAGGTGGGCAAAGTACGGCCCGCGGGCCACATCCGGCCTGTGGGACTGTCCTGCCCGGCCCCTGAACTCCCGGCCGGGGAGGCTAGCCCCCGGTCCCTCCCCTGCTGTCCCTCCGCCCCTGCAGCCTCAGCTCACTGTGCCGCCAGCGCTCTGGCCCGCTGCTCCTACCGGGCAGCGTGGCTGCGAGCTCCTGCTGCTCTGAGCAGCGTGGTAAGGGGGTGGGGGGGGTTGGATAAGGGGCAGTCAGGGGACAGGGGGCAGTTGGATGGGGTGGAGGTTCTGGGGGGGGGCGGTCAGGGGATGGGGAACAGGGGGGGTTGGATAGGTGTGGGAATCCGGGGGGGGGTTGTCAGGGAGCAGGGGTGTGGATAGGGGTTGGGGCACTCAGGGGACAGGGGTTGGTTAGGGGATGGGGTCCCAGAGGGGGCGGTTAGGGATGGGGGTCAGTCAGGGGGTGGGAAGTGGGAGGAGGCAGATAGGGGGTGGGGGCCAGGCTACTTGGGGAGTCACAGCCTTCCCTACCCAGCCCCCCATGCCGTTTTGCAACCCCGATGTGGCCCTTGGGCCAAAAAGTTTGCCCACCCCTGACCTAGAGAGAGGTGTGAGTGGAAGATGACAGGTTATGGGCCTGAGTGACAGGCAGGATGCTGGCGTTGTCCACAGCGATGGAGAAAGGAGGCAATAGAGAGGGCTTGGACAGGAGGGGAGGGAGAGAGAGCTCTGCTTTAGCTGTGTTGGGCTTGAGCTGACAGCTAGGTAGGCACAAGGAGATGTCCCAGAGACAGGCTGAGGTGTCCATTTGGCCAGCGGGAGATGGGGCTGGTGCAGAGAGGCAAATGGGTGAGTTGTCAGCATCCAGAGGGGAGTTGAATTTGTGTTTACAGAGGAGACAACCCAGAGAGGAGGGGCAGAGGGAGAAGAGAACAGAAGAGGGAGGCTGGCCATAAATCATGTCACATTTACTGGTGTTTTTTTTTGTTTTTCAAGACCTCCCCCTTCCTTGTAACACATTGTTACACCGAAACAAACCAGTAAGGACCCGCCCCGCCCCGTCTGTTTATATACTATTTCGTCAGCCCCAGGGGACCAAGGACAGAGCCTGTGGAAGGGCCCCGGAGAGCTGGCAGGAGGGGGAAGCAGCGATCGGAGGGCAGAGGGAGGACAAGGTTTCAGGAGGAGGGCGGGCAGGCCAGGGAGGGCGAGGACTGAGCCCCGATCGGAGCTTTGCCCGGGGCCGGGCGGGACGCCGCTGGGGCACCCGGCCAGCCCGGGAGAGAGGGGGAAGGTTTGTGGGGAGCGGAGCGGCCGGGAGTCGAGGGGTTACGTGGAGGCGGGGCTGAGGGCGGGGATCGGCCGCTGTTGTGACATCTGGGCACTGACGTTTCCGCTGTTCAGACCCACGTGGAAACGAAGCGGGCGCGGCGGTCACAGGGAAGCCGGTCGCTCTTCGGTCGCTCTGTGGCTGCGAACTCACCCGGCGGGATCCGGCTGCGAGCCCGCCTGGCTGGTGGGACCTCAGCTGCTTCCCCTGGCTGCGGCGCCGGGCGCTCTTCCCGCGGGTGAGACGCTCCGGGTCCCAGGGGTCCCTGCCCGGGCCGCGGGTGGGTGGGTGCTGCTGGCTGCTGGGCGGTGGCTCACTCGCTGCGCGGCGGGGTTTGCGGGCTGGTTCCAGCCACTGCCGGGCTGGGGCGAGGGGGGACCGCGGGCCCGAATGCGGGGGGGGCTCGGGCGGGAGCCCGGAGGGGGAGGGGCTGGGGACCGAATGGGCAGGGGGAGGGCTCGGGGCTGGGGCCCGAATGGGGAGGAGGAGGGGCCGGGGACCGGAGGGCTCGGGGCCGGGGCCCGAAGGGGTGTCGGGGCTCGGACTCGGGGCTGGGGACCACATGGGGGGCGGTGCTCGGGCGGTGCCTGGGGACCGCATGGGGGGGGGCAGCGCGGCGGCGGGGGCCGGTCCTTGGCCGAAGGGCGGGGATTCTGGGCCAAAGGGGGGCGATTTGGGGGGCGGGCCCCGGGCCGAAGGGCGGGGGGGGGGGTCGGGAGAGCCCCCCTCCCCCGGAAGGGAAAGGAGGGGCTGGGCAGAGGAGCGCAGGACGCTGGTTCAAGTCCTTCCCTTCAAGGAGGGGGCTGGGCCAGGGACAGGGCTGTTTTGAGCCCCATCCCCTCCCCTTCTGATGTCCGACTCACACTTACTTCTAGGAGGATTGTGTGTGTGAGGAGGGTCTTCTCCCCCACCCCCCAGCTGGGTGCCTGTCACGGCTGGGCGGGGCCTGTAGTAGATCAGGTCTCTGAGGCCCTGGGGGGCGGAGGGGCCGATGGGAGTTAAGGGGGTTTAATCATCATGGCACCGCCTCTGGCACGGGGTTGGGCTGCTGGGCAGGCAACCAGAAACCACAAATCGCCTCCCCCACCTCTGACCTGTCCTGCTGGGTCCGTCTCGGTTTCAGATCGGCTGGAGAGTCTGGAGCAGGGACGGGGAGCCAGGGCCAGGGCCTCTGCCTCGGCTTTGCTGCTGCCAAATCGGACCCACTCAGGCCGAGAGGAGCCGACCCCAGCCCAGCGCCTGCAGCAGCGTCTGTGGCCTGAGTGTCGCTGAGAGAGACGATGGGGCCAGCAGCTGGGGCTGCTGAGAGCGAAGAGCCGCTGCAGGAGTTGTGTGTTAACGGCAGTGGACACCGGGAGACTGGAGGGAACCCAGGTAATGGGGCATCTCTGCCTGGGAGCAGGCTGGAGAGAGACACTGAGACTGCCCGGGGTGCTGGAAGGGGGCATGGCCCTCCCACTTTTTGTCACTGGCCCCGCCCCTCCCCCTCCTCTTCCCCCTGAGGTCCCCCCCACCCCCCTCTGGCTGGCAGCTGGGAGTCCAGGCAGTTGCAGGGAGCCGTGGATGACCCTCCACTTGCCTGGGGTGGGGGGCCGAGAGCAGCCCCTGCTCTGTATCCCTCCCCCCAGGCTCCCTGCCCAGAGCAGGGGGAGGGTCTGTAGTTCCCCACAGCTGCGGCTCTTACTATGGCCCGGCTGCTGCTCTGAGGCCCTGCTACCCAGCCAGAGCCAGATCTTGGTAACAGCCCCAGGGCAGCTCTGGGGAGCCATGGACCCTCCATCTGCCCTTGGGGGTAGGAGGGTCTGCCTGACCCTCCGGGCTCCTCTCCCAGAGCGTCTGAGGGAAGGAGCAATCGACAGAATGGGGCATGTTCCAGGGCAGCTCCAGCCCCGGTGCTGTCAGTGAGCCGTGTCCTCCCAGCCCTGCCTGACGGGTCTTTCTGTTTCAGACCCTCCTTGTAACTGCCAGAAAAGTCTGACCTGTGGAGTTGTGGTTGCACTGATAGTTGTATCCTCTGCTTTGATCGCTGTCATCATTGCTCTGGCAGGTGAGTTCCCAGCTTCCGCCCTGCTCCCTTCCCCTCCAGCTACGATCTCTGTGCATCCCATTGCCCCGGGACCTACCACGCTCACTCTCTCCTCCCGGCCTGTCTGGCTTCTGCCCCTGGGACAGAGGATTCCTGGGGGATGTTCCTCCCCGACCCTCCTCCTGCTCCCTCCCAGACCCCTGCACCTGGGCACTCTCTGTGTTGGGACAATCTGACTGACATTAGCCCCCCAGCCCATCTCGGAGCACTTTGGGTCCAAGTCACCTTTGCCATGTGCCGTGAAGCAGTCCCTGACCAGGGTGTCCAGTGGGACAGGGTGCAGTGCAACCCTGAGCCCTTTGCCTTCACTGTGTTGCTCTGAGGTTACCAGCCTGGCCTTCCTGGATCTTCAGGTCACGCCTGTGGCCTGGCGGCAGGTACTGCCGTGTTATTGAAAGGAGCCGTAGAGCTCAGTCTAGACCCCTCCATCAGTGCAGTGTGGAAACCCCCCAGTCGCTGAGCTTGGCCAGGAAGGGTCCCTTAGCACCATTCACTCCCCCGGGCTGCCCAGACAGCGTGTGCTCGTGCAGAGGGCATCTGTTTGCCGTGAACATGAACCCTGCTGCATCCCCCCGTCGTCTGGGGCAGGGGGTGCTGGAGACTGTCGGGGGTGGGATTTCTCTGTTGCCCTGGGATCTGATCACTGGGCCCTAGGAGGGTTTAGCAGCTGGCAGAGGGGATTGAATCCAGGGGGTGTTTGGCCTGATGTAACTGCGTCACTGTGATTATACTGGTGCAGATTGCTCTGATACAGATGGGCCCTGAATCCCAGCTCCCTGCTGTAATGGCAGGCTGTTGCAATGGGCAGCATTGGCTCTCGCTGTGTAAGGTGGGAATCTGTGAGCTTAGGGTTGGTTACACACCTGCAGGTGCAGGGAGCTCTGCAGAACATGTGGCATCTGACCTGGAGATGGATGGTGGAGACAGCCTGTACCATCAACTGTTAGTCACTGACTTCTCTGCTCAGTTCAGTAGGGGAGGGGTGTGGGCTACCGTGCACTGGACAGTTAAATCTACAGGGTCAGACATGCCTTGTGCGTGAGGTGAACACATGCTCGTTTTCTGATCCCCGCTGCCACGTTTCCTAACTCTTCCTGACTTAGAGTGTCTGTTCCTCGCTGAGCGCCAGCAACATGGGAAAGCTTGAAAACCAGCTACCGAGTTACTGTGGTGCAAACAAAAGTGATATGCTCAAAAGTGTCTGGAGGGGTTTGAGTCCGATTCCTCTCAACTAGACAGGCCTTTCAAATCCTCTTTGGTCTCACTTATGGGTGACCCCACTGCTGCTCTGTCATGGCTCTGAAAGGGTTACACTGCCATGAGGGCTTCCAGAACGTGCCTTTCTTGCTGCTGTGTTTGGGGAAAGAAAAGTCTGCAGGTAGGAGGTGAATTAAATTCCATCATTCCTGGCCCACAGTGCAACAGGTCACTTCCCGTGGCTGTGGTGTCTGGCGCCCCCTTGTGGCTTTCATGTCGCTGAGTGAAAGTTCCCACGTTCTTCTCAGTTGTTCACCGGCTGTTTGTTGCGAGGTTGAACGTCCAGCTGTTGATCTTGTGCCTGGGGTGAAATGCTCTGAGCTGTGTCAGTCCCTCCCCGGCTGGGAGTGTCCCTGGAATCCTTCTTGCCAGGCAAATTTACTGTGACAAACGTCTGTCTCCGTCCCCCTGCGTCTGATTGCCGTGGACCAGCCCCAGCTGGGGGTCCCAGCAGGCTTGGCAAGCCGGGCAATTGACTGCCTGTTTGGCCGCAGTCAAATGCTCCAGCAAGAGCCCTGGGGGCAGGAGGCAGCCTGCCTTTCGGATTGCGTCTGGGAGCCTCGCTGGTGTTTTTCAGAACTTGGTTTCAGTGTTTCGCCTTTGCTTTCTGAGTTAAAATAACTCAGTGAGGTACATTTTTTAAAAAAAATTCGGTAGATCCATATCAAGCTAAAGCTACTGGAGACAATGACGTCTTGCTCTTTTTTGTTACTGTTCTGATAAATTGGTATTTTAAAATATCTGACCACTATCTGACACATTTGACTGGTCAATTGACCAATTTTTGTACCAGTCAAATGCCCAATTCTAGGTGCAACTCTTACCCTCCGTGTGACTGTCTCATTCTCAGTGCTGGCATCTAAGCTTTCATCAGCTGATCTGTGCCCCCCTGCTGGACCCTCGTGCCCGGACGGCTGGATGGGATACCGAGGGAAATGCTACTATTTCTCAGAGACGGAAGGGAGCTGGACCGACAGCCAGAGCCGCTGCTCTGCACCGGGGGCCTCCCTGGCTGGGATCGACAGCGAGCAGGAAATGGTGAGAGACTCTCGAATTGCCAGACACTGATCTTGGCTCAGCGGCGGCTGCTGCAGCAGGACCTGGACTCTGCCCCTGTGGGACAAGGAGCAGCTCAGAGCCCTCCCCTGCTGGGAGGCCGGAGTGAATGAACTTCCAGCTGCTGAACGCCAGCCCTGGCTGGGCCCAGGGCCCTACTGTCTGTGTGTGATCACAGGGATTGGCCTTTCTCCACTGCCCCCCTCCCCAGATAGGGAGACAGCTCCTGTCTAGGGCAGGGCTGGCTGAGGCATCTCCTGGCTGCGGGAGTGGGACGGAGAACCCAGCCAGTGCTCCTGTTGTGGGGACGGGAAAGGAGCAGCCAGCTGAGGGGGGGGGCGGAGGGGATCCTCTCACATTGACCCCTCCCACTTCAGCTTGACTCGCTCCCCCCTCCTGCCTTGCTGTGGTGAGTGGGGGCTGCTCTGTGAGAAGACGTCTCTGCAGAGAGCTCAGACTCAGCAGCTGCCCCCAGCCCAGGGCGACTTGGGGTGTGGGTGACTGGGAGCACCGGGGTGGGGCTGCTCTGTACTGGGGGAGGATTAATACTGCCTGGGTAATCTTGTACTTTGGAAAAAGGAGGGGAAACACCCCCCCCCCCCCCGGCCGAAAATAAACTGAGCACCCTTCAATATGGGGGGAGGGATAGCTCAGTGGTTTGAGCATTGGCCTGCTAAACCCAGGGTTGTGAGTTCAGTTCTTGAGGGGGCCATTTAGGGATATGGGGCAAACATCTGTTGGATGATTTAATTGGGGACGGGGATGGGACTAGAAGATCTCCTGAGGTCCCTTCCAACCCTGATATTCTATGAATATGCGACTGGGATTCTCTGCAGCACAGAGCCCTGGAGGGGCGGTGGGGGGAACACGGGAGCTGGGGCTGATACCTGCTGTTCCTCGGCTTTCTTTAAGGCGTTCCTGCTGCGCCATAAGGATTTTCGTGACCACTGGATCGGCCTCCGGAGGGAGCAGGGTCAGCCCTGGAAATGGGCCAACGGCACCGAATTCAAGGACCTGTGAGTCTCTCTCACCCCTCTGGACTAATTCCCTGGGCTTGGGGATTCTGGTGTCCGAGCTGTTTGAGTTCAGGCAGATCCACCATTCAGTGCTGGTGAAACAACCAGCCACGACCCTGGTCCGTTCGCGTCCTGCGTGTATCGGAGACCGACGGGAGCCGGCGTGTCCCTGAGCTCTCGGCTCCTCCCCGCAGCACGGTGCTGGGCCGGAGACAGAGCCCGCCATAGCCAGAGGGGCCCTCGCAGCGCGCTGGGATTTCAGCTGGGACACTCGCTGTTCTCCCCCAGCCCTCTTCCGCAAGGTCCCTGGGGTGTCTGACCCCCCCCGGGGAAAGGAGGCAGCAGGGAGCTCAGGTTAACAGAGGCTGCTAGAGAGGGCAGCAGGCCGAGCACTGCATGGGAGGTGCAGGTCCCGCTGCGGATTGCAGCCGGCAGGTTTGAGTGACTTGGCTGGTGAGGCCTCTGAATCCGCAGCAAGGCACCGATGTTAAAGGAGCCTGCGGTTCACAGGTGCTGGACGCCCGGGGCTCCCACTGGAATGGGGTACAGCAGTGATGGCTGCCCAGCCAACACCCCGCGATGGGTTTCAGTGGGCTCCAAGTGTGATCACAAAACCTTGAGCCCGGAGCAGGGTTTGAACCCCGGAATTCAGCGCTAGAAGCATGAGCCTCTGCCATAGGAGCGAAAGAATCCACTTCTTTAACTGAAAACCCGCCCTGATTGATAAAGCTCTTACGCAGACCAGCCATTAGAGGGGGATGGAGACCCTCCACTTCTCTAGTCTGGGTTACTTCAGTACTTTGAAAACTCAGGCTGTTATGGTGCTGGGTCAGTGCTCCCCAATGGACAGTCCCCACTCTGCTGTATTGGACCCAACCTTTGGATCCCACCTGCTTCCAACCTCACTGGGTCTGAATAGCCTCCAGACACTGTCCCGAGTTCGGGCCTCTGTAGCCCTCTCCTGGGGTACAGACTCCCTGTCTGGTTCCCTCCTTAGGATGTGGGACCCCGCAGATCAGCTGCTGTAGGACCCAAAACCAGGTCTGAACCCTCCCAAACCTCCCGAGAGGCATGTTGTCCCTAGAGCTCCACCCTCCACTCCAGATGAACTCTGGGAGGGACACGTGAGGGTTACAAACAAGGCACACATGCTTTCACAAAGGAACTTCTTCAGCACTCTTTTTCCCCCATCCCCAATGGAAAGCTCAAGAGTTGTAGATCAATGGAAAAGGAAACCCCTGAATGCAATTTCCTCTTTCAGTGTCATCTTGGTTCTGCTTCATGTGTTTCAAGGAGGCGAGATCCCTCCTGCCCCCCGCTTTTCCTGCTCGGTCGTCTGGTTCTGGTGACGGTCTGCCCCTCTTGTTAGAGGACCGGTCCCTTTTGACAATCAGTCTAAGAAATTCTCTCCATCCTGCTGGGGGTTTTCCATTCTCCAGCACCCCTGTGGGCTGCTCAGCCCAGAGGGTCACGAACAGTCAGCGGTTCTGCAAAGCCCCCTCTGTCCTGAGCTCTGCTCCTGAGGGGCTGGGAGCGTAGCTGCTCCGCACTCAGGCCTGCACTGTGGAGAACGGCTCCCCTGGCTGGGACCGGTGTGCAATGCCCGGCCTCTGCCTGACTGCAGCTCCCTGGCTTCTGTGTTGCAGGTTTCAGATAAGAGGAGGAGGTGACTGCGCGTATCTGAACGACGAGAAAGGGGTCAGCAGCTCACGGTGCTACATGGAAAGACGGTGGATCTGTAGCAAACCTGAGGTGTATGTGATGGGAAAAGAGACTGCACTGGAAGGGGGCTCGAAATGAGACTCCTAGAAATGACACTGATCCAACTCACACCTACTTGAACGAGCCAAGTCCCCATTCGTCAGCCTGGCCAGGATCTCAAAACCAGGCAGCGGGGCCCTCAAGCAATAAGTGTGTCTCGTTTAAACTGTGGATTCTTCGTATGTGCCTTTTGCTTTTGAGCCTTTAAACTCAGGGTCACATTGTCAAGCTTTTCTCTGCAGCTGAGAGGGAGTGATCTCATGAGAAGGAGACTCAGCCACACGCTGGGGAAATGAGAGAAGGGAAGGCCTTGTTCGCTTAGACTCCAGAACAGCATTTCTCAAATGCAGCCACCAGCTGATTGGTTTGCAGCCACAAGAGCCTCCAAAGTGCCCCAAGAATCGCTGAGATGTTAAGTATTAAAGGTGCCTTCTAAATGCCATAAATCCCAATGCGCGCTCCCTTTTAAATAGTACCATGCCGGCAGAGCTGAGCTACATGGGTGTGGTTTTCTTTCAAGTCACAAAGTGTATTCTTTGGCTAAGAACATAAGAACGGCCAGACTGGGTCAGAGCAAAGGTCCATCCAGCCCAGTATCCTGTCTGCCGACAGCGGCCAACGCCAGGTGCCCCAGAGGGAGTGAACCTAACAGGCAATGATCAAGTGATCTCTCTCCTGCCATCCATCTCCACCCTCTGACAAACAGAGGCTAGGGACACCATTCCTTACCCATCCTGGCTAATAGCCATTCATGGACTTAACCTCCATGAATTTATCCAGTTCTCTTTTAAACCCTGTTATAGTCCTAGCCTTCACAACCTCCTCAGGCAAGGAGTTCCAGAGGTTGACTGTGCGCTGTGTGAAGAAGAACTTCCTTTTATTTGTTTTAAACCTGGTGCCCATTAATTTCATTTGGTGGCCCCTAGTTCTTGTGTTATGGGAACAAGTAAATAGCTTTTCCTTAGTCACTTTCTCCGCACCACTCATGATTTTATAGACCGCTAACCACTGTGTTTACATCTCATGTTACTGTAGCTCTGTAAGTGGCTATGGGCCATCTCATTGCGTGGTGTTTGGGTAGGTTGCAATTGTTCATGGGCGGGGAGGTGAAAGTTAAAAATGTGACTGGGTATCAGAAAGTATTTCAAATAATCTAGTGCCAGAAACTGTCCTTGAATGTGACAGCAGGTGGCTCCTCTGGGACCTTCTGCGAAGAAAAGCAAAACATAGAAAGAAAAAGGAACACTTCAGCACCAGGGGGAAAGGCAGTTTCCTGTGTTTCTGAAGCCACCCGATTCTGTTTCTGAGCAAGTTGCAGTGTGAGAGAGAAATTCATCAAATTGAAATGTATGTCGTGCAACATCCCTACAGCACTCGTGCAAGGGAAGTTGAACCAAATTACCACAGTGAGTTTCAGAGGCGCAAGCTGTTAAATGATGCAAAAACCAAGCTGAAAAGACAACAGCAATGGCTCAGATTTTGTTGTTACTATTATCATTATTATTACTGGGCTAGGTTGATCGGGTTTTTTTGTCTGTGAAAGAAATTTTGGACGCATTGGCAGATACATTCTCTCATTATTATTTGGACTTCTCTTATGTAAAGCATTTTTAAATTTAGTTCAGAATTGTTGTACAGCCGTCCACCTTTGACCAAAAAAGCAAAAGAACAACAAAAAAAGACAAGACTGCGCAAAGCACTGGTTTGTTCTGTGTTTAGGTCCAGTAAAGATAGGACACAACTGTACCTTATATTTATTATTGAGTCTGCAAAAAATCCCTGTGTAAATATGCACATGTAATTTATTTATTTGTTTTTCCTACAGTTAGTTAAGTATTGTCAGAGCCGCATGCTGAGGCTGCCAAAAATTTGTGAGAACCCCGGCTCTAGAAAGTGTGAGGATTTGGTTTTCTATGTAACCATTACTTTCCAGTATTTATTCACTCTCGCTTGCATCTCTGTTCTTTGATAATAAACGCATTCCTGTTTTCTGTATATCTAAGTGCTGGGTTCTCAATAGAGTGGTTGGCCTGAATTGAATCTTACAAGCTGCTGTGGACCGCGCCTGTGGGATTAGAGTCTCAGTTCTGCATGTGCTCAGTGGAACGGGCTGAGCACTCCCGAGGGACGCTCAGAGGCTTTGGGGGTGTCTATCGCTAACCTGTACACAGAGAGCGAGGCCTGCAGGGGGCTGGAAGGTCGGGCTTGTGCTGCCAGGGGTGGTGGTTTGAGAGAGCTGACTCATGGCAGGCCTGGACAAGGCTCCCCCAAAGGTGCCTCGTTTGCCTGCTATGAATCGCTCAAACGGGCCCACGTCCCCGGCTCATTCCACCCCTGCACCCCCCAGGTACAACCCGCACAAGGCATTCTGCCAGGGGCGAGGAGAACACGTGAGCTTCTGCCCTTCTGTCCCATTCCTGCTGCTTGCCCAGAGCTAGGCTGCCTGCGATGGGTTTTCAGTGTTTGCTACTTTAAGGGGGTTTAGTGTGTGAGTGGATGCGGGAGGGGAAAAGAGAGTCGGAAAGTTGTATCCCGAGGGTTTAGGGAAGCATCAACCTCCACCGTCCCATGAAAGCCGTGGCAAATAACGTATGTGAGGTGGTGCAGGGTGGTGGTTCACGTTCCCCCGCGTATGTCAGCCTGTGATGCAAGGATGGGGGTGCACCAGACGTCTTTATTTTCCTTGCTCGCCTGGACCCAACCCCAGTGATGATAGGGGGGATTTCTGGTTGGCTGTATGGGGCCTGCTACCCAGCAGTGTCTTGAGCCCACTCCCGGTGAAAATTCTCACCCTTCGTCTCACAAATAGGGTGCAGGCCGTATCAGGCCATACTGGGGTTGGCATTAGCACCGCTCACCCCAGGGCCCTGGGCAGCAGACGGTTCAGATACTCAGTTGGTTTTAAGAGCCGTGGCAGGAGAGGGGAGGTAGGAGCCCCTTAAAACTATATTGGGCACAGACAGGCTCTTGAGAAGTTTGATTTGTCCCATGGCCCCTTCCCCCAAGGCCTCACCCTCGCGCCCCCTCTTCCTGCGCCCAGGGAGTCAGCACCCACAGCAGGTGTGTAAGACTAAGTGACGAGCGTGTGTGTGACAGAGGGGGGGGAGGGGTTAGATAATTTCTGTATTGATAAACGCAAGAGTTCAAAATGAGTTGGGCCTCAAAACCGTGAGACCCACTTAAAAATCATGAGACTTAAAATACTAAATGCTGAGTTTTTTATCTGCTGGTTTGTGAGCCTTTGGCGGTCATGGTGTGGAACCAGGAAGAGTAGTGTCGTCCCCATGGGGAGCCAGCAGGGCCGGGGCAGAGAAGGGTGTACAGTTCTGGGGGGGCGGGAGGGGGGCACGGCAGGGGGGCCCAGGCCCAGGTGAGTTCAGTTTCAACAGCTGGGGGTGGTGGTGCAGGGTATGGGGAGACTGAGGCACATGTGCCGGGCTGGGCTACCTACACTCAGAGCCCTGGGTATAAACAGAGAGACTCAGCCTAAGCAATTGCTTGGGGCCCCCAGCAGTTCAAGGGGGGGGGCCCTAGTCCCTTTTCTTATTATAAGAACTTGTCTGTTTTATTATTGGGGGAGGGGCCAAAAGGCAACTTGGGGGGAGGGAGAGGAAGGGATGGGGTGGGTCAGAGCCTCTCTGCAAGCTGGGGAGAGAGACAGAGAGAGAGAGACCAGACACACCCCCCCGCCCCCAGCGCCTGTCTTCCCACTTCCACATTGTAAGGTGGGGGGGGAGGAGCGAGGGGTCGGGCCCTCAGGGGAAAGGGTGGTGCAGGGGGCGGGGCCCCAGTTCCGGCTCCAGTGGTTCCCCTTCCCCCCCCCCCCAACACGCACACTTTTAGGTACTTCCACTGCCCCGGAAAGCCGAGTGTGGGGGGACCGGCACACAGGGCCCGCCGGGGAGGGGCTGCGGCTCGCCGAGAAGCGGAGCTTGGGCAGCGATCGGGCTGCTGCTGCCGCCCTCCCCAGCCAGGCTCTGCCCAGCAGCTGGCTATGGCCGCTTGCTCCCTGCCTGGGGCCTGGCTGCCCCGTCTCTGTGGCGCAATCGGTTAGCGCATTTGGCTGTTAACAGAAAGGTTGGTGGTTCGAGCCCACCCAGGGACGCGGAGCTGCTTTGGGGGGAGGGATAGCTCAGTGGTTTGAGCATTGGCCTGCTAAACCCAAGGTTGTAAGTTCAATCCTTGAGGGGGCCGTTTGGGATCTGGGGCAAAAAGCGGGGACTGGTCTTGCTTTGAGCAGGGGGTTGGACAAGATGAGCGGCTGAGGTCCCTTCCCACCCTGATAGGAGGGGCAACAGGGGGAGGGGCGGAGCAGCAGGAGGACACAGCCCCCGCCCCTCCCATCCACGTACCTCATCGGCACCTACGTATCTCCAAGAGCTCCTAATATGGTATCATACGTCACTGCCTGCGCCTCGGATTTAAGGAGGACAACCCCGCCCAGCCCGAGCCATAAGCCGGGAGGCAGCGACACAGGAGCGGGGAGCGCTGCGGGATCCTGACCGCCTGGAGCCTCTGTCCCGGGGGCAGACAGCTGGGGGCGTTTCCCTTCGGTGTTGCTGACCTGCCCAGCTGAGCGGGGCTGCAGCCGCGGGACCCTCTCCCCGAGCCTGGCGGCTCCCGGCGGGGCAGCCCGTCCCCTCGCTGCTCCCTCTGCCTGCCCGCCGGGTTCGCTCTGAGCCCGCTCCCCGGGGGGGGCTCTGGCTCCAGGGGACACGAGCCTGGGCGAGCTGCAAGCCGGGCTCCAGGCGCCGGCTGCCCGCGGAGCGATCGGGGGCTGGGGGTCTCCGCCAGCAGGTGAGGAGGGGCTGGTGTTGTGCACGGATCGGGGAGGGGGCGAGCAGGGAGGCGCCGGTTGGGGGCGGGGAGAAGAGCTGGGGGGGGTGCATCGATCACACTGGGGAACCCGGGGTCTAGGGGGCTGTGCGCTGACCAGATGGGGGAGGGGGTGGGCTGGGTCTATTGGGGTGGGGACTGTGAGCTGATCGGGAGGGGGCTGTGCTCTGATCGGGTGGGGGAGGGGGCGGGCGGGGTCTACTGGGGAGGGGGCTGTGCTCTGATCGGGTGGGGGTATTGGGGAGGGGGCTGTGCGCTGACCAGATGGGGGAGGGGTCGGGCGGGGTCTTATGGTGGAGGGAGCTGTGCGCTGACCAGATGGAAGGAGGGTTAAGGGGGACAAAAAAAGTTGACCTGCTTTCCATATAGCCAGAGTTTGAACCAGGACTGAGGTCACTGCACCAGGGTTTTAAACGCATCCGATGCAGTGAGCTGTAGCTCCTGAAAGCTTCTGCTCAGATAAATGTGTTCCTCTCTAAGGCGCCACAAGTCCTCCTGTTCTGTTTTTAGACGGCTGACAGTTCTCCCAGCAGAGTGCAGGGCGTCCCCCAGCCCTTCGGGGGCGATCAAATGAGCACGTTATGAACCACTTTGATTCGAGGTTGGCCGGCTGCTCAGCCGGTGTGAGACCCACACGCCAAGCAGATCACGCTGTGCCCGTGCGGGGAGAGAGGGGAAGGAGCTTGAAAGCTAGTTACGGGTGCCTGTCACGGGTGGGCGGGGCCTGTAGCAGATCAGGGGCTGGGGGGCGGAGGGGCCGATGGGGTTTATGGAGGTTCAATCATCATGGCACCGCCTCTGGCAGGGGGTTGGGCTGCTGGGCAGGGAACGAGAAACCACAAATCGCCTCCCCCACCCCTGACCTGTCCTGCTGGGTCCTTCTCGTTTTCAGATCTGCTGGAGAGTCTGGAGAAGGGACAGGGAGCCAGGGGCAGGCCCTCTGCCTCGGCTTTGCTGCTGCCAAATCGGACCCACTCAGGCCGAGAGGAGCCGACCCCAGCCCAGCACCTGCAGCAGCGTCTGTGGCCCGAGTGTCGCTGAGAGAGACGATGGGGCCAGCAGCTGGGGCTGCTGAGAGCGAAGAGCCGCTGCAGGAGTTGTGTGTTAACGGCAATGGACACCGGGAGACTGGAGGGAACCCAGGTAATGGGGCATCTCTGCCTGGGAGCAGGCTGGAGAGAGACACTGAGACTGCCCGGGGTGCTGGAAGGGGGCATGGCCCTCCCACTTTTTGTCACTGGCCCTGCCCCTCCCCCTCCTCTTCCCCCTGAGGTCCCCCCCATCCCGCCTCTGGCCGGCAGCTGGAGTCCAGCTGGGGAGTCCAGGCATTTGCAGGGAGCCGTGGATGACCCTCCACTTGCCTGGGGTGGGGGGCCGAGAGCAGCTCCTGGTCCGTATCCCTCCCCACAGGCTCCCTGCCCAGAGCAGAAGGAGGGTCTGTAGTTCCCCACAGCTGCGGCTCTAACCATGGCCTGGCTGCTGCTCTGAGGCCCTGCTACCCAGCCAGAGCCGGATCTTGGTAACAGCCCCAGGGCAGCTCTGGGGAGCCATGGACCCTCCATCTGCCCTTGGGGGTAGGAGGGTCTGCCTGACCCTCCGGGCTCCTCTCCCAGAGCATCTGAGGGAAGGAGCAATCGACAGAACGGTGCATGTCCCAGGGCAGCTCCAGCCCCGGTGCTGTCAGTGAGCCGTGTCCTCCCAGCCCTGCCTGACGGGTCTTTCTGTTTCAGACCCTCCTTGTAACTGCCAGAAAAGTCTGACCTGTGGAGTTGTGGTTGCACTGATAGTTGTATCCTCTGCTTTGATCGCTGCCATCATTGCTCTGGCAGGTGAGTTCCCAGCTTCCGCCCTGCTCCCTTCCCCTCCAGCTACGATCTCCGTGCAGCCCATTCCCCCGGGACCTACCACGCTCACTCTCTCCTCCCGGCCTGTCTGGCTTCTGCCCCTGGGACAGAGGATTCCTGGGGGATGTTCCTCCCCGACCCTCCTGCTCCCTCCCTGACCCCTGCACGTGGGCACTCTCTGTGTCGGGACGATCTGACTGACATTAGCTCCCCCAGCCCATCTCTGAGCACTTTGGGTCCAAGTCACCTTTGCCACGTGCCGTGAAGCAGTCCCTGACCAGGGTGTCCAGTGGGACAGGGTGCAGTGCAACCCTGAGCCCTTTGCCTTCCCTGTGTTGCTCGGGGTTACCAGCCTGGCCTTCCTGGATCTTCAGGTCACGCCTGTGGCCGGGTGGCAGGTGCTGCCGTGTTATTGAAAGGAGCCGTAGAGCTCAGTCTAGACCCCTCCACCAGCGCAGTGTGGAAACCCCCCAATCGCTGAGCTTGGCCAGGAAGGGTCCCGTAGCACCATTCACTCCCCCGGGCTGCCCAGACAGCGTGTGCTCGTGCAGAGGGCATCTGTTTGCCGTGAACATGAACCCTGCTGCATCCCCCCATCGTCTGGGGCAGGGGGTACTGGAGACTGTCGGGGGTGGGATTTCTCTATTGCCCTGGGCTCTGATCACTGGGCCCCAGGAGGGTCTAGCAGCTGGCAGAGGGGATTGAATCCAGGAATCCTCTGTGCCGATGTCATGACATCCGTGCCGTTGAACTGGGGCAAACGGCTAAAGGAGACGCACCGCACTGGTGCACAAAGGAGCTTGCCCTGGTGCAGTTTGCTGCAGGAAGTTACCAGAGCGAGCCGCACTGCTCCAGCGCATCTCCAGGAGGTGTTTGCCCTGATGTCACTGTGATTATACCGGTGCAGATTGCTCGGATACAGAGGTGAAGTAAGTTCCATCATTCCTGGCCCACAGTGCAACAGGTCACTTCCCGTGGCTGTGGTGTCTGGCGCCCCCTTGTGGCTTTCATGCCGCTGAGTGAAAGTTCCCACGTTCTTCTCAGTTGTTCACCGGCTGTTTGTTGGGAGATTGAACGTCCAGCTGTTGATCTTGTGCCTGGGGTGAAATGCTCTGAGCTGTGTCAGTCCCTCCCCGGCTGGGAGCGTCCCTGGAATCCTTCTGGGCCGCAGTCAAATAGTGTTAAATGCTCCAGCAAGAGCCCTGGGGGTAGGAGGCAGCGTGATTGTTGATTGCGTCATGGAGCCTCACTTGCGTTTTTCAGAACTCGGTTTCAGTGTTTCACTTTTTAATTTGAGTTAAAATAACTCAGTTGAATAATTTTTTAAAAATTAGGCATAAGTATCTATCTAAAGCTAAACCTACTGGGGACAATGACGTCTTGCTCTTTTTTTGTTACTGTTCTGATAAATTGGTATTTTAAAATATTTGACCATCTGGTTTTTTTTATGACACATTTGACGTACCAGTCAAACGCTCAATTCTAGGTGCAACTCTTACCCTCCATGTGACTTTCTCATTCTCAGTGCTGGCGTCTAAGCTTTCATCAGCTGATCTGTGCCCCCCTGCTAGACCCTCGTGCCCGGACGGCTGGATGGGGTACCGAGGGAAATGCTACTATTTCTCAGAGACGGAAGGGAGCTGGACCGACAGCCAGAGCCAGTGCTCTGCACAGGGGGCCTCCCTGGCTGGGATCGACAGCGAGCAGGAAATGGTGAGAGACTCTCGAATTGCCAGACACTGATCTTGGCTCAGCGGCGGCTGCTGCAGCAGGACCTGGGCTCTGCCCTGTGGGGTGAGGAGCAGCTCTGAGCCCTCCCGTGCTGGGAGGCCGGAGTGAATGAACTTCCAGCTGCTGAACGCCAGCCCTGGCTGGGCCCAGGGCCCTACTGTCTGTGTGTGATCACAAGGATTGGCCTTTCTCCACGGCCCCCCCTCCCCAAATAGGGGACAGCTTCTCTCTAGGGCAGGGCTGGCTCAGGCATCTCCTGGCTGCGGGAGTGGGACGGAGAACCCAGCCAGTGCTCCTCTTGTGGGGACGGGAAAGGAGCAGCCAGCTGAGGGGGGGGGTGGAGGGGATCCTCTCGCATTGACCCCTCCCACTTCAGCTTGACTCGCTCCCACCTCCTACCTTGCTGTGGTGAGTGGGGGCTGCTCTGTGAGAAGAGATGTCTCTGCAGAGAGCTCAGAGCCAGCAGCTGCCCCCAACCCAGGGGGACTTGGGGTGTGGGTGACTGGGAGCACCGGGGTGGGGCTGCTCTGTACCGGGGGAGGATTAATACTGCCTGTGTAATCTTGTACTTTGCAAAAAGGAGGGGAAACACCCCCCCCCTCGGCTGAAAATAAACTGAGCACCCTTCAATATGGGGGGAGGGATAGCTCAGTGGTTTGAGCATTGGCCTGCTAAACCCAGGGTTGTGAGTTCAGTTCTTGAGGGGGCCATTTAAAGATATGGGGCAAACATCTGTTGGATGATTTAATTGGGGACGGGGATGGGACTAGAAGATCTCCTGAGGTCCCTTCCAACCCTGATATTCTATGAATATGCGACTGGGATTCTCTGCAGCACAGAGCCCTGGAGGGGCGGTGGGGGGAGCACGGGAGCTGGGGCTGATACCTGCTATCCCTCGGCTTTCTTTAAGGCGTTCCTGCTGCGCCATAAGGATTTTCGTGACCACTGGATCGGCCTCCGGAGGGAGCAGGGTCAGGCCTGGAAATGGGCCAACGGCACCGAATTCAAGGACCTGTGAGTCTCTCACCCCTCTGGACTAATTCCCTGGGCTTGGGGATTCTGGTGTCTGAGCTGTTTGAGTTCAGGCAGATCCACCATTCAGTGCTGGTGAAACAACCAGCCACGACCCTGGTCCGTTCGCGTCCTGCGTGTATCGGAGACCGACGGGAGCTGGCGTGTCCCTGAACTCTCGGCTCCTCCCCGCAGCACGGTGCTGGGCCGGAGACAGAGCCTGCCATAGCCAGAGGTGCCCTCGCAGCGCGCTGGGATTTCAGCTGGGACACTCGCTGTTCTCCCCCAGCCCTCTTCAGCAAGGTCCCTGGGGTGTCTGACCCCCCCTGGGGAAAGGAGACAGCAGGGAGCTCAGGTTAACAGTGGCTGCTAGAGAGGGCAGCAGGCCGAGCACTGCATTGCAGGTGCAGGTCCCGCTGCGGATTGCAGCCGGCAGGTTTGAGTGACTTGGCTGGTGAGGCCTCTGAATCCGCAGCAAGGCACCGATGTTAAAGGAGCCTGCGGTTCACAGGTGCTGGACGCCCGGGGCTCCCACTGGAATGGGGTACAGCAGTGATGGCTGCCCAGCCAACACCCCGCGATGGGTTTCAGTGGGCTCCAAGTGTGATCACAAAACCTTGAGCCCGGAGCAGGGTTTGAACCCCGGAATTCAGCGCTAGAAGCATGAGCCTCTGCCATAGGAGCGAAAGAATCCACTTCTTTAACTGAAAACCCGCCCTGATTGATAAAGCTCTTACGCAGACCAGCCATTAGAGGGGGATGGAGACCCTCCACTTCTCTAGTCTGGGTTACTTCAGTACTTTGAAAACTCAGGCTGTTATGGTGCTGGGTCAGTGCTCCCCAATGGACAGTCCCCACTCTGCTGTATTGGACCCAACCTTTGGATCCCACCTGCTTCCAACCTCACTGGGTCTGAATAGCCTCCAGACACTGTCCCGAGTTCGGGCCTCTGTAGCCCTCTCCTGGGGTACAGACTCCCTGTCTGGTTCCCTCCTTAGGATGTGGGACCCTGCAGATCAGCTGCTGTAGGACCCAAAACCAGGTCTGAACCCTCCCAAACCTCCCGAGAGGCATGTTGTCCCTAGAGCTCCACCCTCCACTCCAGATGAACTCTGGGAGGGACACGTGAGGGTTACAAACAAGGCACACATGCTTTCACAAAGGAACTTCTTCAGCACTCTTTTTCCCCCATCCCCAATGGAAAGCTCAAGAGTTGTAGATCAGTGGAAAAGGAAACCCCTGAATGCAATTTCCTCTTTCAGTGTCATCTTGGTTCTGCTCCGTGTGTTTCAAGGAGGCGAGATCCCTCCTGCCCCTCGCTTTTCCTGCTCGGTCGTCTGGTTCTGGTGACGGTCTGCCCCTCTTGTTAGAGGACCGGTCCCTTTTGACAATCAGTCTAAGAAATTCTCTCCATCCTGCTGGGGGTTTTCCATTCTCCAGCACCCCTGTGGGCTGCTCAGCCCAGAGGGTCACGAACAGTCAGCGGTTCTGCAAAGCCCCCTCTGTCCTGAGCTCTGCTCCTGAGGGGCTGGGAGAGTAGCTGCTCCGCACTCAGGCGTGCACTGTGGAGAACGGCTCCCCTGGCTGGGACTGGTGTGCAATGCCCGGCCTCTGCCTGACTGCAGCTCCCTGGCTTCTGTGTTGCAGGTTTCAGATAAGAGGAGGAGGTGACTGCGCGTATCTGAACGACGAGAAAGGGGTCAGCAGCTCACGGTGCTACATGGAAAGACGGTGGATCTGTAGCAAACCTGAGGTGTATGTGATGGGAAAAGAGACTGCACTGGAAGGGGGCTCGAAATGAGACTCCTAGAAATGACACTGATCCAACTCACACCTACTTGAACAAGCCAAGTCCCCATTCGTCAGCCTGGCCAGGATCTCAAAACCAGGCAGCGGGGCCCTCAAGCAATAAGTGTGTCTCGTTTAAACTGTGGATTCTTCGTATGTGCCTTTTGCTTTTGAGCCTTTAAACTCAGGGTCACATTGTCCAGCTTTTCTCTGCAGCTGAGAGGGAGTGATCTCATGAGAAGGAGACTCAGCCACACGCTGGGGAAATGAGAGAAGGGAAGGCCTTGTTCGCTTAGACTCCAGAACAGCATTTCTCAAATGCAGCCACCAGCTGATTGGTTTGCAGCCACAAGAGCCTCCAAAGTGCCCCAAGAATCGCTGAGATGTTAAGTATTAAAGGTGCCTTCTAAATGCCATAAATCCCAATGCGCGCTCCCTTTTAAATAGTACCATGCCGGCAGAGCTGAGCTACATGGGTGTGGTTTTCTTTCAAGTCACAAAGTGTATTCTTTGGCTAAGAACATAAGAACGGCCAGACTGGGTCAGAGCAAAGGTCCATCCAGCCCAGTATCCTGTCTGCCGACAGCGGCCAACGCCAGGTGCCCCAGAGGGAGTGAACCTAACAGGCAATGATCAAGTGATCTCTCTCCTGCCATCCATCTCCACCCTCTGACAAACAGAGGCTAGGGACACCATTCCTTACCCATCCTGGCTAATAGCCATTCATGGACTTAACCTCCATGAATTTATCCAGTTCTCTTTTAAACCCTGTTATAGTCCTAGCCTTCACAACCTCCTCAGGCAAGGAGTTCCAGAGGTTGACTGTGCGCTGTGTGAAGAAGAACTTCCTTTTATTTGTTTTAAACCTGGTGCCCATTAATTTCATTTGGTGGCCCCTAGTTCTTGTGTTATGGGAACAAGTAAATAGCTTTTCCTTAGTCACTTTCTCCGCACCACTCATGATTTTATAGACCGCTAACCACTGTGTTTACATCTCATGTTACTGTAGCTCTGTAAGTGGCTATGGGCCATCTCATTGCGTGGTGTTTGGGTAGGTTGCAATTGTTCATGGGCGGGGAGGTGAAAGTTAAAAATGTGACTGGGTATCAGAAAGTATTTCAAATAATCTAGTGCCAGAAAATGTCCTTGAATGTGACAGCAGGTGACTCCTCTGGGACCTTCTGCGAAGAAAAGCAAAACATAGAAAGAAAAAGGAACACTTCAGCACCAGGGGGAAAGGCAGTTTCCTGTGTTTCTGAAGCCACCCGATTCTGTTTCTGAGCAAGTTGCAGTGTGAGAGAGAAATTCATCAAATTGAAATGTATGTCGTGCAACATCCCTACAGCACTCGTGCAAGGGAAGTTGAACCAAATTACCACAGTGAGTTTCAGAGGCGCAAGCTGTTAAATGATGCAAAAACCAAGCTGAAAAGACAACAGCAATGGCTCAGATTTTGTTGTTACTATTATCATTATTATTACTGGGCTAGGTTGATCGGGTTTTTTTGTCTGTGAAAGAAATTTTGGACGCATTGGCAGATACATTCTCTCATTATTATTTGGACTTCTCTTATGTAAAGCATTTTTAAATTTAGTTCAGAATTGTTGTACAGCCGTCCACCTTTGACCAAAAAAGCAAAAGAACAACAAAAAAAGACAAGACTGCGCAAAGCACTGGTTTGTTCTGTGTTTAGGTCCAGTAAAGATAGGACACAACTGTACCTTATATTTATTATTGAGTCTGCAAAAAATCCCTGTGTAAATATGCACATGTAATTTATTTATTTGTTTTTCCTACAGTTAGTTAAGTATTGTCAGAGCCGCATGCTGAGGCTGCCAAAAATTTGTGAGAACCCCGGCTCTAGAAAGTGTGAGGATTTGGTTTTCTATGTAACCATTACTTTCCAGTATTTATTCACTCTCGCTTGCATCTCTGTTCTTTGATAATAAACGCATTCCTGTTTTCTGTATATCTAAGTGCTGGGTTCTCAATAGAGTGGTTGGCCTGAATTGAATCTTACAAGCTGCTGTGGACCGCGCCTGTGGGATTAGAGTCTCAGTTCTGCATGTGCTCAGTGGAACGAGCTGAGCACTCCCGAGGGACGCTCAGAGGCTTTGGGGGTGTCTATCGCTAACCTGTGCACAGAGAGCGAGGCCTGCAGGGGGCTGGAAGGTCGGGCTTGTGCTGCCAGGGGTGGTGGTTTGAGAGAGCTGACCCATGGCAGGCCTGGACAAGGCTCCCCCAAAGGTGCCTCGTTTGCCTGCTATGAATCGCTCAAACGGGCCCACGTCCCCGGCTCATTCCACCCCTGCACCCCCCAGGTACAACCCGCACAGGGCATTCTGCCAGGGGCGAGGAGAACACGTGAGCTTCTGCCCTTCTGTCCCATTCCTGCTGCTTGCCCGGAGCTAGGCTGCCTGCGATGGGTTTTCAGTGTTTGCTACTTTAAGGGGGTTTAGTGTGTGAGTGGATGCGGGAGGGGAAAAGAGAGTCAGAAAGTTGTATCCCGAGGGTTTAGGGAAGCATCAACCTCCACCGTCCCATGAAAGCCGTGGCAAATAACGTATGTGAGGTGGTGCAGGGTGGTGGTTCACGTTCCCCCGCGTATGTCAGCCTGTGATGCAAGGATGGGGGTGCACCAGACGTCTTTATTTTCCTTGCTCGCCTGGACCCAACCCCAGTGATGATAGGGGGGATTTCTGGTTGGCTGTATGGGGCCTGCTACCCAGCAGTGTCTTGAGCCCACTCCCGGTGAAAATTCTCACCCTTCGTCTCACAAATAGGGTGCAGGCCGTATCAGGCCATAGTGGGGTTGGCATTAGCACCGCTCACCCCAGGGCCCTGGGCAGCAGACGGTTCAGAGACTCAGTTGGTTTTAAGAGCCGTGGCAGGAGAGGGGAGGTAGGAGCCCCTTAAAACTATATTGGGCACAGACAGGCTCTTGAGAAGTTTGATTTGTCCCATGGCCCCTTCCCCCACTCTGCCCCTTCCCCCAAGGCCTCACCCTCGCGCCCCCTCTTCCTGCGCCCAGGGAGTCAGCACCCACAGCAGGTGTGTAAGACTAAGTGACGAGCGTGTGTGTGACAGAGAGGGGGGGGAGGGGTTAGATAATTTCTGTATTGATAAACGCAAGAGTTCAAAATGAGTCGGGCCTCAGAACCGTGAGACCCGCTTAAAAATCATGAGACTTAAAACACTAAATGCAGAGTTTTTATCTGCTGGTTTGTGAGCCTTTGGCGGTCATGGTGTGGAAGCAGGAAGAGTAGTGTCGTCCCCATGGGGAGCCAGCAGGGCCGGGGCAGAGAAGGGTGTACAGTTCTGGGGGGGCGGGAGGGGGGCACGGCAGGGGGGCCCAGGCCCAGGTGAGTTCAGTTTCAACAGCTGGGGGTGGTGGTGCAGGGTATGGGGAGACTGAGGCACATGTGCCGGGCTGGGCTACCTACACTCAGAGCCCTGGGTATAAACAGAGAGACTCAGCCTAAGCAATTGCTTGGGGCCCCCAGCAGTTCAAGGGGGGGGCCCTAGTCCCTTTTCTTATTATAAGAACTTGTCTGTTTTATTATTGGGGGAGGGGCCAAAAGGCAACTTGGGGGGAGGGAGAGGAAGGGATGGGGTGGGTCAGAGCCTCTCTGCAAGCTGCGGACAGAGACAGAGAGAGAGAGACCAGACACACCCCCCCGCCCCCAGCGCCTGTCTTCCCACTTCCACATTGTAAGGTGGGGGGGGGAGGAGCGAGGGGTCGGGCCCTCAGGGGAAAGGGTGGTGCAGGGGGCGGGGCCCCGGTTCAGGCTCCAGTGGTTCCCCTTCCCCCCCTCCCCCCCCCCAACACGCACACTTTTAGGTACTTCCACTGCCCCGGAAAGCCGAGTGTGGGGGGACCGGCACACAGGGCCCGCCGGGGAGGGGCTGCGGCTCGCCGAGAAGCCGAGCCCGGGCAGGGATCGGGCTGCTGCTGCCGCCCCTCCCCAGCCAGGCTCTGCCCAGCAGCTGGCTATGGCCGCTTGCTCCCTGCCTGGGGCCTGGCTGCCCCGTCTCTGTGGCGCAATCGGTTAGCGCATTTGGCTGTTAACAGAAAGGTTGGTGGTTCGAGCCCACCCAGGGACGCGGAGCTGCTTTGGGGGGAGGGATAGCTCAGTGGTTTGAGCATTGGCCTGCTGAACCCAAGGTTGTGAGTTCAATCCTTGAGGGGGCCATTTGGGATCTGGGGCAAAAAGCGGGGACTGGTCTTGCTTTGAGCAGGGGGTTGGACAAGATGACCGGCTGAGGTCCCTTCCCACCCTGACAGTCTATGAACAGGGGGAGGGGCGGAGCAGCAGGAGGACACAGCCCCCGCCCCTCCCATCCACATCCATCCACATACCTCATTGGCACCTACGTATCTCCAAGAGCTCCTAATATGGTATCATACGTCACTGCCTGCGCCTCGGATCTGGCGGCGCGGAATATTTAAGGAGGATCCCCCGCCTAGCCCGAGCCATAAGCCGGGAGGCAGCGACACAGGAGCGGGGAGCGCTGCGGGATCCTGACCGCCTGGAGCCTCTGTCCCGGGGGCAGACAGCTGGGTGCGTTTCCCTTCGGTGTTGCTGACCTGCCCAGCTGAGCGGGGCTGCAGCCGCGGGACCCTCTCCCCGAGCCTGGCGGCTCCCGGCGGGGCAGCCCGTCCCCTCCCTGCTCCCTCTGCCTGCCAGCCGGGTTCGCTCTGAGCCCGCTCCCCGGGGGGGCTCTGGCTCCAGGGGACACGAGCCGCTGCGAGCTGGGCTCCAGGCGCCGGCTGCCCGCGGAGCGATCGGGGGCTGGGGGTCTCCGCCAGCAGGTGAGGAGGGGCTGGTGTTGTGCACGGATCGGGGAGGGGGCGAGCAGGGAGGTGCCGGTTGGGGGCGGGGAGAAGAGCTGGGGGGGGTGCATCGATCACACTGGGGAACCCGGGGTCTATTGGGGAGGGGGCTGTGCGCTGACCAGATGGGGGAGGGGGTGGGCTGGGTCTATTGGGGTGGGGACTGTGAGCTGATCGGGAGGGGGCTGTGCTCTGATCGGGTGGGGGAGGGGGCGGGCGGGGTCTACTGGGGAGGGGGCTGTGCTCTGATCGGGTGGGGGTATTGGGGAGGGAGCTGTGCGCTGACCAGATGGAAGGAGGGTTAAGGGGGACAAAAAAAGTTGACCTGCTTTCCATATAGCCAGAGTTTGAACCAGGACTGAGGTCACTGCACCAGGGTTTTAAACGCATCCGATGCAGTGAGCTGTAGCTCCTGAAAGCTTCTGCTCAGATAAATGTGTTCCTCTCTAAGGCGCCACAAGCCCTCCTGTTCTGTTTTTAGACGGCTGACAGTTCTCCCAGCAGAGTGCAGGGCTCCCCCAGCCCTTCGGGGGCGATCAAATGACCACGTTACGAACCACTTTGATTCGAGGTTGGCCGGCTGCTCTGCCGGTGTGAGACTCACACGCCAAGCAGATCACGCTGTGCCCGTGCGGGGAGAGAGGGGAAGGAGCTTGAAAGCTAGTTACGGGTGCCTGTCACGGGTGGGCGGGGCCTGTAGCAGATCAGGGGCGGAGGGGCCGATAGGGTTTATGGAGGTTCAATCATCATGGCACCGCCTCTGGCAGGGGGTTGGGCTGCTGGGCAGGGAACGAGAAATCACAAATCGCCTCCCCCACCCCTGACCTGTCCTGCTGGGTCCTTCTCGTTTTCAGATCGGCTGGAGAGTCTGGAGAAGGGACAGGGAGCCAGGGGCAGGCCCTCTGCCTCGGCTTTGCTGCTGCCAAATCGGACCCACTCAGGCCGAGAGGAGCCGACCCCAGCCCAGCACCTGCAGCAGCGTCTGTGGCCCGAGTGTCGCTGAGAGAGACGATGGGGCCAGCAGCTGGGGCTGCTGAGAGCGAAGAGCCGCTGCAGGAGTTGTGTGTTAATGGCAATGGACACCGGGAGACTGGAGGGAACCCAGGTAATGGGGCATCTCTGCCTGGGAGCAGGCTGGAGAGAGACACTGAGACTGCCCGGGGTGCTGGAAGGGGGCATGGCCCTCCCACTTTTTGTCACTGGCCCTGCCCCTCCCCCTCCTCTTCCCCCTGAGGTCCCCCCCATCCCGCCTCTGGCCGGCAGCTGGAGTCCAGCTGGGGAGTCCAGGCATTTGCAGGGAGCCGTGGATGACCCTCCACTTGCCTGGGGTGGGGGGCCGAGAGCAGCTCCTGGTCCGTATCCCTCCCCCCAGGCTCCCTGCCCAGAGCAGATGGAGGGTCTGTAGTTCCCCACAGCTGCGGCTCTAACCATGGCCTGGCTGCTGCTCTGAGGCCCTGCTACCCAGCCAGAGCCGGATCTTGGTAACAGCCCCAGGGCAGCTCTGGGGAGCCATGGACCCTCCATCTGCCCTTGGGGGTAGGAGGGTCTGCCTGACCCTCCGGGCTCCTCTCCCAGAGCATCTGAGGGAAGGAGCAATCGACAGAACGGTGCATGTCCCAGGGCAGCTCCAGCCCCGGTGCTGTCAGTGAGCCGTGTCCTCCCAGCCCTGCCTGACGGGTCTTTCTGTTTCAGACCCTCCTTGTAACTGCCAGAAAAGTCTGACCTGTGGAGTTGTGGTTGCACTGATAGTTGTATCCTCTGCTTTGATCGCTGCCATCATTGCTCTGGCAGGTGAGTTCCCAGCTTCCGCCCTGCTCCCTTCCCCTCCAGCTACGATCTCCGTGCAGCCCATTCCCCCGGGACCTACCACGCTCACTCTCTCCTCCCGGCCTGTCTGGCTTCTGCCCCTGGGACAGAGGATTCCTGGGGGATGTTCCTCCCCGACCCTCCTGCTCCCTCCCAGACCCCTGCACGTGGGCACTCTCTGTGTCAGGACAATCTGACTGACATTAGCTCCCCCAGCCCATCTCTGAGCACTTTGGGTCCAAGTCACCTTTGCCACGTGCCGTGAAGCAGTCCCTGACCAGGGTGTCCAGTGGGACAGGGTGCAGTGCAACCCTGAGCCCTTTGCCTTCCCTGTGTTGCTCGGAGGTTACCAGCCTGGCCTTCCTGGATCTTCAGGTCACGCCTGTGGCCGGGCGGCAGGTGCTGCCGTGTTATTGAAAGGAGCCGTAGAGCTCAGTCTAGACCCCTCCACCAGCGCAGTGTGGAAACCCCCCAATCGCTGAGCTTGGCCAGGAAGGGTCCCGTAGCACCATTCACTCCCCCGGGCTGCCCAGACAGCGTGTGCTCGTGCAGAGGGCATCTGTTTGCCGTGAACATGAACCCTGCTGCATCCCCCCGTCGTCTGGGGCAGGGGGTGCTGGAGACTGTCGGGGGTGGGATTTCTCTATTGCCCTGGGCTCTGATCACTGGGCCCCAGGAGGGTCTAGCAGCTGGCAGAGGGGATTGAATCCAGGAATCCTCTGTGCCGATGTCATGACATCCGTGCCGTTGAATTGGGGCAAACGGCTAAAGGAGACGCACCGCACTGGTGCACAAAGGAGCTTGCCTTGGTGCAGTTCGCTGCAGGAAGTTACCAGAGCGAGCCGCACTGCTCCAGCGCATCTCCAGGAGGTGTTTGCCCTGATGTCACTGTGATTATACCGGTGCAGATTGCTCGGATACAGAGGTGAAGTAAGTTCCATCATTCCTGGCCCACAGTGCAACAGGTCACTTCCCGTGGCTGTGGTGTCTGGCGCCCCCTTGTGGCTTTCATGTCGCTGAGTGAAAGTTCCCACGTTCTTCTCAGTTGTTCACCGGCTGTTTGTTGGGAGATTGAACGTCCCGCTGTTGATCTTGTTGATCTGGGGTGAAATGCTCTGAGCTGTGTCAGTCCCTCCCCGGCTGGGAGTGTCCCTGGAATCCTTCTGGGCCGCAGTCAAATAGTGTTAAATACTCCAGCAAGAGCCCTGCGGGTAGGAGGCAGCGTGATTGTTGATTGCGTCATGGAGCCTCACTTGCGTTTTTCAGAACTCGGTTTCAGTGTTTCACTTTTTAATCTGAGTTAAAATAACTCAGTTCAATAATTTTTTAAAAATTAGGCATAAGTATCTATCTAAAGCTAAACCTACTGGGGACAATGACGTCTTGCTCTTTTTTTGTTACTGTTCTGATAAATTGGTATTTTAAAATATTTGACCATTTGGTTTTTTTTATGACACATTTGACGTACCAGTCAAACGCTCAATTCTAGGTGCAACTCTTACCCTCCATGTGACTTTCTCATTCTCAGTGCTGGCGTCTAAGCTTTCATCAGCTGATCTGTGCCCCCCTGCTGGACCCTCGTGCCCAGACGGCTGGATGGGGTACCGAGGGAAATGCTACTATTTCTCAGAGACAGAAGGGAGCTGGACCGACAGCCGGAGCCGCTGCTCTGCACCGGGGGCCTCCCTGGCTGGGATCGACAGCGAGCAGGAAATGGTGAGAGACTCTCAAATTGCCAGACACTGATCTTGGCTCAGCGGCGGCTGCTGCAGCAGGACCTGGGCTCTGCCCTGTGGGGTGAGGAGCAGCTCTGAGCCCTCCCGTGCTGGGAGGCTGGAGTGAATGAACTTCCAGCTGCTGAACGCCAGCCCTGGCTGGGCCCAGGGCCCTACTGTCTGTGTGTGATCACAAGGATTGGCCATTCTCCGCTTCCCCCTGCCCAAATAGGGAGACAGCTCCTGTCTAGGGCAGGGCTGGCTCAGGCATCTCCTGGCTGCGGGAGTGGGACGGAGAACCCAGCCAGTGCTCCTGTTTGGGGGAAGGGAAAGGAGCAGCCAGGTGAGGATGTGGGGGGTGGGGTGGGGGTGGGAACCTCTCGCATTGACCCCTCCCACTTCAGCTTGACTCGCTCCCGCCTCCTACCTTGCTGTGGTGAGTGGTGGCTGCTCTGTAAGAAGAGTCGTCTCTGCAGAGAGCTCAGACCCAGCAGCTGCCCCCAGCTTGGGGTGTGGGTGACTGGGAGCACTGGGGCGGGGCTGCTGTGTGCAGTGGGAGGGTTAAGACTGCCCGGGTGATCTTGTACTTTGCAAGAGGGAGGGGAAAATCCCCCCCCCCCCCCCCCCCCCGAAAATAAACTGAGCACCCTTCAATATGCGACTGGGATTCTCTGCAGCACAGAGCCCTGGGGGGGCGGTGGGGGGAGCACGGGAGCTGGGGCTGATACCTGCTGTCCCTCGGCTTTCTTTAAGGCATTTCTGCTGCGTCATAAGGATTTTCGTGACCACTGGATCGGCCTCCGGAGGGAGCAGGGTCAGGCCTGGAAATGGGCCAACGGCACCGAATTCAAGGACCTGTGAGTCTCTCACCCCTCTGGACTAATTCCCTGGGCTTGGGGATTCTGGTGTCTGCGCTGTTTGAGTTCAGGCAGATCCACCATTCAGTGCTGGTGAAACAACCAGCCACGACCCTGGTCCGTTCGCGTCCTGCGTGTATCGGAGACCGACGGGAGCCGGCGTGTCCCTGAACTCTCGGCTCCTCCCTGCAGCCTGGTGCTGGGCCGGAGACAGAGCCCGCCATAGCCAGAGGTGCCCTCGCAGCGTGCTGGGATTTCAGCTGGGACACTCGCTGTTCTCCCCCAGCCCTCTTCCGCAAGGTCCCTGGGGTGTCTGACCCCCCCCGGGGAAAGGAGGCAGCAGGGAGCTCAGGTTAACAGTGGCTGCTAGAGAGGGCAGCAGGCCGAGCACTGCGTGGCAGGTGCAGGTCCCGCTGGGGATTGCAGCCGGCTGGTTTGAGTGACTTGGCTGGTGAGGCCTCTGAATCCGCAGCAAGGCACCGATGTTAAAGGAGCCTGCGGTTCACAGGTGCTGGACGCCCGGGGCTCCCACTGGAACGGGGTACAGTAGTGATGGCTGCCCAGCCAACACCCCGCGATGGGTTTCAGTGGGCTCCAAGTGTGATCACAAAACCTTGTGCCCGGAGCAGGGTTTGAACCCCGGAATTCAGCGCTAGAAGCATGAGCCTCTGCCATAGGAGCGAAAGAATCCACTTCTTTAACTGAAAACCCCCCCTGATTGATAAAGCTCTTACGCAGGCCAGCCATTAGAGGGGGATGGAGACCCTCCACTTGTCTAGTCTGGGTTACTTCAGTACTTTGAAAACTCAGGCAATTATGGCGCTGGGTCAGTGCTCCCCAATGGACAGTCCCCATTCTGCTGTATTGGACCCAACCTTTGGATCCCACCTGCTTCCAGCCTCACTGGGTCTGAATAGCCTCCAGACACTGTCCTGAGTTTGGGCCTCTGTAGCCCTCTCCTGGGGTACAGACTCCCTGTCTGGTTCCCTCCTTAGGATGTGGGACCCTGCAGATCAGCTGCTGTAGGACCCAAAACCAGGTCTGAACCCTCCCAAACCTCCCGAGAGGCATGTTGTCCCTAGAGCTCCACCCTCCACTCCAGATGAACTCTGGGAGGGACACGTGAGGGTTACAAACAAGGCACACATGCTTTCACAAAGGAACTTCTTCAGCACTCTCTTTTTTTCCCCCATCCCCAATGGAAAGCTCAAGAGTTGTAGATCAGTGGAAAAGGAAACCCCTGAATGCAATTTCCTCTTTCAGTGTCATCTTGGTTCTGCTCCGTGTGTTTCAAGGAGGCGAGATCCCTCCTGCCCCTCGCTTTTCCTGCTCGGTCGTCTGGTTCTGGTGACGGTCTGCCCCTCTTGTTAGAGGACCGGTCCCTTTTGACAATCAGTCTAAGAAATTCTCTCCATCCTGCTGGGGACTTTCCATTCTCCAGCACCCCTGTGGGCTGCTCAGCCCAGAGGGTCATGAACAGTCAGCAGGTCTGCAAAGCCCCCTCTGTCCTGAGCTCTGCTCCTGAGGGGCTGGGAGCGTAGCTGCTCCGCACTCAGGCCTGCACTGTGGAGAACGGCTCCCCTGGCTGGGACCGGTGTGAAATGCCCGGCCTCTGCCTGACTGCAGCTGCCTGGCTTCTGTGTTGCAGGTTTCAGATAAGAGGAGGAGGTGACTGCGCGTATCTGAACGACGAGAAAGGGGTCAGCAGCTCACGGTGCTACATGGAAAGACGGTGGATCTGTAGCAAACCTGAGGCGTATGTGATGGGAAAAGAGACTGCACTGGAAGGGGGCTCGAAATGAGACTCCTAGAAATGACACTGATCCAACTCACACCTACTTGAACGAGCCAAGTCCCCATTCGTCAGTCTGGCCAGGATCTCAAAACCAGGCAGCGGGGCCCTCAAGCAATAAGTGTGTCTCGTTTAAACTGTGGATTCTTTGTATGTGCCTTTTGCTTTTGAGCCTTTAAACTCAGGGTCACATTGTCCAGCTTTTCTCTGCAGCTGAGGGGGAGTGATCTCATGAGAAGGAGTCTCAGCCACACGCTGGGGAAATGAGAGAAGGGAAGGCCTTGTTCGCTTAGACTCCAGAACAGCATTTCTCAAATGCAGCCACCAGCTGATTGTTTTGCAGCCACAAGAGCCTCCAAAGTGCCCCAAGAATCGCTGAGATGTTAAGTAATAAAGGTGCCTTCTAAATGCCATAAATCCCAATGCGCGCTCCCTTTTAAATAGTACCATGCCGGCCGAGCTGAGCTACATCGGTGTGGTTTTCTTTGAAGTCACAAAGTGTATTCTTTGGCTAAGAACATAAGAAGGGCCAGACTGGGTCAGAGCAAAGGTCCATCCAGCCCAGTATCCTGTCTGCCGACAGCAGCCAACGCCAGGTGCCCCAGAGGGAGTGAACCTAACAGGCAATGATCAAGTGATCTCTCTCCTGCCATCCATCTCCACCCTCTGACAAACAGAGGCTAGGGACACCATTCCTTACCCATCCTGGCTAATAGCCATTCATGGACTTAACCTCCATGAGTTTATCCAGTTCTCTTTTAAACCCTGTTATAGTCCTAGCCTTCACAACCTCCTCAGGCAAGGAGTTCCAGAGGTTGACTGTGCGCTGTGTGAAGAAGAACTTCCTTTTATTTGTTTTAAACCTGGTGCCCATTAATTTCATTTGGTGGCCCCTAGTTCTTGTGTTATGGGAACAAGTAAATAGCTTTTCCTTAGTCACTTTCTCCGCACCACTCATGATTTTATAGACCGCTAACCACTGTGTTTACATCTCATGTTACTGTAGCTCTGTAAGAGGCTATGGGCCATCTCATTGCGTGGTGTTTGGGTAGGTAGTGATTGTTCATGGGCGTGGAGGTGAAAGTTAAAAATGTGACTGGGTATCAGAAAGTATTTCAAATAATCTAGTGCCAGAAAATGTCCTTGAATGTGACAGCAGGTGGCTCCTCTGGGACCTTCTGCGAAGAAAAGCAAAACATAGAAAGAAAAAGGAACACTTCAGCACCAGGGGGAAAGGCAGTTTCCTGTGTTTCTGAAGCCACCCGATTCTGTTTCTGAGCAAGTTGCAGTGTGAGAGAGAAATTCATCAAATTGAAATGTATGTCGTGCAACGTCCCTACAGCACTCGTGCAAGGGAAGTTGAACCAAATTACCATGGTGAGCTTCAGAGGGGCAAGCTGTTAAATGATGCAAAAACCAAGCTGAAAAGACAACAGCAATGGCTCAGATTTTGTTGTTACTATTATCATTATTATTACTGGGCTAGGTTGATCGGGTTTTTTTGTCTGTGAAAGAACTTTTGGACGCATTGGCAGATACATTCTCTCATTATTATTTGGACTTCTCTTATGTAAAGCATTTTTAAATTTAGTTCAGAATTGTTGTACAGCCGTCCACCTTTGACCAAAAAAGCAAAAGAACAACAAAAAAAGACAAGACTGCACAAAGCACTGGTTTGTTCTGTGTTTAGGTCCAGTAAAGATAGGACACAACTGTACCTTATATTTATTATTGAGTCTGCAAAAAATCCCTGTGTAAATATGCACATGTAATTTATTTATTTGTTTTTCCTACAGTTAGTTAAGTATTGTCAGAGCCGCATGCTGAGGCTGCCAAAAATTTGTGAGAACCCCGGCTCTAGAAAGTGTGAGGATTTGGTTTTCTATGTAACCATTACTTTCCAGTATTTATTCACTCTCGCTTGCATCTCTGTTCTTTGATAATAAACTCATTCCTGTTTTCTGTATATCTAAGTGCTGGGTTCTCAATAGAGTGGTTGGCCTGAATTGAATCTTACAAGCTGCTGTGGACCGCGCCTGTGGGATTAGAGTCTCAGTTCTGCATGTGCTCAGTGGAACGGGCTGAGCACTCCCGAGGGACGCTCAGAGGCTTTGGGGGTGTCTATCGCTAACCTGTACACAGAGAGCGAGGCCTGCAGGGGGCTGGAAGGTCGGACTTGTGCTGCCAGG
Organism: Chelonia mydas; assembly: GCF_015237465.2. Lineage (NCBI taxonomy): Eukaryota > Metazoa > Chordata > Testudines > Cheloniidae > Chelonia > Chelonia mydas. The sequence goes on along the minus strand of NC_051254.2, from coordinate 39,798,661 downwards.
GGTGGTGGTTTGAGAGAGGTGACCCATGGCAGGCCTGGACAAGGCTCCCCCAAAGGTGCCTCGTTTGCCTGCTATGAATCGCTCAAACGGGCCCACGTCCCCGGCTCATTCCACCCCTGCACCCCCCAGGTACGACCCGCACAAGGCATTCTGCCAGGGGTGAGGAGAACACGTGAGCTTCTGTCCCATTCCTGCTGCTTGCCCGGAGCTAGGCTGCCTGCGATGGGTTTTCAGTGTTTGCTACTTTAAGGGGGTTTAGTGTGTGAGTGGATGCGGGAGGGGAAAAGAGAGTCGGAAAGTTGTATCCCGAGGGTTTAGGGAAGCATCAACCTCCACCATCCCATGAAAGCCGTGGCAAATAACGTATGTGAGGTGGTGCAGGGTGGTGGTTCACGTTCCCCCGCGTATGTCAGCCTGTGATGCAAGGAGGGGGGTGCACCAGACATCTCTATTTTCCTTCCTCGCCTGGACCTAACCCCAGTGATGATAGGGGGGATTTCTGGTTGGCTGCACCGGGCCTGCTACCCAGCAGTGTCTTGAGCCCACTCCCGGTGAAAATTCTCACCCTTCGTCTCACAAATAGGGTGCAGGCCGTATCAGGCCATACTGGGGTTGGCATTAGCACCGCTCACCCCAGGGCCCTGGGCAGCAGACGGTTCAGAGACTCAGTTGGTTTTAAGAGCCATGGCAGGAGAGGGGAGGTAGGAGCCCCTTAAAACTATATTGGGCACAGACAGGCTCTTGGGAAGTTTGATTTGTCCCATGGCCCCATCCCCCACTCTGCCCCTTCCCCCAAGGCCTCACCCTCGCGCCCCCTCTTCCTGCACCCAGGGGGTCAGCGCTCACAGCAGGTGTGTAAGACTAAGTGACGTGCGTGTGTGTGTGACAGAGAGAGAGAGGGGTGAGATAATTTCTGTATTGATAAACGCAAGAGTTCAAAATGAGTCGGGCCTCAGAACCGTGAGACCCGCTTAAAAATCATGAGACTTAAAACACTAAATGCAGAGTTTTTATCTGCTGGTTTGTGAGCCTTTGGCGGTCGTGGTGTGGAACCAGGAAGAGGAGGGTCGTCCCCAGGGGGAGCCAGCAGGGCCGGGGCACAGAAGGGTGTACAGTTCGGGGGGGGGCATGGCAGGGGGGCCCATGCCCAGGCCCATGCCCAGGCCCAGGTGAGTTCAGTTTCAACAGCTGGGGGTGGTGGTGCAGGGTATGGGGAGACTGAGGCACATGTGCCGGGCTGGGCTACCTACACTCAGAGCCCTGGGTATAAACAGAGAGACTCAGCCTAAGCAATTGCTTGGGGCCCCCAGCAGTTCAAGGGGGGGGCCCTAGTCCCTTTTTTTTATTGTAAGAACTTGTCTGTTTTAGTATTGGGGGAGGGGCCAAAAGGCAACTTGCGGGGAGGGAGAGGAAGGGATGGGGCAGGTCAGAGCCTCTCCGCAAGCTGGGGAAAGAGAGAGACAGAGACAGTCACCTGTCTTCCCACTTCCACATTGTAAGGTGGGGGGGGGAGCGAGGGGGCGGGGCTTCAGGGGAAAGGGTGGTGCAGGGGGCGGGGCCCCAGTTCCGGCACCAGCGGTTCCCCCCCCCCCCCGCAACACACACACTTTTAGGTACTTCCCTGGAAAGCCGCGTGTGGGGGGACTGACACACAGGGCCTGCCGGGGAGCGGCTGTGGCTCGCCAGGAAGCCGAGCCCGGGCAGGGATCGGGCTGCTGCTGCCGCCCCTCCCCAGCCAGGCTCTGCCCAGCAGCTGGCTATGGCCGCTTGCTCCCTGCCTGGGGCCTGGCTGCCCGGTCTCCGTGGCGCAATCTGTTAGCACATTCAGCTGTTAACCGAAAGGACGGTGGCTCGAGCCCACCCAGGGACGCGGAGCTGCTTTGGGGGGAGGGATAGCTCAGTGGTTTGAGCACTGGCCTGCTGAACCCAAGGTTGTGAGTTCAATCCTTGAGGGGGCCATTTGGGATCTGGGGCAAAAAGCGGGGACTGGTCTTGCTTTGAGCAGGGGGTTGGACAAGATGAGCGGCTGAGGTCCCTTCCCACCCTGACAGTCTATGAACAGGGGGAGGGGCGGAGCAGCAGGAGGACACAGCCCCGCCCCTCCCACTCACATGTGTGGAAGACGCGCCTAATATGGTATTCTACGTCACTTTGGGACGGTTTCCCGGACAGTCTATAGCGGGGGTGGTCAAACTACGGCCCGCGGGCCAGGGGACCCTCCTGCCCCGCTCCTGAGCTGCTGACTCACCCACTTCCCCGCAGCCTCAGGCCAGGCGCCCTCCCCGGCAGCTGGCTGCTCTGCGCTGAGCCGCGTCGCGGGGGGGGGGGGGGAGCGGCTCCATCCCGCTCCCCGATGCGCCTCATATGGATCATTCCCTGAGGGCGTTCCGGGATCTCGTGGCGCGGCGTATTTAAGGAGGATCCCCCGCCCAGCCCGAGCCATAAGCCGGGAGGCAGCGACACAGGAGCGGGGAGCGCTGCGGGATCCTGACCGGCTGGAGCCTCTGCCCTTCGCCCGCTCCCCGGGGGCAGACAGCTGGGTGCGTTTCCCTTCCCAGTTGCTGACCTGCCCGGCTGAGCGGGGCTGCAGCCGCGGGACCCTCTCCCCGAGCCTGGCGGCTCCCGGCGGGGCAGCCCGTCCCCTCGCTGCTCCCTCTGCCTGCCCGCCGGGCTCGCTCTGAGCCCGCTCCAGGGGACACGAGCCTGGGCGAGCTGCAAGCCGGGCTCCAGGCGCCGGCTGCCCGCGGAGCGATCGGGGGCTGGGGGTCTCCGCCAGCAGGTGAGGAGGGGCTGGTGTTATGCACGGATCGGGGAGGGGGCGAGCAGGGCGGTGCCGGGTGCCGGCGGGGGAGAAGAGCTGGGTGGGTGCATCGGTCACACTGGGGAACCCGGGGGCTATTGGGGTGGGGGCTGTGCGCTGATCGGGCGGGGTCTGTTGGGGAGGGGGCGGTGCTCTGATCGGGTGGGGGTATTGGGGAGGGGGCTGTGCGCTGATCGGGTGGGGGAGGGGGCGGGCGGGGTCTATTGGGGAGGGGGCTGTGCTCTGATCGGGTGGGGGTATTGGGGAGGGGGCTGTGCGCTGACCAGATGGGGGAGGGGGCGGGTGGGGTCTATGGGGGAGGGGGCTGTGATCCGATCGGGTGGGGGTATTGGGGAGGGGGCTGTGCGCTGACCAGATGGAAGGAGGGTTAAGGGGGGCAAAATAGGCGGGTAACCTGCAGGAGCTGAAGTTGCCTCCCGAGACAAGAGCTCCGCTGCTGGGCAGCAGATCACGATCGCGGATCGTTTTGGGGTGGGAGGGGAAATGATTTTTCCCTGCAGTGAGGGAAGACGTCTCCGCTGGTCCCCAGGGCAGACTTTGTTTCTTTGTCTTTTAACGGATGGGCCAAAGTGTCCTAACGCCCCCTCTGAACTGCCCCCTCGGCAGCGCCGGGTGTCTCAGCCCGCCGTGTGGGGGGGTCTGGGGCTGACCCTCACTGGGGGTCCCAAGCGAGCCCTGGGGACGAGGCGCTGAAGGACGGGATCTCAGTGGAGGGCAGCTAAAGAGATTTGATTCTAGCAAAGCGCCAGCTCCCTGCCTAAAGCACCGATCTCCTGCCTGCTCTGAAATCCACCCGCTGACTTGGAGCCTTGACAGTTTGTGTGCCTCGGGGGGGGGGGGCACAGGGCCATTTGGACAAGGGATTTCTGAGATCCCCTCCTCCCCCGAACAAAGCCCCCAACCAGCTGAAGTTGACCTGCTTTCCTTACAGCCAGGGCTGAGATCAGTGCACCAGGATTTTAAATGCATCCGATGCAGTGAGCTGCAGCTCCTGAAAGCTTATGCTCAGATAAATGTGTTCGTCTCTAAGGTGCCACAAGTCCTCCTGTTCTGTTTTTAGACGGCTGACAGTTCTCCCAGCAGAGTGCAGGGCTCCCCCAGCCCTTCGGGGGCGATCAAATGACCACGTTATGAACCACTTTGATTCGAGGTTGGCCGGCTGCTCAGCCGGTGTGAGACCCACACGCCAAGCAGATCACGCTGTGCCCGTGCGGGGAGAGAGGGGAAGGAGCTTGAAAGCTAGTTATGACCCTGGGGGGAATGGTCCAGCCATTGAACCACAGCGGGCACCATGAATTCATGCAGGACAGGTCCATCCATGGCTATGAGCCAAGATGGGCAGGGATGGTGTCCCTAGCCTCTGCCAGACGCTGGGAATGGGCAAGAGGGGATGGATCACTTGATGATTCCCTGCTCTGTTCATTCCCTCTGGGGCACCTGGCCCTGGCCACTGTCGGAAGACAGGACACTGGGCTGGATGGACCTTTGGGCTGACCCAGTGTGGCAGGTCTTATGCTCTTAGGAGTTCAAATCCAAGCCTGGGTAGGAAATCTGTATCTTAAAAAAAGGAGGCATCTTGCTCTAATCTGCCTCTCTCCAAGGGTTTTTATTATTATTATTATTTATTTTGGGGAAACTTAATCCAAATACAGCAGAATACTCAGAAGGAGCTAACCCTGTCTTTGAAATGACAATGAATTCCACATGCAAATGCTCGCTGGGAGCGGAGGGTGAGAAGGACGGAAGAGTGGCTGGGAATAGGGGCAGAGAGGGGTTGAGGTTGGGGGCTAGGTGGGGTGGAGCACTGAGAAGGGAGGAGTGGGGGAGAGGGATGGGGACTGGGGGAGAATAGGAGCAGGGGTGTGTGGGCTGTGATCTGGCACCTCCCAGCCCATATATGGCTGACACCCCCATGGGATCTGGGAGCTGGAAGGCCTTGGCCTGTCCTTGAGGGGTCTGAGCCTGTTTCCCTAAAACTTCCCATGTGTGCCTGTCCATTGTGCGAGTGCCAGGATCTGGGGGAGGGGGGAGGACCCTGGCCAACTCTGTAGTTCTGACCCCACCCTCTGTGCCCTCCATCCTCATGTGAGCATGGTTCTGGGGGGCCATTGCTTTTGAGGGAGGGTCCTGAGCCCCCTCCCTCCCAATGATCCTCGACCCCCTCATGTGAGCTGGTCTCTTTGGGTCCCTGCCCCTCGGGGGGTGTCTGAGCACCTCTTCCTGCACCCCCTGTGAGCCAGTATTTGGGGAAATCCTACCACTGTGGGTGTGGAGCGGAGAACAGGCATACTGGGAGCGTGCACCAAGAACACACCGCTGACACCAGGGTGAGGAGTTGAGTCCGGGCACGCTTGGTGCATATCCCAGGCTCTCCAGCAATGGGGATGAGAATATCCACGGCCATGAATGGAGCAGTTCCAGAATATCGAGTTCAGCAAATCTCAAACACCTAAAAGCCAGGAAATACAGGTACGTGCCCAGGTAGCCGTAACTCCGCCCTCTGAGTGATGTCCCAACAGGTCCATCATACGCTCACACTCGGCCTTTTCACTGTCATGGGCAGGAGCTGCCTCCGCTTGCCCAGCGCTCCAACACGAAGCATAATCCCTGCACAACACTGCACATGTGAAATGTACCAACCACTTCCCACTCACTCACTGGATACCATCTAACCTTAGACTTTCCCTTTCCCACATTCAACCCACAGCCTGCTCTGGCATCCCACCTCACTGCTGCCAATCCCCATGGCAAGACCCCCCAGTGCCTTGCTACGGAGACAACATACACAAGTTTGCAACAAAATGAGGCAGACTGGATCCTCAAGGTACAACGCTTCCTGCGCCTTGATGGGGTGGGGGCAACTCCTGGTTTCCTCGTAGCCCAGTCACAGCTCGGACACTCCTCAGACTAACGCCTATCACCTCTCTCGACCTGCCCCACCCTTCAGTACAGCTACAGGTCCCACAGTGAGTGCAGCCGCTGTACATGCCGATAATCCCAGTGCCTCTTGCCTGCTCCAGGGAGCAGAGTTGAGGTTGCCTGGGCATGGACCGTAACTCTGTAATTCCCAAGTTTCTGATGCTTGAGTTTTGCTGATGCCCACGTCCTGGAAGGGAAGGAGCTGTCCCTGCCCGGCAAGCCGGACCTCTGCCTGCATGAAGTCTCTGCTGTTTAACTGATTTCAGATTCCTGCCCCTGGTTGGAGCTGAATTCACACTGCTGCGGGGTGGCGGCGGGGGGACAGTCTCTCGGAGCCCCACAAGTCTTGTCCATTCCAGTGGCCTTTCAACCCTCTGGCTCTCTGTGCATGCTCAGTGTAGTCCAGGGGTCCTCAAACTGGGGGTCGTGAGGTTATTAGGGGGGGTCACGAGCTGTCAGCCTCCACCCCCAAACCCTGCTTCATCTCCAGCCATTATAACAGTGTTATAAATTAAAAACCACTTTAATATATTTAACGGGGGTCGCCCTCAGAGACTTCCTGTGTGGAAGGGGTCACCAGGACAAAAGTTGGAGAACCACTGGATAATCCATTTGGTTCTAGGGCTGGAGGCACAACCCTAAAAGGAGACGCACACGTTTTTGCTCCTCGTGTTCTCCGTTTTGCTCCGGCTGGTGGGGCTCAGGGGTAGCTGCTGCCCCTGTCCCAGGCTGGGTGGGGGGAAGGGAGGGGCAGGGACCCTGGGCTGGAAGCACTGGGAATGAATTCTCAGCCAATCAGATTGTGGGGCGTGACACCAGGAGCATGGGCGAGGGTCTGAAGCCAGAGAACTGGGTGGGGAATGGAGGGGCAACAGCTCCGGAGCCCATTGGGGTGGCATTGGGACAGGGGTGCTTGGGAGAGTCACCACTGGTCACAATCCTGTAAGTGGGGACTGGATGAACACGAGTGAATGTCACCACGTGCCTGAGGGATCCCAGCAGGCCAGGGCCAAGGACTGAAGTGAGATCCCTCCATCTGGTGCCTCCAGGGCCTGGTGAGGGGATATAAGGGGGGAATCCTGATACGGGGACCCCACAACCGGTTCTAAACAATGGAGGCAATGTCTTGCCTGACAGGTCTGGGAGGAACTGTCCGAGCTCCCCTTAGAGAGAGGCTTGCCACGTTCAGACAATCTGCAGGGGGCCAGGAGGTGACCGGCCCCGCAAACCAGCTGCCCAGCCACCCCAGAGGGGCCTGATCCCAACCCAGCGTTCGCCCGGAGCCCAGATGGATCCAGCAGCTTCTCCCTCTGCCGGGGCACCGCAGCCCACAGGGCATCTTCATGGCAGGGATGGGCCTGGCACAGCCCCAGGTACCGCACTTCTCTGCCCGGGACGGGGACGGGGAGAGGCTAAACACGGACCCTGCAGGGCTGAGCGGCAGCAGGTGCAGCTGGCTGGTCCCTGTGCGGATCCCCCCATTGGGATCTGCTGCAGCTGCTCTTGGGGGGACAGGGAAGGGGCCCTATGGCCAGGCAGGGGGCGCAGCTGTGTGTGCAATGGGTGCAGGGGCTGGAGTTGGGGGGGAGGTTGTGGGAACTGGGGTGGGTGGGATGGGGGATTTCACAGCAGCTGTAACGAGTGGACTGAAATGGTTCCATTGACTTTTTTTTTAGGAAAAATTGGGTGTTTGATTAAAGGCAAGTTTTTGTGGAAAGTGTCGGCTTTAATAAAAAACATTCACGGTCTTCTTGGAAAATTCAAAAACCAAAAATTGTTCTGTTTTCAATCATTCTGGACTAATTTTTTCTGATTCTGGTAGAAGATTTTGGCGGGGTTGGCCATTTTTGTCAGAAGTTTTTCTTGTTCTAGCCCTCCTGGATGGGGAGAAAAGCTTGAAAAGGTGACCCCTAAAGGCTCCACCACCAGGAGATCAAGAACAGAACCAAAGTTGTTTTCAAAATCTCATCTTGTTTAAGACAATCTCATGGTTTTGGGGGCCTCTGACTTGTGATTTTTGGTCACTGGGGGTTGGCCACATGGGCTAGAACCAGCTTGGCCAGGATCCAGATGTTAACCCCAGTGTAGAGGGCTCTGGCAGTGGCCCATACCCATCAGCTGTGGGGGTCAGGAGAGAGATTTGATGTGTTCCCTGAGGTTCAAATTAGCAAGAGAAGGGGCCGGGAAGACACATTATAAACTGCGGGATCAGTGACATTCAGGACGAGGCAACATTGAAAATACTCAGCAGTGTTAGAGTTACTTTGCTCTGACACTCTCAGCCCTGGTGGAGCAGAGCCCCCAGGCCTTCCCTGAACACACCCACAGATACCCCTGCAATGGGGGTTCCGAGCTAGGAGTGGGGCAGGGGGACCCCTGGGCACCAACTCCTCACCGCACTCTCTTCTCCCTGTTCTCTCTCTCTCTCTCCAGATCCAGCCAGCCAGAGCGGGGTGGCAGCTCCTCCTGCCCCACAGGGACCCCTTGCTGCAGCTGTCGTGAGTAAGTGTTGGGGAGCAAACCCCTCTGCCAGGCCGGGATCTCGGTATCTGGGGGTGGGGGGATTTGCTGGGGGGTGTCTCTGTTCTGCGCTCTCACAGCCCCGCTTTCCTCTCTCTGTTAAATCTCCTGGGTGGGATCCACCTTCCATCCCTCCGCTGACCTGCCTGTGCCCCTCTCCTCTCTCTGCCAGGCCCCTGCCTTCGCTTGGAGCTCTCGCCGGGGAGGGGCTGCTGCTGCTGACTCTGCTCTGAGCTCTGCCTGAGGATGGGGGAGATGCACTCGGCCCCTGGAGGGGTCAGGAACCAAAGGTAGAGAGCATCTCGCAGGGGTTGCCTGGGAACTAGTTCATGGTTTGAGATTGTCTAGCTCAGCATTTGTCCAACTGGGAGTCCTGACCCAAAAGGGGGTTGCAAGGCTATGGCGGGGGGAGGGGGGAGTCAAGAGATCACAAAAATATTCTCAGGGGAGGGGGGGCAGGAGCGGAAGAGGGCTACAACAGCTGCCCCTCTCCAGCTGCCCAGCTCTGAGGGCAGTGCCCCGCCCGTAGCAGCCCAGAAGTGAGGGTGGCAATACCATGGGTATGTTTCTATGAGTCCATACAGTAACTTGCTATGACTGTTTGGGGGTCGGGGGTTGTCATAGCCTGAAATATTTTCAAAGTGGGGCCAGCAAAACCAAAAGTTTGAGAAGCCCGGGTCTAGCTTATTCTGACACCTGTTGCTCCCAGCCTCCCCCCAGCTGGTTTTATAGAGCTGGTGAGGCTCTTCCTCCCCATCTAGTGTCCGATGCTAGTAAAGCAAGAGGGGAAAAAAGTGATCCAGGCAACGACAGACCCATTCATCGAAGCCCAGCTGAGTAGTAGGCAAGGGGCTGTAGAACGCACTGTGAGGGAAGGATGATGAAATTCATGGAGGGAAATGGCAAGGGGGATGTAACCAAAGGTAGATGGGGCCAGACTAACCCGAGTTCCGTCTTTGAGACGAGAACGGATTGTTTAGACAAGGGAAATGCAGCAGATCTAATATACTTGGACTTCAGTAAAGCATTTGATACGGTACCACATGGGAAATAATTAGCTAAATTAAGGAAGGTGGGGATCAGGACAAGCATTGTAAGGTGGGTGAGGAACCGACTGGAGGGGAGAATGCTGAAAGATGAACTATGGGACCAGAGGGAGGTTCCTAATGGAGTTCTTCAAGGATCTGTTTTGGGATCCATCTTCATTAATCTCTTTACTAATGGTGTTAACACGAAAAGTAGGAGAGTGATAACAAAACTTACTGATGATAAAAAGCTGGGAAACGTGGTCAGTACAGAGGAGGGTCGGAATCTGACACAGGAAGCTCTGGATGACCTTGTAGACTGGAGTAACAGAAAAAAGATGAAATTTAATAGTACCAGGTGCAAGATCCTGCACTTAGGGTCTAATGATAAGAATTTCTGCTGTATGCTGGGGGCTCATCGGTTGGAGGAGACAGAGGAAGGGCGAGACCTTCGTGAGTCGGTCGATTACAGGATGATGGAGCCACCAATGTGATGTGACCCATGAAGAAGGCAAATGTGACTCTAGGATGTATCAGCTGAGGCATTTCCAGTAGAGAGAGAGAAGCATTAATGACATTGTACATGGCACTGGAGGGCCCTCATCTGGAATGGAGGGTCTGTCCTATGAGAGGAGAAAGGGAGAGCTGGGCTGGTTTAGTCTAGCAAAAGGACGGCTGAGAGGGGATCTGATGGCTCTCCATAAATACATCGGGGGGGGGGGGTAGACACCAGGGAGGGTGAAGAGCTGTTCTACATAAAGGACAATGTAGGCACAAGAACAAATGAGGATCAAGTGGCCAAGAACAAGTTCAGGCTGGAGATCAGAAGGTTTCTAACCATCCGAGGCGGGAGGTTCTGGATCAGCTTCCAAAAGGAGTTGTGGAGCAAACAACTTGATTAGTTTTAAGATCGCTTTGGACACATTTGAGTGTGATTTGCATGACAGGGTTGCTTGTGGTGGTGGGGGTTGGACTGGCCAACTCTGGGGTCTTTTCTGGCATATGTCTTATAGTCCCAAGTCTCACGCTTCAGGGCTTCAGCTGGTCACCTGCAGGGGTGAGGAAGGGACTTCTCCCCTGCCCCCATGTATTCTGGGTTGGGGGCGGTGTTTGTTGTTTCCATCCTCTGAAGCATCAGATTTAGTCCTGGCTGGAGGTGGGACACTGGATGGGGTGGGCCAGTTCTCTGGAGTGGAACCAAGCTTTTGTTCTCTCAGGAGCTTGGGTGGCTGGGTCGAATGCTGGGTCACATACTCAGGGTCTCAGTTATTGCATATGTGGGGTTGGGAAGGAATTTTCCTCCAGATCAGATTGGCAGGGAACTAGGGGGTGTTTAGCCTTCCTCTGCAGTGTGGGGTGCAAATTGTTTGCTGGGACCAACTGGCTATCTCTCCCTTAATCAGTTCTGTTAGAGGCACCTGCTTTCCAGTTCCAGAGGTCACTGATCAGCCCCAGCAGACGACCCCCAGCCAGGGGGCACTGGGAAGTTCATTTTCAAGAGGATTTCATGGCTCATGATGAACTGGGCATGCAGATCCCTTAGGTAGCTCTGAAAATCACTGCCTGGGGAATGGAGATACCTGGCTAGTGGGGCAGAAAAAAAAACAACCAAAACCCCCAAACCCCACACCTCCCCCACTTTTTTGATGGCTTAAAATATTGGGTAAAATACTTCCCCTGTGACCTGTGCAGTGCAAGAAATTTGATAAGCATTTATGAGACTTTAGGACAGGAGCAATTTATATAAAATTGGCATAATGGCTGTTGATGGAGCCTCACAGACGAACTCCATCTCCATAGAGATCACTCCAAGTGAGTGTCAAAGGAACCCGCTTACCGCCCCACTGTGTATCCTGTATCTGCCACAGAAGGAGTGACGAGAATCAAGAGTTGTCCGGGGTAACCTAGGGCCATAACCGCAGTGGGGGGTGAGGTGGGATTGAGGAGTATTGACAAATCTATGGTGGGGGGAGCCGAGGCCTGGGATAGCCGGGAGCTGCAGGTTGGGCTTGAGGGGCAATGAGGTGTTTGTCTACACTGAGACAGCTCATAGCCTGACATGGTTGTCCAATTTGGTTCCTTGTTCAATCTTTTTGCCTTCATCCGTCTGCCTGCATGGGCAGCACAAACCTCCCTGCACTCGGCCCTTTAACCCAGCCGTGGGGCTCTGTGCTTGGATTGTAGATTTCAACCATGCTTCGTGCCTTGCTGTGAACATCACATTGCAGCTGCCATTGGGAGATGCTGTTAGGGGTCACTACAGAGCAGCGGATGGCCGAAGAGCCAGTCCCCTGCTCCCGACAGAGCCCCAGGATGACCCTGAGAGCAGCGACGTGGAGGAGATGGAAGTGGAGGAGATGGGAGAACAAGAGGACGAGGAGATGGACGTGAATTAGAACATCGCTCTGAATCTGATCTGTATAGTGCTGGATGTGCATATGGACCATAGGATGTGCCCCTATAGGAGGGGCACTGTTTACAGACCTAGACCTCTCAGGGATTTTTTAAAATGTATTTTATTATTATGTTCTCCTTTGCACTTACAAGCTTTGAGCAGATTTGGGGATTAATGAATGTTCTGTTTCCAGTGGTGTCACTGTGTCGACAGCTCTGGGATTCGGACACGATACGGGTACAGTAGGGTAACGTGCATCAAATCTCTTCAATCCAGTCAGCGTGATCCGAGAGCAGACGAACGACCGGCAGGCTTTGTGTTGACCTAGTGTGAGTCAGAGCAGCCTTGAGGCTGCTGTAACATTCTGCTCCCCATAGGCCCAGGAGCAGAGCACGTGCCGAGCCTTCACAACAGCCAGGGAGATGCCTTGTGCAGGGGAATTTTCAAGGGCTGTTTACACCCATTTTAAATCCCCTTTGCCTCCCAGAGTTACCTAATGGGGCAGAATGTGACTGACTTCAGATTTTTCACAAATTGGCTGTTTTCTGCGGAAAGTTTTTTGTTTGTTTTTTACCACCATCCCCAATGTCTGAAAAACAAAATATTTGCACTAAACCAAAAACATTTCAATCTGTAGAGCCTGCTGGGATGCTGCAAGGGAGCTGTGGTCCAGGTGTGTCATGTCCCCATTCTGCTCTGGGGGAGACTCGCCTCATTCTGGCTGGCTGGACTACATCTCCCATGATGCACCATAGTTGGGGACACCCACGATACAGCTGGCTCCCCTCACCTTGAGGAGATACCATGGTGCACTGTGGGAGATGGTCAGATCAAGGAACCACCTAGCCTCCTGAGAAAAATGCACCATGTTATATGTTGTTTCAAGTCATGAAATATTTCAGTTCAATGTAATCCTACCAGGGTACCATGTAGCCTCATGGCAGCATTTACATTGAACTGAAATATTTTGGTTTCAATTTTTTTGCCTAAAAGTGTAACTTTCTGTAGAAAATTTCAGTGAAAATTATTCCCCCCTCCCCCATTTTCATCAGTTTGCCATGGTGGGGGGACCCACTTTTTCCAACCAGCACTGCCCATGCCATCTGCTTACCCAGGATCAGGTCTGTGATTCTGAACCCTAGCACGAGGGTGTTACAATAGCTGGAATGGGGGTGCAACAGTCGGCATATCTCTGTAAACACTCCTGACTGTGCAAAGCTGTTTGAATGGTGGATTCTTGTTCTTGAAACACTGGAGATGGGAGCTGGTCGAAATGTTTCAATGTTTTTTTTCAATAAAAAGCTTTTTTTTCCAACAGCGAGATTTTTTCATGCACAGTTGTTGACCTTTTTGTTTGATTGCCAAAAATAAATATTTTAATACTTTTTGATAATTTCCAAAACGCAGAGCAAAAATACTGGTTTGCTGAAAAAGTGGATTTTGGCAAACAAAATAAATAACTGTTTTGGGTTAAACATTGAAACAAACCCACTTTTCTTCATTTTTGTTCGAAACACATTGAAATGAAAACAACTTTGCCATTGTGCATGAAAATGGCTTTTTGTATTTTGACCAGCTCTACTAGAGGCCACACTGTTAACAGTCTTCGTTATTTTAAAAGATATATCCTAGCAGGGGCATTAAAACCTGGCATTGGGATCTGAATGCACTGTGATTTGTACGTCTGTGCAGTATTCTTACAGATCAGACGTTTCTATTCTTCTGATGATTTATGACGCTGGAAAGCAAGGGATTGTGTTGTAGAAAACTCAGGGTTTTGAACCAGATGCTTTTAAGACGAATGTATTTCTTTATTTTGAGGTATAAAAATACACTTTTATTTGTTCTGTCACTTTATTTATTCGGCTCTGTCCTTTGCCCACCCGTCTCTCCACCATCTGCTTGGGCTTTGCTGCTTAATTCATACAATTACACTCCCTGCTCCTTTCTCTGTAGCACAGTTCCTAGTCCAGTCCCCCTGCTCCCTGTTGGAAACAAGAGAGGGACAAGCGCTGGCAACCAAAACAGCCTGGGTGCAGGTAAATAGACCAAAGTGCTGCTTAAAAAACACCCTGTTTCCATAAAAAGATTGGGCTAGTAACTTTGGGCTATTGACGCAATAGATAATAGCTGGCAACCCTTTGAGTCATAGGTCATGCCCCCAAAGCCACCCTGCTTCTGCCAGAGCTGGACGTGAATGTCTCTTTAACCGAGGCACTGATTTGGGGGGGGGCTTGACCCCTGCTTGCCCCAGGCCCCGCCTCTTCCCAACCCAGCCCTCCCCCGGGCTTGCCCCGTCCTCCCCCCTCAGCACCTCCTGCACACCGCTGAACAGCTGATCACAGGGGGAGGGGAGGTGCTGGGGGGGCTGATCCTCAGGGGGCCTGCAGACCCGAGCGCTAACTCGGACGATATTTGATGGTTTATGCGGAGTCCCAGCTCCTAGACAAGTGAGTGTGGGAGAATCTCGGCTTTGGTTTAAAAATTAAAGGACGCTGGTAGCCCTCAGCGTCATGGAGAAAGGCCTGAAAACGTGCCCACAGGCTGTAAAACCAGGCAGGGGAGAAACAGGCTGTATCCTTGTTTAATACCTTGCTGATTTTTAAGCTAATCTCTTGATTTGGGGGTTGGCAGGTTTGGGCCCACCCGTGGGTGCTCTGGGCCTGGAGCACCCGTGGGGAAAAATTAGTGGGTGCTCTGCACCCACCGGCAGCCAAGCTCTCCGCCCCCCCACCCAACCGCCTCCACTCCTCCCCCTCCCAGAGGCCCCTTCTCTGCCCTCCCCAAACAGCTGTAGCAAGCGCTGGGAGGGAGGGGGAGGAGCGGGATTGTGGGGCGCTCAGGGGCCGGGGTGGGGATTTGGGGAAGGAGTCGGAATAGGGGCAGGGAGGGGGCGGAGTTGAGGCGGGGACTTTGGGGAAGGGGTTGGAAAGGGGGCGGGGGTGGAGCGGGCAGAGGGGGGTCAGCACCCACCTGCCCCGCGGAACTTTCCCTAGCTGGAGATTGGAGCTCTTGGGACTAAGATCCAACCCCCCCCCCCCCCCACTGTCTGACACCCCCCCCCCCTTTGCTGTCAGCCCAGCCGAGATCACTTGAGCAGCCCGCAGCCGGAGGGGGGGCAAACCAGCAAGGAACCGACCTGCTCTGCAGCGAGACCCGTGGAGACGGGGGGTCTGTGGGCAGGAGAGAAGAGCTGGGCACATGGAGGGAAAGTTCGGCCCCCAGGGAGAGGGAATAAATCTGTCTGGGGGTGGAGGGGCAGGCGGGGGGGGGGGGGGTTACAAACCCAACTACAACCCCGATGACGTGGGACCCTGTTTGTTGCCATCTTGGCTCCCCCTCGCTGAAGTTCAGGGTCACTATCGCTCTCCCCTCGGGCACAACCGTCCCGCGTCTGACTCGGTCCGGCCAGCCCGGGGTCTTCTGCCTCCGGGAGCCGCCCGTCCCGGCTGCTTGGAGGGAAGGGGCCGGGAACCCGGCAGCAGACAGCTGGGGGGGCGCCCCGCTGTGAGAGCTGATCCCCAGCAGCAGGGACAAGTCTGAGAACCAGGCAGGTCATTTTGGACTGTCCGAGCCAGCGGGCGGGGCGCTGGGTTCCGGACAGGCCGGAGGACCCCCCCCCCCCGAGCCTTTCCTCAGGGCGGATGCGGCGGAGGCGGAGTCAGCGCGAGGCTTTAAAGCGCAGCCGGGGGACAGGGGGTCGCAGAGGCTGGGGAGGCTCCAGGATGGACGGTCGCTGCTGAGCCGGTGAGAAACGTGCTACCCGCGCCGGGCTCGTGGAGGGAGCGCCGGGACACGGGGGGGGCAGGGGCTGGAACCCCCCCCCGTCTCTCCGGGCTGCGGGGCGGGTCCCGGAGTCCCCCGGGGATGCTCTGGAACTGCTCCCCATGAAACCAGGCAGGACTCTGGGGAAGTTCCCCCCCCCTCGCCCCGCCCGGGCTCCAGGGGGCGGGGGTGTTTGAGGATGTGACGCAGCAGGGAGGGGGGAGTGTTGACCTGGGAATGTGCCCTGGGGACGGGAGACCTGAGAGCCTGTCAGCTGAGCCGGGAGGGGGCGGTAACACCTCTGCCCAGGAATGTGGATGGAGGCTGCAGGAGGGAGCCTGCTGGGGGGGTTTAGTTTCAGTTTGGGGCTGGGTGGAGGAACACAGGGAACCCCAGGGCTGGGGTCTAAGCTCCCTGCTCCCCCAGAAGTACTTGACTGAGGGGTCCTGGGGGTACCCACAAGCTCTGTTTTGGACGGTGTTCCTGTTGTCCAATAAACCTTCTGTTTTACTGGCTGGCTGAGAGTCACAGTGAATCCCAGGACGAGGGGTGCAGGGCCTGGACTCCCCCACACTCCGTGACAGGGTGTGCCGTCCCCTCCCCCTCCCCCTGTCCGGGCTCCGGGGGTGGGGGTGCCTCCTCTCCCTTCCCTTCTTCTCCTTTCTGGGCTGGTGGGTGGGGGGGCTCTGTTTTT